>NW_028227259.1:140825439-141362939 GCF_978045245.1 Mus caroli | reverse complement strand
CTGCTGCGTGTGGCCTGTGAGCTTCCAGGATTCTCCTATCTCCACCTCCCTTCTCACTGAGGAGGTGTGGACTACAGACGCATGCTCTCCACCGTGTCCAACTTCACCCCTGGCTCTCGAGTCCCGGACTCAGGTTCTCATGCTGGCATGGCAAGTGCTTTGCTGGTTGAACTGTCTCTGACGCCAAACCCCAGCAACTTAAAGAGCCGACATTTTCCTCAGACACGGATGTGACATTTGTAAGACCCCAACACTTACTGGTTCCAGAAGTACATCCCAGTGAACCCCAGGGAAGGAAGGCAAGCAAATGCTCCAGCCAGTGGGGGGCGCCTTCAGCGCATCAGGAGACAATGGATGATGGTGTCCACCAGGAGTAGTCTTCCAAGGTGTGTGTGTGTGTGTGTGTGTGTGTGTGTGTGTGTGTGTGTGTGTGTGTGTATACACGGCCTGTAGAGGACAGCCTTAGGAATCTTGCTGGGTCTCATCTTTCCTGCCGTGTTGTGTACGCAGGCTAGCTGGCCCAGAAGCTTCCAGGTGCCGCTGCTGGCTCTGCCCCACCCCCATCTCCTTCACGCAAGCGTACTGGGATTACGGTGGTGCCTGCATCCAGCTTTTACATGGGTTCAGGGAGGGGCTGAGTCAGAGCACATGGAAGACACCTTTCCCCACTGAGCCATCTCCCCAGCTTGGGGATCTTTATCTTTGATGGAATTAGGAACCTAGAAACGCTAGGTGAGAAGTTACTGTCCTGTGTGCCGATCTGTGAAACGACTTCACCGTTAGTAACAAAAGCTTACCCTGACTATGTCCTTTCGGGGCAGAGCCTTTCAGACATGATGAGGGCTAGATTGGTTATCAGTCCCCATGGTTAATTCCAGTGGCCTGTGGGAAGAGAGACCAGAAGGTACGTGTCCAGGCTCCCTGTCTCTTGGCCTCTGAGGACCAGACCCAGCCCTTCAACCTCCAGAACCATGAGCCAAAACACACCCTTTCCCCTTATAAGGTTACCCCGCCTCGTGCATTTAGTTACAGTCACACAAAGCAGACTAAGTCACCGTTATATAAAGGATACAACATAATTGAATTATGAAAGCCGATGAGCTCATTCTGGGAGGAAGTATGAAGGGAACAGAGATACAAATATTGTGAACTCCGGGGTCAGGATGATAAAGTTGAGGACTATGGCTTAGTTTAGGATGCTTGCCTAGTGTAGATTCCTTTCCCCAGAAAGCTGCCTAAGCCAAGTGTGGTCCGAGAACACTCGCAATGCCAGCACTGGGAAGGTTGAGTCAGAAGCTGAGACTCACGCTCTGCTTTCAGCTGCATGAGATGGGGATGCTAACAGGGGAAACAGAGGTCAAGGAGAAGCAAGATAAGCCAAAGGGACTGGAGTGTTGCAAGAGAAAGGGACATACAGAGAAGAATCTGAATGAGTGGCATGATGGGGACACCCAGCAGAGACCTGCCAGAGCCAAGGCAAAGGATATCACTGGCCCAATCCTATCCTTAAAAAAAAAAAAAATGTTTCTATTTTTATAATTGTGGAGGGGGAGAGTCAAGAGGTTAATGCCGTGTGTCTCCTTCAATGCTCACTGTTTCACATGTCAAACCCTGAGCTCATTTATTCGGCTAACATACCAGCCAGCTTGCTCTGGGGGCCTCCCGTCTCTGCTTTCTTGAGCCCTGGAGTTATAGTCTGGTCATCTATGCCCATCTGGGTATTTGTGTGGATGCTGGGAATCCCAACTGTGGTCCTCACGCAAGCGCTTTCCACACGGAGCTGCCTCTTAGACCCCATCTACTAAAGAAAGCTTACAAAGGAATAAGCTTTGCGACAGTGAGGTGGCCCAGTGGATAAAGGCTCTGGCTGCCAAGCCTGTGTTCCATTGAGGGAGAGACCTCTGCAAACTGTCCTCTGACCTCTATGTATGCAACACAGACACACACACACACACACACACACACACACACTGTAACTTAAAGGCGCACTTTTCAATTTATGCACAAGTCTCTTTCCACTCTGTTGGGATCCAGGCCCTCCCTCACTGCCTGACAGAAGCAGTTGAGGCAGGAAGGGTTAATTGTGCTCCCACATGGTGGGACAGACAGAGCAGTGCAGCAGCTCACATTGCATCTACAGTCCAGGACCCCAGCCCATGGGATGCCGCTGCCCATATTTTCAGGGTGGATCTTCCCCTCATTTAATCCAGTGCAGAAACTCCCTCACGGGCATGTCAGGAGGTGTGCCTCCTGGGTGTTTCCAAGTCCTGTCAACTTTAGTCATTGTGATAGCGGAGAGAGACAGGTGTGCCGCTAGACTTGGTGTCCGAGACAGAGAGGTTAAAACAGTTAAGTGAAATAGTTCTGTTTTTCCAGATAGTCTTATGTAGCCCTGCTTGGCCTCAAAGTCTCTACCTAGTGGAGGCTGGCCTTGGTCTTCACGCTAAGTGTGAAGTGTTGGGATCCTGAGTGCTGGGATCACAGGCTTGCGTCCACCCACCTGCCCTGGGTTAGGTGGTCTGTGGACTAGAACTCAGGGCTTCGTGAATGCTAAGTAAGCACCCTGCCAGCTGAGCCATATCCCCAGCCCAGGATGCCTTCAAATGAGTCAGAGAGTGTGGCTTCTGATAAAAGAGGCATCCGGGCACACCAGACCTCCCCAGACTCACTGCTCTTTGGCTATGAACAGCCCATTCCTCTCTCCATCAGCTAAACATGGGAAGGTCACCAGGAAAAGGCTCTGTGTGTGTGTGTGTACGCCCACGCGCGTGCATGCACGACTGTGTGTTTTGTTCTGCTTTGTTTTTGAGACAAAGTTTAACTCTGAGCCTTGGGAAGCCTGGAACTCACTACGTAATCCTAGTTGTCCTTGAATTTATGATGATCTGCCCCAACCTCCGGAGTGCTGGGATTATAAGATTAAACGGGGCCTCAGGCCGCCGAGGCTGGTCTTAAACTTGATATGTAGCTGAGGATAACCTGGGACTTCTGATCCTCCTGCCTCTACCTGAACAGTGCTGTAACTACAGGTGTGGACCCAAGGCCAAGTTTCTGTGGTGCTGGCGTGGGAAGCCAGGGTTCTGTACGTGGTTAGACGCACGCATGCACTCGGCGGTCTGAGCCACACCCCACAGGCCCATTGTCTTGGAAGCTTCTCAGAGACTCTGAGTATCCCCAAAGGAGCCTCTCACAGGGGAGTCGTTCTCTCCCAAGCCAGGAGAAAAACACAACGAAGGCAGCGTTGCCATGGCAACATTATGATTTGTTAGTTGGAATACTGTAGATCCCATGGGAGGCACAGAAATAAGGACCCTCTGAGGTTCAGAAAGGAAGAGAGGTGGTTTTAGTGGGGACTGGAAAGCGGTCATTCTTTAGTGAGGGCAAGGTCAGCTTTGGAAAGGTGCCTAGCGCCCTCTGGTGGGCAAGTGTAGTAAGAACGGCTTTGGAGTAGATGGTTCCAGATCTATGTAGGGCAGCCCTGGGAAGAGGGCTTTGCCCAGCAGAAGGGCAAGGTCGCTGTTGTACGGTGCTGTTTTGTTGTTTTATTTTGTTTTTGTTCGTGTTGGGGCATCTAGTCCCGGGCCTGATTTTATTTTTAGCACAGACTAGCCTTGTACCCCTTTTATTAATCGACCTTCCAACTGTCAGGATTACAGGCCCGTATCACACCAGGTCTTAGCTGCACTTTCAAATGGGCATCATGGGTCAATAGCAGAGGTGCCTGCCGCCATGCGTGAGACCTGAGCTCAATCCCCTGTGGAGTTTTAAAATCCTTACATGAACATTACTCCATTATAACTACCCCCAAGAATGTAAGTATTTTTTTTAGAAGTTTTACTATTTTATTTATTATTATATTTATTTACTTATGAGAGAGGGGCATACATGTGCCACCACACACATGTGGATGCCAGAGAACAATTTTCAGGGGTTGGTTCTCTCCTTCCATCGTGTGGGTCCTGGGGATCGAACTCAGGTTCGAACTCTTGGCAGCAAGACCTTTTACCCTCTGTGCCAGCTTTCAGGCCTTCGATAGTTCTTTGTGATCATGGTTGCTGATGCACACACTGGTAAGCCACGTAAAAGGGAAATAAAAGAGGGCTGAGAGTCAGGTGTAGATGAGAGCCACAGGCGCTCTCGGGCTGCACCCGGTCACCTGGCAGAGAGACAGCCTTAGAGGAGTTCTCAGCTCCATAACTAACACCTGTCATACAGAGGCAGAGGAAACCCCAGTCACAAGCAAAGTAAACACAGGAAGAGAAAAAGCATGCGGGCAGCAGTCTTTGCAAGTTAAGACCTGACTTTGATCCTCCGGAGCCACATGCTGGCTTGTCCTTTGTGACTGGGGAAGTGGACAGGCGAGTCCCTGAGACTCTGTGGCTGGCCAACCTGGGCTATTTGGTGACCACTCTGAGATCCTATCTCAGAAAACAAGATGGTTGGCGCCTGAGAAAGGACCACCAGGGTTGACCTACAGACACTCGTCTGGTCAATGAAGTAGACACAAGCACACAGGGTAGAGACGAAGCTAGCCTTCCCCGTAGCAGGAAGTACTGAAAGGAGAGCCCCACCAAGAGAGGCAGGCCGATCTCTGTGAGCTCCAGGCCAGCCTGATCTACATAGTGAGAGCCTGTATAAAAAGAAAACAAAACAGCAGACATGTCCTTTAGTCTAAAACCCCCCACCCACTTGCCAAGAACACAATTTCCCCTCAGTATGGAAACATCTGTTTGTTACACAGTCTGCAGTTTGTTACACAGTCTGCAGTTTGTTACACAGTCTGCAGTTTGTTACAGTCTAGTCCAGGTACTGTCTTGCTTTCTTTCACTTCCCTCTTCCTTTGTACATTTTATGTGAAAGGACACCCATGGGCGAGCCCCAGTGCCTTGCTCTCTTTTAGCTCAGGCTAGCCTCAAATCCACTACATAGCTAAGGATAACCTTGAACTCCAGATCTTCCTGCCTCTACCTGGAATTATAGGTGCGGATCACCACTCCTGATTGAATGGGGGGGGGGTTCACATGCACCTTGTGTGTGTGCTGGGGAAAGTCATGTGGAAGTCAAAATTCAACTCCATCAGTCCATCAAAGCTTTGGTTAGGTTTATTGTTATTTTCAAAGACAGGGTTTCTCTGTGTAATAGCCCTGGCTGTCCTGGAGCTCGCTCTGTAGACCGGCTTGCCTCTGTCTATGGAGTGCCAGGATTAAAGGCATGTGCCACCACCACCTTGGCTTACAGTGTGACAAGGTCTCTCACTGTACTGGAATACACCAGTGTGGCTCTGCTGGCCGGTGGCCCACAGGCCCCGCCTCCCAGCACTGCCGTTACACATGTCAGTCACACACACTCACCCGTCTACAGCAAGCATTTACCAACTGAGGTTTCTCCCCAAACCCATCTCTTTTTTAACTACAGTCTATCAAGATGAGACAGGAGATGAAGAAAACCACTGTTTCTTTGAAAATACATCCTTTTTCCTTGAAGAATGTTTTTAAAAGATGTATTTATTATGTATATGGGTGCTCTATCTGCATGTACACCTGCATGCCAGAAGAGGGGATCAGATTTCATTACTGATGGTTGTGAGCCACCATGTGGTGTGGGGAATTGAACTCAGGACCTCTGGAAGAGCAGCCTTATATGCTGAGCCATCTCTCCAGCCCCGCCCCCCCAGAACATATTGGTTTGTTTGTTTGTTTGTTTTGAAATAGGATCTCTCTACATATCCCTGACTCTCCTGGAACACAGAGATTGGCCTGAGTGCTGGGACTGAAGCTGTGTGCCAACATGCCCAAGTAAGAAACATGTTTATAATAGGTTTGTCCTCATCGTCCACTAAATCATTTTTTTAAATGAGATTTTGTTTGTATTTTTATTTACATTTTATATTTTTGTAAATATTGTTAGAGGTCAGCCATTGTTTTTTTTGTTTGTTTGTTTGGTTTGGTTTTTTTTGTTTTTGTTTTTGTTTTGTTTTGTTTTGTTTTTTTCCGAGACAGGGTTTCTCTATATAGCCCTGGCTGTCCTGGAACTCACTTTGTAGACCAGGCTGGTCTCGAACTCAGAAATCTGCCTGCCTCTGCCTCCCGAGTGCTGGGATTAAAGGCGCGCGCCACCACACCCGGCTCCACTAAATCATTTTTACAGCCTAAGAAAACAAATGACAAGTCAGACGTGGTAACACACATGCCATCCAGTAATCCCAGCCCTTGGCAGTGGAGGCAGAAGAGGCTGAGTTCAAGCCCATCCTCGGTTACATGGAAATAGTAGAGCCAGTCTTGGCTCTATAACACTATGTCTTAAAAATAAATAAATAAATACAAGCAGTACTCTGTGACATATGGACAAATCTGAACTATTCCAGTGACCTCTGTCCCATGAGACAAGATATTAGAGATAGGCTCAAACAATATATATGTGTATATGTACATATATATATATATATATATATATATATATACACACACACATATACTTATATGAGGGTTTCTCTGTGTAGCCCTAGCTGTCCTGAAACTAGCTCTGTAGACCAGGCTGGCCTCGAACTCACAGAGATGCTTCCCAGGCTCTCTCTCTCTCTCTCTCTCTCTCTCTCTCTCTCTCTCTCTCTCTCTCTCTCTCCCTCCCTCTCTCTCTCTCTCTCTCTCTCCCTACCTCTCTCTGACACATACACACACACCCCACATACACGTTATAAAATCTAAGCAACATAATTCTAATAACCCGTAGATCAAAAAATGATAAGTAAATGAGAAAATATTCTTAATTTTAATGAAAATTAAAACTCCAGGGCCAAGGCTTACCTCAGCCCACTGCTAAGCCTGGTGACCTGCATCTGGGCCCCTGGGCCCCACAACATGGTGGAAGAAGAGAATCGACTTGTGCATTTTGTCCTCCGAGCTCCACACATGTGCAGTGGCACAGTCACATACACACACAAAATAAATAACTGTAACTAAGAAATCTCTTTGAAGAAAAAGAAAAACACAGCTTACAAAGCTGGCCGAAAGCAGGGCCTTGGGTGGGTTTGTATCGGCTCACGGGAAGTTCTGTGAGTCTCTTCCAAAATTCATGTTTTGCAACTCCACACTGACACCTTTAAGCTCTCCAAGGTAGAAACGCTTACAAAAGGAACGTGTAAGTGAGGCCAAGAGCAGTCAGTCAGGCACACTCGTAACCCCAGCGCTCCAGAGGCTGGAGACAGGAAGATCGGGAGTTTGAGGCCAGCCTCTGCTATACAGTGAATTTGAGGTCAGCCTGGGCTCCAGGAGGGCCTGTCTCAAAAATAATAAACCGCTAAATGGTGATTTGTTTTTTATTCTGTCCTTAGAGAGCCAGAGCATGACCACTTACCAGCACAGACTGCAGGAAGCAAAAGTAAGGCTTCCAGGTCAACGTAGAGCTTTAAAAGCTTATTTCAGAAAAGAACAAAGAGGGAGTGGCAAGGTGGCTCAGCAGATAAAGGGGTTTGCCACCAAGCCTGACAACCTGAGTTCAGTTCCCGGGACCCCTGTGGTGGAAGGAGAGAAATTCATGGGAGATTTCTATAAGTTGTCCTCTGAAGCCCATACCTTGAGCTTTTTAGTTTCTTGGACTCTCAACTCAAGAAAATAAAAAGGACAAATTAAACCCAAATTAAGCCTAAATAGTGTTGCATGACTGTAATGCCAGATCCCTGGGAGGCTGAAGCAGGAGGCTTCCAAGCTCAAGCCTGGGAGACATCCTGAATTTCATGCTAGCCTGGGCTGTGTAAGGATTGTCAGGAAAGGATAGGGGGCTGAGAAAGGTAAGGTGGCTGAGAGGAGAAGGGTGAGTGGGAATGGGGGAGGGGAGGGAGAGGGAAAGGGGGGGGGGAAGGAGAAGGGGATAAAGAAGGAACAGAAAAGGAAAAGCTAGAAGCCAGGTGATAGTGAGCACCTTTAGTCCCAGCACTTGGAAGGCAGAGGCAGGTGGATCTCTGTGAGTTCCAGGCCAGCCTGGTTGACAGAATGAATTCTAGAACAGCCAGGGCTACATAGAGAAGCCCTGCTTAGAAAAAAAGAAAACTGAGGTGGCGGAGGGGGCAGGGGACAGCAAGTCTGATGAGGTTCTCCTGTTCTGGATATAGTCCCCCTCTGTCTGAGCAGCACCAGGCAGGCCCACCCAAGGGGCTTCTTAGGGATACCCCCTTCTTTATCTGTAAATGAGATTGTTTGGGAGTGCTGTGGTAGTCAAGCTGACACGGTAAAACAAGGCTTGCACAAGGGATTAAAATGTACTTTATAGCACAAGGGTCTACTATGGTCCCTGAAAATCACAGGCAGGCTGGGAGAGCAGGCTGTACTGGATCTTTTGGTTTTTGGTTTTTGGTTTTTGGTTTTTGGTTTTTGGTTTTTGGTTTTTGGTTTTTGGTTTTTGGTTTTTGGTTTTTGGTTTTGGTTTTTGGTTTTTGGTTTTTTTTGAGACAGGGTTTCTCTGTGTAGCCCTGGCTGTCCTGGAACTCACTCTGTAGACCAGGCTGGCCTCGAACTCAGAAATTCGCCTGCCTCTGCCTCCAGAGTGCTGGGATTAAAGACGTGTGCCACCACGCCCGGCTGGATCTTATTTTTTAAGCCTCAAGCCTGGTCCATTGCTATCTTAACACGTTTTAAACGTTTAACTTGATTATGAACGTGTGTGGGTGGGCACACAAGTTCCATGGGCTGGGTGTGGGGTTTGGGAACAGCTTGTGGAGTCAAGCCCTCCTGCCAGGTGGGTTCTGGGAGCTGACGCTGGTGCTCAGGTTTGGTGGCAGGCACCGTTATTTGCTGAGCCATCTTGCCATCAGAGCTATTATTTCTGTTACTTGGGACATCTCAAGTCAGCAACCTTCACAGCAAAGGAATTTACTCTGCTGGAATTCCTGCTTTTCTGCTCTCCAGGCTGGAGAGTGAGGGACTCTGGTGTCCCCTGTTCCAAAGCCCACATCCTTTTCTGTTTGTTTGAGACAGGGTCTCACATGTCTCAGGCTGGCTGGAACTCGCTATATATTGAAGATGACCTCAAACTCCTGATCTTCCAGCCCCTGCCTCCCAAGTGCTGGGGTTACGCCTAGTTTATTAGGTGCTGTGAGTGGAATCCAGGGCCTCAGGCATACCAGGCAAGCTTTCTACCGGAGTGAGCCATTGAGCCATATGGGAGTGAGTCCACCCCAGTGCAACCTTACCTTATCTCTCTTGTCTTTCTGTGCTGTCTGGTTTTTCCAGGCCTTCCCCTTAGAATTGTACTTTTTTTTTTCTAGGCCAAAAAAAAAAAAAAATTCCAAAGATAGAGGTGGTGGTACACACCTGAAATACCAACACTCAAGAGGCTGGGGCAGAAGGATCTTGAATTTGAAGCTAGCCTGGGCTAAATAGCAAGACTTTGTCTAAATATATACATAAGAAAAAAACACCCAAAGTACTTTTTTTTTCTGAATATGTTGCTTTTACAGAAATTTGGGGGAGAGAATAAAAGGGTAGGGAGATCGACAAGGTGAACCATGTTAGGTCTGGTACTACCCCAATGACTTCCTGTCCTCATTTTGATTGACTACCTGGTTTGTGGCATCCAACAATGTTAGTCAATTCCTCCCTCTACAACGTCTGTTGTCTGCCACGGTTCACAAGGTCCCCTGTGATTCTTTCAAGCTTCACAGGCCTTAAACTTGCCAAGTATCTGAGGCTAGCTAGCATGGAACCTCTGGTCTTTCTGCCTCCAGCTCCGGCGCAGGGATTACAGTTGTGTCCCACCACCGAAGGCTGAGGATTTCGGATGTCATTTCTCTGTCCCTGCACACCTGTTGCTCTCAGAACGCTCTTGCCCCGGGAAAGCCCCAAAATGCTCCGAGACCTCCTCAAACACATCTCTAGACAGAGCCTCCTCCAGAAAGACTGCGCTAAGCTCTGGAAATGTTCTTATCTGGGGCTCACAGCTTCAACGGTTAGCAAAGGACCCACGAGAAGCCTCGCCCACTGGCCCAATCGCCCATCTGTCATTCCTTGCCACACATAAACATCCTGACCCGATAAACATGCTCAGAGAATAGATTCTGGGGCAGTGTCTTGTTTGCAACACACACTCAAGCTGACAGCTTGAGCCTGGGGCTACCAGACGCCCTGGCCTGTAGCCCCCAGACCTTCCTGCTGGAGTCGGGTCTGTCCTTACTGCCCCGGCCAGAGGGGAGGGAGGGTTCCAGGGTGGAGTGGTGAGGAAGGCGGGGCTTGCGCCCCAGAGTAGTTGTCCCGGGCCGGGGACGGAAGTTGCACCACCCCAGTATGATTACTTTCAGTTTTGTTTCTCTTGCAGGTAGTTAACTGCTGGCGGTAGCGGGATTTCGGGGCTCCCGGGTCCTGCTGGGAGAGTCCAGGATCAGCTGTGGCTGGGTAAGCAGAGCCCGGGAAGGCGGATGGGGGTAAGAGCCAGGACCTAGAAAGACGAGGCTGGGGGGAGGGGAGCGAGGAAAGGGGAAGTGAGAAAGCCCGGGAGAGGGAAAGGAAGGGAGGGGAGAAAGGCCAGAGGGGACCTGAGAAGCTTGAGAGGACGAGCTTGGAGCCAAGCCCTGTCCCTCAGCCTCCCACCTCCCACCTCCCACCTCCCACCTCCCACCTCCCACCTCCCACCTCCCACCTCCCACCTCCCACCTCCCACCTCCCACCTTGTGTCCTGAATCCTACACTCCCTGAGTGTAGACAACCGCACCCCCATCCCCCACTCCGAGTTTTGTTTTGTTTTGTTTTGTTTTTTTCTCCCAACACTAGGGAAAAGAAAAGTGATCTCTCTCATTCTCTCTTTCTCTCAAGGCTGGGTCTCTCTGTAGGGCAAGCTCAGCCAGAACTCACTATTGTAGCCCCAGGCTGTCCTGAAACTCACTTTTTAACCCAGGCTAGCCTCGAATTTGTGGCAAGCTTCCTGTCTCAGGCTCCGATTCCGCCAGCTTTCTTTATTAAGTCGCCACTGCTGGGGACTTACAGTACCTTCCCTCCAGGGGATTCTAGAATGCGTTTGGTAGGAATGGTAAAATTAGAGGACTCCAGGAGTCAGGCCAGATCTACGTGACCCCGAGGTCTAGGAAAAGGAAGGAGATGAACATTTTCTCCCTGAGCCTTCATCTTGATCTGTTGTTACTTTCAAACTAGATGGGGCAGGAAGTAGGGCCCTCTCCACCCTCCCAGGACACCCTCCCAGACGGATGGACAAAGACTGCGGGACCCTGTCCAACATTGAAAAAGCGGAGTGCTCGCATGCCCCTGACCTGTGTGTCCTTCCTGGCTGCCCCTTGAGTCCTAGCACCCACTGATAACAGGACCCATGGCAAGATGAGCGTGGTGGTGCTTGCCTGTGATGTGAGCACCCAGGAGACTGAGGCAGGAGGAACACAAGCTTGGAGCCAGACCCAGGAGCATGGCTGACTCAGTAGAGGGCTGCCTAGCTCACAAGAAGCCCTAGGTTGCTTCCCCAGTGCTACATAAACTTCCCAGGGCTCAGTGGAGGCAGGAAGTACAGAAGGTTAAGGTCATCCTGGGCTCCTTGGCCAAGTTTGAGGCCAGCCTGGGCTACATGAGACTGGAAGGGCTTGGGCTACACCTACCTTTCGCCCTTGACGTGGTATGTTACTAATTAGAGTACTCTATCTCTGAGGCCTGGAGGCTACCTGGTCTCATCTTTCCCACAGGCTCAGCATTTCCTACAGCCAGTCGCATGTTTACGTTTGGTGAGTGTCTGTAAAGAGAACAAAGTGGAAGAAAAAAGCCCTTCCCCTGGTATCCAGTGCCTCCCACAAGCCAGAACTTACCAAACATCCAGGTGAGTGTGGACAACCAGGAAAGAGTAGGGGAGGGGCTAGGATGAAGTGTGTTTGTGGGGTGGGGGGAAGACAGAACCAAGCTAGGGGCTTGACCCAGGTACCTCTGACTTCTGCCCCTTCCCTTATAGCATGAACTCCAAAGTCTCCTCCCCAACTCTGCTGGAAGCTCTGAGCAGCGATTTCCTAGCCTGTAAAATCTGCCTGGAGCAGTTACACACACCCAAGACTCTGCCATGCCTACATACCTATTGCCAGGACTGTCTGGCACAACTGGACATCGGTGGCCAGGTCCGCTGCCCCGAGTGTCGGGAGATTGTGCCTGTACCTGCCGAAGGGGTGGCCGCCTTTAAGACCAACTTCTTTGTCAATGGGCTCTTGGATCTTGTCAAGGCCAGAGCTCCTGGAGACGTCCATTCAGGGAAGCCAACTTGCGCTCTGTGCCCTCTGGTGGGAGGCAAGAGCTCTGGGGGACCCGCCACAGCCAGATGCCTGGACTGTGCCGATGACTTATGCCAGGCCTGTGCCGATGGGCATCGCTGCTCCCGGCAGACCCATAAGCACCGTGTCGTTGACTTGGTGGGTTACAGAGCCGGGTGGTATGATGAAGAGGCTCGAGAGCGCCAGGCATCCCAGTGTCCCCAGCACCCAGGGGAAGCCCTCTGCTTCCTCTGTCAACCTTGTTCTCAGTTGCTCTGCAAGGATTGCCGCCTGGGTCCCCATATTGATCACCCCTGCTTGCCCCTGGCGGAAGCAGTGCGTTCCAGGAAGCCAGGCCTTGAGGAGTTATTGGCAGGTGTGGACGGCAATCTGGTGGAGCTAGAGGCCACTCGGGTCGCAGAAAAGGAAGCCCTGGCCTTGCTTCGGGAGCAGGCAGCCAGTGTGGGGACTCAGGTGGAGGAGGCAGTTGAACGAATCCTCAAGTCCCTGCTGGCCCAGAAGCAGGAAGTGCTGGGACAACTCCGGGCCCTTGTGGAGGCTGCTGAGGAGGCTACCAGGGAGAGGCTGACCAAGATAGAACGCCAGGAGCAGGTGGCCAAGGCTGCAGCTGCCTTTGCCCGTCGAGTGCTCAGCTTGGGTCTAGAGGCTGAGATCCTTTCGCTAGAGGGAGCAATCACACAGCGCCTGCGCCAGCTTCAGGATGCTCCCTGGATGTCTGGGCCAACCCGCTGTGTGCTGCCCCAGCTGGAGCTCCATCCTGGCCTCGAGGACAAGAACTGCCACCTGCTCCGACTCATCTTTGAGGAGCCTAAACAATCCCCGGAGGACGGCGGGAAGGGTGAAGCTGGTACCCAAGGAGGGGATGAAGCTCAAGGCCAAGGGGAAGATAGAACCAAGATAGGGAAGCAGGGTGGAGCCCAGCCCCTGACTCCCAAAGAAGGCAAAGTCCAGAACCCCCAAGAAGATGACGGGGTCCTCATCGAAAGGGGTAACAGGCCTAACAAGAAGAAAAAGTGCAAAGGCAGAGGCAAGTCCGTTTCTCGGGAGCCCAGCCCCATCCTGAGACCAAACCTAGAAGGTTCCGGCCTCCTCCCTCGGCCTGTGTTTTCCTGGAGTTTCCCCACGAGGATGCCCGGGGACAAGCGCTCCCCTCGCATCACTGGACTCTGTCCCTATGGCCCCCAGGAAATCTTGGTGGCAGATGAGCAGAACAGGGTCTTGAAACGCTTCTCCCTCAATGGGGACTACAAAGGTACAGTGCCGGTCCCCGAGGGCTGTTCCCCATGCAGTGTGGCTGCTCTGCAGAATGCAGTGGCTTTCTCTGCCAATGCAAAACTCTATCTTGTCAGTCCTGACGGAGAAATTCAATGGCGCAGGTCCCTGAGCCTCACCCAGTCCAGCCACGCCGTGGCCGCAATGCCATGTGGAGACCGAGTAGCTGTCAGTGTGGCAGGCCATGTGGAGGTATACAAGAAAGACGGCAGCCTGGCTACCCGCTTTATCCCTGGAGGCAAGGCTAGCCGGGGCCAGCGGGCACTGGTGTTCCTAACCACCAGCCCCCAGGGCAATTTTGTAGGGTCAGATTGGCAGCAGAATAGCGTGGTTTTCTGTGATGGGCTAGGTCAGGTGCTCTGGGAATACAAAGGCCCCGGGTTACATGGCTGCCAGCCAGGATCTGTGTCTGTGGATAAGAAGGGCTACATATTTCTGACCCTTCGAGAGGTGAACAAGGTGGTGATCCTGGATCCCAAGGGGTCACTTCTTGGTGACTTCCTAACAGCATACCATGGCCTGGAAAAGCCCCGGGTAACCACCATGGTAGACGGCAAGTACTTGGTGGTGTCACTTAGCAATGGGACCATCCATGTCTTTAGGGTCAGGTTTCCTGACAGCTAAAGCGGCTTTTGGCTGGGGTTGGGGGCAGGTGGGGAGGGAGGGAGGGAGGGCATAATAGAAGCAGAGCCACCTATAAGATGAGGTGGCCAAGGGCATTTTCCCAACTAGCAAAATGCTTGTTTCTTTTGTGATGTACAGGGATAGAAGCTACTAAGAGTGGTGTTGGCTGGCAATAGCCTTGAGCACACAGCAGATGCCAGCAGTCAACCAAACCGCTTGCTTTGGAACGATTCCTGCAGCAGCGGCTGCTGCTGTAGTTTTAAGTGTCTTGAGATTTAGAAGCCTGATTCTTGATTTGTATTCTTCAGAACCATTCCTGGGATGGGGTCAGGACTCCTCTGTAAAGCACGTGCCTAGAACTCACCAATGAGAGACGCAGTAGTAGAGTGCCTGCCTAGGTTATACCAGTGAGGAGTCAGGGCATGGCTCTCTGTAGAGGGCTCGTCTAGAATGCACCAATGAGGGTGGGGGCGTGGCTCAGTGGTAGAGCCCCTGCCTAGAATCCCCTAGGGAGGGGCTGGGGGCGTGGCTCAGTGGTAGAGCCCCTGCCTAGAATCCCCCAGGGAGGGGCTGGGGGCGTGGCTTGGTCTTAGAAGACTTGCCTAGCCTGCTGAAAGTCCTGAAGTCAATTCCCAGGCATATCTTCCTAAAAAAACAAAAGAAAACAAAACAAAACCTTGGAGCAAGTGAAAGAGAGACCTAAGGGAGATGACATAAGTCATCCTCCAAGCAAAGGAAGACCAAGTATATGTCAAGATATGTTAGGCATGCTGGAAAGAAGGTGAGGACTGGCCATTCTCACAGGGGAACATGGAGTCGGAAGAGGCCAGAGATCTCAGAACAGCAATAACATTGCCAATCCATCGGAGTAGAAACTTCCCTCAATGAAGTATGGGGTCAGAGGTCAGGGGTCAGAGAGTGCAGGCACAAGCAGAGGTGGAGGTGTGAGATTAAATCCAGATGCAGCATCACACACACACTCACACACACACACACTCACACTCACACACACTCACACACCTGTTATCCCAGCACTTGGGAAGCTGAGGCAGGAGGATTATATGTTTGAGCCCAGCCTGGGCTATATGTAGAGACTGTAAAAAAAAAAAAAAAAAAAAAAAAAAAAAAAAACTGGACTCTTTCCCAACTCTCAGGCAACAGCTTCTGTCCCACAGAGACTCCATCTCTGGCCGCATGTTCAAGTGGTTCAGCAAAGATGTCCAACGTAAGAGGGAGTCGAACTCTTCCAGATGGTGGTTGAGAGGTGTCAGCATCCACACTCGTGGGTCCTCTCCAGAGGGCAGGGGTGCCTCTGCAGTGACCGTCCTTGAGTGCTTCACCAAGCATGGACCACACGCCATCCTCCCTTCGGTGCCCACAAACCAGACATCTCGAGTTTTCAGAAGGCATCGGAGCCCTCAGAAGCCATGATGATAAGATCCACGTGGTGCTGATTAAGGCTTGCCAGCCAGAGACACAGCAGCTGATGGGGGAGGGGTGCTTATGGTTGTTGGTGAAGCCCACGGACACCCCCCAAGGTGGTCAAAGTCTGCATCAACTGGTTCTAGTCAGATCAGAAGTTCTCGGAGACAGAGGAGCAGAATCTTTTCAGAGACACCAGTCTGCCCTGAAATGCCCCCTTCACGAAGCTCAGTGAGCTGAGGAGTAGCCGGGCTGGCCGGGGTCCCCTCACAAAGGTGATGTCCAGTGTCTGCTGGAGACAGGGTCAGAAGTGTTGGTGAACAGGGTATGTCAGCGTATGGCAAAGGAACATCCTGGTGACTTCCTGGGTCTGCAGGAAATGCAGGGATTCTTAGGTCTCTAGGATATCAGCGAGACTCAGGCCTTGAAGTCTGAGATGCTGGACATTGTGAATGAGGTGTTGGCCAATGACATCACCTGGCTGATGGTAAGGGTGGGTTTGAAGGACTCCCCGACATCCTTGCAGGCTGCGAAGGCTGGAGATCTCGATGGCACTGTTTAGGCGTGACTGCGGTAAGGGCGTGGAGGTGCTTGGCAGGGACAAGATCACAAGGTCGTCACACACTCCAGCCTCTTCCCCACCATCAACAGCAAGATCACAGGTGCAGACACCAAGAAAGATATGGGAATTAAGCTTGCCTAACACGCCGCTGGCCCGTAACCACTTCATTCAGGTAAAGCTGGAGGATCACGAGCTGGCCACTGACCTGCCCCCACTCCTCACCCCACCTTCTCAGCAGAGGCACACGTGATCCCTCCACCCTGAGCCGCTGGCTCTTCCCTCACACCATCTCTGTACCTGCCTAGGTGGGCGGGGCCTGGGGCGGAGATTAGGGATGTCCAGCGTCTCCATGATTTCAAGGTCCATAAAGATTAGCCATGTTTCCTTAGCTCTAAAATAAGAGAAACACCATGTATCTTTTAAGGCCATTATGGGTCCAACGGGAAGGCAGTAGTGATGCTTGGATGAATGGTGGGATTTAATACGCAAAAAATGGATATCTGTAATATATAATCTTAGAGGCAAATCACAAAACCACTAAACAGATAGTTAGCCAATTTGAAGTTAAATAGGACTTAACTTTTAAATAGGATGTGGCATTTAAACAGATTATGAAATCTCTATAAGACTTTTCTTATGCTTTCTATCTGTTTCCTGGAATCTTGTTTATTTATGCTTTTTGTTAGCTATCTTGGCAAAATTCCCTTTTCAGAAATGTTAGCCTTTATGTGAATGAAGTGATGTGATTTCATCTGTGACAGGAGGGGTCTGGGGAGGCGCTGAAGCCCAAAGGCCAGCATGGGAGAATCTGGGAAGTCAGCAGTGATGGATGGGGGACCTAAGGCAGGAGGAGGCATAAAACTCTGGAGATACGGTTGGAGGTGAGTCGCAGTCACCTCAGTGTTCTTAATCTGTGGCAGCATCTTTAGATGAAGACGGTAGGGGTGGCTGTGGAGGGTGTGTTTAGCCAGGGGGCTATGGAGAAATGAGGCTGAAGAGACACTTAAGGTAGGGATTATTATGACACAGTGTGTGTGTGACACAGGGGCCTTTGGAATAAAGTCCAGATGGAAGTTTAGGGATAGAGAGGGACATCTTTTTCTGGACAGAATTTCCTGTTTGTAGAAACCAGTGTAGGGAATCACCAATGTCCAGATTTGATTACATATGAATTTTTAAAAGCTAGATATGGAGGTGCAAGCCTGGTATAATCCCCAGGACTCAGGGGGTGAGAGCAGAATTGTGAGTTCAAGGCCAGCCTAGGCTCCATAGTGAGCCCCTTCAAGTGGGGCTCTGGCTCTCAGTTGGTAGAGTGCTTGCCTAGCATAACCGATCCCTGGGTTCGATCCCCAGCACTGAATAAAAACAGGTATAGCACATACCTACAGTCCTGGCAGTCAATCGGAGGTGGGAGACTCAGAAGTCCATGGTTATCCTTGGCTACCTAGCAAATTCCAAATCAGCCGAGACTATGTGAGACCTTGGCTAAAAAAAAAAAACAAAAACAAAAAAAATGCTCTTAAAAAAGCAAATGAGCCCGGCGTGGTGGCGTACGCCTTTAATCCCAGCACTCAGGAGGCAGAGGCAGGCGGATTTCTGAGTTTGAGGCCAGCCTGGTCTACAAAGTGAATTCCGGGACAGCCAGGCCTACACAGAGAAACCCTGTCTCGAAAAACCAAAAAAAAAAAAAAAAAAAAAAAAAAAAAAAAAAAAGCAAATGAACAACAACAAAAATAAATAAATAAATAAATAAGCTAACATAAAAATATATACACAGCAAAGCATAAGGGAAGACATGAGGGCCAGTAAGATTACAAACAACAGAGAATTTTGATTTGATTAGGAAAAGCTGAAATACCAGTTAAAAAAAGACACCTATCTAGACAGAGAAGAAAATAGTTTAGATACCCAGGGGAAGTATCTATGAGCAAGGACTTATAAAATGAAAAAGAATTCATCAAATAAAACCATTGGCATACGCCAAAGAGAAAAGTTACAGATGTGTTCTGAAGAAACATATAGATTCCTGGCACTATGAAATAATGCCTCCCAGAGAGTCATTTGGCAATATTTGCCACAGGAGGGTTTTTTGTTTTTTGGAAAGATTGTAAAACTATGTTAATCTCAGCCTGCCTAGAATCCAGCAGGGGCTGAAGCTGAGGGTTAGAGGGCCTGCCTAGAATTCCCCAGTGAGTGGCTCAGTGGTAGAGCGCTTACTTGATATTTGTGCCGTCTCTGGGGCGGGGGCAGAGGCGGGGGTGGGGGGAGGATGTTATCCCCCTTTGGGGAATGCATTCTGGGAAGATAATTGCGTAGCAGAAAACCATTTGCAGAGAGACCTTTACAGCTGCTTCATTAACTGGAAGCCCCTCCGTGGTGAGGCAGCGGCTGAATAGATTGCGGTCTGATAGAAGAGTGAACTTCTGTGGATCACAACTATGAAAAGTATTTGGAAGAAAAGTATGTGATGTAGTCATACGAGAGAGCACAGGGCTGGGGAGACAGCTCAGTGGCTAAGAATGCTTGCTATCCAGTCTTGAGGACCTGAGTTCAAATCCCCAACACCCGTATAAAAAGCCAGGTGTGGCCACGTGTACCAGAGCTATAAGGGTAGGGGGCAGAGTCTGAGATCTGTTTACTGCCAGGCTTACAGGTTCATTGACAGACCCTGACTCCAAGTAATAGGAGAGTAACAGCATGAACCCTTGGTGTCCTGTAGACCTTGTGCAGGTGCGCATGCACGCACTCACACACGCACGCACAGGGAAAGACTGACCGGGCAGATTCTGATTGCGTAATGTGAGCCACCAGTGGGACTGTGTCCAAATAGTTGCCAGACAGACAATGGATTCCCAATCTGTAAATAGTCAATGATTTGTTTCGGAGGTTACATCTTTTTGAGTTATTTTAGGCTGGTACTCACATCTGTACATTTCCATTTCAGTTAGTATCATATGCTTGAAGACTTCTATAAATAATATTTAAGAATAACTAAAGTTGGCCAGATGTGATAGTGCACACTGGTAACTCTAGCACATAGAGTGAGGCAGGAGGATTGCTATTTTGAGACCGGGTGGCCTCCACAGATGATGGGATGGCATTCTCAAAAGTCTTGAATCTCCAGACCAAGTCGTAGGACTAAAGAACCAAGTGGGATCAGAGCAGTTGTATAAAGGGGCAGACAGTGTGTGTGTTGTCGTTCTCTGTCTTCACAGGCAAGTGCTCATTAAGCGTCTGTGAAGTGACTTAACGTGTAGAGAGGCGATCAGACAGCGCTCTGACACTTAGTAAGCCACAACCTTAAGCCAGCCAAA
The DNA here is from genome assembly GCF_978045245.1 of Mus caroli. Classification (NCBI taxonomy): domain Eukaryota; kingdom Metazoa; phylum Chordata; class Mammalia; order Rodentia; family Muridae; genus Mus; species Mus caroli. Next base: position 141,343,504 of record NW_028227259.1, on the reverse strand, counting down.
CTGCAGAAATCTTGACTTGTGGGAAGTCTCCAGCAGGGGGCACTGTTGTGCCTCTCAAGATAGACTTCAAAAGCAGAGAGATGATTGAGGTGTCCTCCTTCTTTTTGGGAAAGGAGGAGTAAGAGACAAGACTGTAGGGGCTTCTTGCCTGTATTTTGTGTAGCAGCAAAGATGCAGAGGTTTTCGGGAACCTGTATTGGGGGTGCATGTGTGGTGTGGTGTGTGTGTGTGTGTGTGTGTGGTACTTCAGTGAGAGAGAAGAGAAATGAAGAGAAATGAAGCCAGGCCTGGTAGTGCAGGCTGCAGTCCCAGCAAAGTTGGGAGACTGAGGCAGAACGATAGCAGATTCAAGTCTTCCCTGAACAACTTAGCGAGACCATATTTTAAAAAAATAAAAAGAGGGTTTGAGCTGGTTGGGCACAGAGGGCTTGCTTAGATTTCCCCAGTGAGGGGCTGGAGTATGACTCAGTGGTGGAGGTTTTGCCACCAGAAAGAGGGAGGAATCTCCTGCCCCCAAATGCTAAAGAGACAGAGAGCCAAGCGCTTCTTGGGGACCCTTGCAAGATGAAGGGAGATGGTAAACTCATAGCTTATATGCTCAATATTTGTATTACTTTCCAGAAGTTACACAAACAAGCCACTCACCAAAACATACAAGTGACCACAGAAGCACTGGGAACCAATGGTCCCATGGCTAAGAGCCAGGGACATTCTCAAAGCCAGCTGGGAACCAGCTGCTCTAACCGAGGACCAATTACCCTGACATTTCAGGAAAGTTTGTTGTTGTTGTTGTTGTTGTTGTTGTTGTTTTTAAAAAAAAAACATGGCAAGTGTGGCCAGATTTATCTTTGGATAGTTTAGAGAAAATAGGATTTGGGGGAGGTGGGGCAAGCGTATGCTCTTTCACTGGTAAATCTATTATATAGTGCTATCGTTTCCTTAATCCCTATGGGCACAATTCTGAATGTACGGATGGCCAGGAGAAGTTTAGTTTTTAAAACGTGCTTAAGGAAATGGGTAATATTGGTGAGCTGAGCTAGATGGAGTTTGATTGACGGGTGGCAGAGGCCAAGGTGTTTGGCAGGGAAGTTGAAGGTGGAAGCAGTCCTCTAAGTGGGAACTGGAGAGAGGAGGTGCTGACCTGAGAAGCTCAGGGAGAAAACTCCCTTACCCTAGCTGGTGGCAAACTGCCAGAGAGAGCAGTTGGAAGTAGGGGAGCTCTCTTCCCAGTGGAAGATGCTAGATCTTCAGGAACTTGGGATCCACCTGGGATTGGTGGAGCAGAGACGTCAGTGACGTCAGTGACGTCATATATTCCTCTCCTCATGTATTGGGTGAAGTATCTTGGTGACCGGGTGGGCATATACAGGGAAGAAGACCAGAAGAAGGCGGAACTTTGGGAAGACAACACAAGGTGTTTCCAGAGGAAGTTGTATCTTAGGGACCAGGAGAGAGTGGGTTGAGGAGAGATCCTGAGGGTCAGCCCCGCCCACTTCTCAGTTGTCATGGGACCAAGTGCCTATGCTGTGAAGCCTTTTATAGTTGTATACATTGTACCTCCTGTTTCTAATAAAGTTCTCTGGAACCATTTCTGTATCCATTACTTTTGTGTACCTAGCCTTGTTTGCCTTCTGTGGTGGCGAGAGAGAAGACCGCGACCCAAAGCATGGCAGGGAAAGAGGGTTTATTCTAGCTTTCAGCTTGTAGGAACTCGGAGGCAGGAACCTGATGTCAAGAGCTGATGCAGAGGCCATGGAAGGATGCTGCCCCGCCCTGGCTTGCTCAGAGGCCAGAAGTCAGATGCCAATGGTTGTGAGCTGCCATGTGAGCGTTAGCAATTGAAACCAACTCCTCGGGGGCTGGTGAGATGGCTCAGTGGGTAAGAGCACCCGACTGCTCTTCCGAAGGTCCAGAGTTCAAATCCCAGCAGCCACATGGTGGCTCACAACCATCCGTAATGAGATCTGACGCCCTTTTCTGGTGTGTCTGAAGACAGCTACAGTGAGTGTACTTACATATAATAATAAATAAATAAATCTAAAAAAAAAAAAAAGAAAAGAAACCAACTCCCCTGGAAAAGCAGCCAGTGTTCTTAACCACTAAGCCATCCTCTCTAGGCCCCTGGATTGTTCTTTTATGCAACGCAACTGGGGCCCATCTGAGGATCACCCTTAACGGGCTGGGCCCTGCTACATCAACTGTCAACCAAGAAAATGTCCCACAGGCTCCCTTCTGGCCAGTCTAATGGAGGCAATTCCTCACTGACATTCCTTCTCCTGGATGACTCTAGTTTGTGTCAGGTTGACAGGAAAGCTAGCCAGCACAGTGGCTGTGACTGAAAGTACCTCACAGGGACTGCAGAAACAGCTCAGAGAGTAAAGCATTTGCCAAATGAAGCACAAGGGACTGAATTCAGATCCCCAGCCTCCACAGAACACCCGGCTCGCTGATGCATGCCTGTGATCCCCGGTGCTGGAGAGGCAGACATGGGCAGATCCCTGGAGTTCATGGGTTAGCTAGTCTAGCTGAGTCAGCGAGCTTCGAGTTAAATGAGAGACCCTGGGCTGGTGAGATGGCTCAGTGGGTAAGAGCACCCGACTGCTCTTCCGAAGGTCCAGAGTTCAAGTCCCAGCAACCACATGGTGGCTCACAACCATCCGAAACGAGATCTGGCGCCCTCTTCTGGAGTGTCTGAAGACAGCTACAGTGTACTTACATATAATAAATAAATAAATCAAAAAAAAAAAAAAGCTTAATCTGAATCTTTAAAAAAAAAAATGAGAGACCCTCTCTCAGATGTGTAGCGACAAGATAGCTGTCACCAAGCCAGATGGCCTGAGTTTGATCCCTGGAATCCACCTGGGTAGAAAGATGGGCTGATTCCTGCAAGCTCTCCTCTGGCTTTCACATGCCCGCCATGGCATGTGTGCTCCTGCCCCAAGTACAAACCCAAAATAACATGAGTAAAGTGTGTGAGTGTGTGTGTGTGAGAGAGAGAGAGACACCCAGCATTGACTTCTGGCTTACCTTCCGCACACATAGACATAGCTACGCAAACACACACAGTAACCCTGCAGAAACAAGAGAGAAGGGACACATCTCAGCTCACAGTTTCAAAGGGTCTCAGTCCACCATGGCATTAGGAGTGTGTGATAAAGACTCCTTATGTCACAGAGAACCAGGAAGTAGTGCAGGCTGAAGCCAGGGGCAGATGTAACTTTCTAAAGCTCCCCCCCTTGGTGGCACACTTCACCACCATGCCCCACCTCTTAAAGTCTCCGCCCCACCCCCACCCCCCCAGCCCCCAGAAGACTTCCGCAAGCCGGGGGTGGTTGCTTGGCGGTGGAGAGACGGCGGCTCAGCAGTTGAAAGCATGCACTGCTCTGGCAGAGGACCTTAGCCCAGTTCCCAGTATCTCCCTTCCCATGAACTTCCCTTAACTCAAGCTCCAGGGGATCTGACGCCCTCTTTTGGCTTCTGTGGGTACTGCAGGCAGGTGTACATACCCATACGCAGAGCTGAAAGTAAATAGACTCTCAAAGCATGAGCCTGTGGGAGACATTTCACATTCAAACCGAGACAGATGAGCTCCGGGGCGTGGAGAATGGTCAACACCAGTACCTAAGAAGCAGAGATTACCGTGGCTGCCTGGTGGTCACTCCCTGGATGGGCACACAGATTCCTTGAAGACACTGTAGAGGCAGAGTGACCACAACACAGTGATCATGTGACCCAGCCTCCTCTCCAGCTCTGCTGTTCTGCAGGGCAAATGGAGCCCTCCAGAGCAACGCGCTGCTTCTGATGTGAGCCTTCCTGAGAGCCATGCACTGAGCCAGCAAGAAGGCACAGCAGGAAAGTTGTGTGCTGCCAAGCCAGAAACCCCCCGGGGTGGAGGGAGAGAAGCGACTCCCTCGGGTTATCCTCTGACCTCCACACATCTGCAGTGGCATACACACAGGCACACATGCACGCACACACCGCCAAGAATGGTTTTGTTTGTTTGTTTGTTTGCTTGCTTGCTTTTAAGAGACACACGGTAGCATGCCCTTACAATCCCCGCTCTGGAGATGTGGCTGGTCAGCCTGGCCTACTTGTGAGTCCTAGGCCATTGAGAGACCCTGTCTCAAACATACAAAGTAAATGGAGCCTGAGGCCCGACAGCCATGGCTGTCCGCTGGTTTCCGCTACCTCACGCTGGCTCACACGTGCACAGAAACGCCCACACACAAGACAGGAAGATAGAAGGAACAAAGGAGGATGGAGGCCTTGAAGAAGTCTAACACGCAGATACAGGAAGATAATTCTGAGACAGTTCCCACTCTGGGCTCCCCCTCCCCTCCACTGCCTTGTTCTTCCAGCCAGGACCCCCAGCAAGGAGAAAGAATGACAGCCTGGGAGAGAATGCTGTGAATGGCCTGGCTCAGGGACAGCCTCACTGCTGCAGTGACAGCCTACAGAAGAATTCTGCAATTCATTCTCCGATGACTAAGCCTAGACCTGGGCGCTTGGGCGAGCCCCGGGGAACGTGACTCAGCAGCAAGCTGAGGGGGCCTGGCGGCGACAGGAGACTGCCTCAGTCCATGTGAGCCAAGATTACAGAGAGGACAACTAGTTCCCAGCTTCAAACCCCAAGGCGGAACGCCTGCCTCTGTGGTCAGACCCACGAGGGGCTCGTGTTCCAAGCCATGTGGCTGAGAGCCTCCTCCCTCCAAACCCACTTATCCTGCTGTGCACCAGGGAAGCCATGGCTACACCAGTGTTGGGGGTCACCCCTGCTGCCCACAGCTCTGGCCGAAAAGCCTTGTTGCAGGGAGAGTCTGGGTCCCAGAGAGAGTAGAAGAGACATGGGGGGGGGGGGGGGGAATGGAGGGACTCATTCCAGGCTAGACACATGATTGGAGCTTCCTGCCTGCCTTGAGCAGCTGGAGAGGGGAGCTCCCAGGCTTCACCTTTCTAAGGGGCCAACTCTGAAAACATCTTTGCGGATTCAGAAATGACAGTGTCTTATTTTCTCTTCTCCAGACCAAATGGTTGATCATGAGCTATCTGGAGGGGGAAGCAATCCCAGCTAGACACGGTGAGCCATGCCTGTAATCCCAGCACCTAGGAGGTAGAGGCAAGGGGGTGTGGAGCTCAAGAGGCAGCCTGAGCTATATAGCAAAGACTGTTTCAAACAAAGGACACACGTGAATGGGGAAGGAGAAGGGAAGGGAAAGAGAGGAAAATAGCATTTCGGGGAGGGGGTGGGGTGGAGACAGAGACAGAGAGATAGACAGAGGCCATGGCCGTGGCATGGTCATGCAAAGAGAATGTCTCACACACAAGCCATCTCTCTCTACCCCTGGTCCTTGCTGCAGTTTCTAAGCCTGTTCAGCATGGCCAGGCTCCTACACATAACGGGATAAGGCCTCTGACTCAGGGAGTGCATCATGGGTGCTACTCTCTAACCATCTACAAGCTGCTGAGAAAACACACTGCAAGTTTGTGCCAAACCTAGTTCCTTCCATGCAGCTTGAATCCATCCTTCGGAGTTACTGGCAACTTTGTAGTTGGTGTGAAGCCCTGTGGCCAAACACAGGGATCCCTTTTCCTTAGGGGGAAAGCATGAGGAAGACTGTAGTAGCTCAAATCTGGGAAGAAAAGATGGCAAGTTCCTCTAGGAGAGCTTTCTCTTGCAGGATTTATTTAGTTCTGAGATAGTTTCAGATAGCCCAGGCTGGCCTCACACTCCCTCTGTAACTGAGGATGACTTTGAACTTCTGAACTTCTGATCTTCCTGCTTCTGCCTCCCAGTTGCTGGGATGATGGGAATGTGCCACCACAGACAGTTTATGTGGTGCCGGGAATCAAAGCCAGGGCTTTGTGCCTGCCAGGCAAGCACAGAACCAACTGAGATACACCCCTAGCTCTGCCCTGCTTTTTGGTTTTGTTTTGTGGGGTGGGGTTGTTCTTTGGTTTGTTGTTGTGATGCTGTGGTTTTTCTTTTCTTTTTCTTTTCTTTTTGATTTTTTGGCTGTTGTTTCTTGAGGCAGGGTCCCTGGCTTCAAAGTTATGACAATCCTCCTGCCTCAGACTCCAGAGCATTGGGATTGTATGCAGGAGCTCCTTCTGGCTTTATGGAATAGAGCCTTGCTACATGAAGCCTGAGCTGGACTCCAATTCAAGATCCTCTGACTCTTGAATGTTGGGGTTGTAGACATGCGCCCCCCCCCACAAGCTAGGAGCTTTGTTTGCTCACGGATAGCTGGTAATTCCTTAGAATAACACCTAGACAGCAGGGGAGATGGCACAGTAGGCAAGAGAACTCTGGGGCATGCGTCAGCATCTGCATCAGCGTCGGAGTTTGATTCCCTAACACCCACCTAAGAAGCCAGGCATGCACACAAGCCTGAACCCCAGTTCTGGGGTTAGGGGGCAGAGACAGGAGGATCACTGGGCATCCCTGTCTAGCTCCAGGTACAGCAAGAGACACTGTACCAAAGGACTAAGACACTAACATCCTCCCCTATGCACACATGCGTGACAGACACACACACGCACTCAAATGTGCACATACAAGATAATCAAAACAAGTCAGACTTAAAAAAGAACGGATCCTGAGATATATGTGAATATATTGGATGGATGGATGGATGGATGGATGGATGGATGGATGGATGGATGGATGGATGGATGGATGCTATCTAGGAGCACTAGGTCTAAGCCAGGCCCTTTCTACCCTTGTGTGTTAGCCACACACTCTCCCTGGTTCTACACAGTTGGTCTTACTGCTTATTTCCAGGCTGTGAAACGTGAGAGTACAGAATTATGTGACACATGCAAAATCACCAGGAGCCGGGCAGAGGCCAGAGCTCTCCAGGGCCTACTGAGGCCAACTGTTACCACAGCCTGACAAGGGAAAGCTACACTGGAGACCTTCCCAAGAAGCAAAGCCACACCCCATATCTGATCTGACCAATTTCTCCCCCCACCCCAAGTTCCCCGTGTGTGTGTGTGTGTCTGTCTGTCTGTCTCTGTCTATATGTATGTATGTATCTCTGTGTCTCTGTGTGTGTCTATCTCTCTGTTTCTATCTGTGTGTCTGTCTCTCTGTGTGTGTCTATCTTCCTGTCTCTGTCTCTATGTCTATCTCTCTGTGTCTCAGTCTCTCTGCCTCCGTCTGTCTGTCTGTCTGTCTTCTGTCTGCCTGCCTGCCCCCATCTGTGTGTGTGTGCATATGTGTATATGTATATATGTGTGTATATGTTTATGTGTGTGTATGTGTGTATATGTGTATGTATGTATATGTGTGAGTATGTGTGTATGTATGTATATGTGTGTATATATGTGTATGTATATGTGTGTATGTGTGTATATGTGTGTGTATGTGTGTATATGTGTGTGTATGTGTGTGTGTGTGTGTCTTTCCAACTTCTCATGGTTCACCACTCCAGCTCCCTCCATATTCCTCTGCTCTGATATGTAGATTCTCTTCATCTGGGGAGAAACAGGAGATGGCTGGTGATGGCAGAGATCTGCCTTCAAGCTGGCCGAAAGCTTCAGATTTTTCTTTGCCCTTCACCTGCAGAGACAAGGAGGTTCTGGGGTATTGGAACTTAGGTAGTGGTGTTGTTTCTAGCTGTTCATTTCAATGTATTATTATTATTATTATTTCTCTGTGTGTTTGGGTTGGGGTATCTGCATGTTCAGTGCCCATGGAGGACAGAAGCAAGCACTGGATTCCCTGGGGCAGGAGTTGTGAGCCATCTGACATAGATAATGGGAACTGACCATTGGTTCTCTCTGAGAGAAGCCCTCTTAACTGCTAAACCATCTCTCTTAAGCCCTATGTTGCTGTTGTTATAGTAACACATGTGCCATGCATATTCATGGATGGATGGATGACCATGTATGTAAGCATTTACATGTATGTGTGTGCATATGGAGGTCAGGGGACATCCTTGGAAGCTGTCCTTAGAAACACCATCCACCTCCTTTGAGACAAGATCTCCTTTTGGTCTGGGAATCACCTATTAGGCTGAACTGGCTGGCCAGCCAGGATGAGGGGTTCTCATGTCTCAGCCTCCGCAGGACTGGGATCCCATGTGTGTATCCCCCATGCCTGGCTTTTTTATATAGTTTCTGGGACTCTAAGTCAGGTAAACATGCTTTCAAGGCAAACACATTGCCAAATGAGGCATCCATCCCACCACACCCTTCCTCCTGGTCAGGTGCTGGTGTCTTATGGTCAGAAGGGCACAGAAAAAAATGGGCGTGTTCCCCTTCTCTTCGGTTGAGCTTTGGAGGCACCTGGGCAGTCTGTCCAGGACAGGCATAAGAGCTAGGGGTTGAGGGCAGGGAACCCTTGGGCCCATATGCCTCTGGTCAAGCTGCCTCATCTCTGCACCCATCTTGATCTTTCCTCTGGGTGGGACATGACCTCCCTATAATAAAGCTGAGCCACTACGATGACCTCAGAAGGGCAAGAGCTAAGACCCCTCGTGAGGCCACTTTCCTCTTGGGCATTCCAATCCCCACGCTATACATGGTAGACAATGGAGCAGGGTGGGACATTTCCATGCCGTAGCTGACTGTAAGTCATTTAGGGGACTTTCCAGGGAGGTAGACAACTGTGAGTCACCCCTGCCCCTGAAAGTTACCCCAACTAAATTCACTGGTTCACCAAGCTGGACTTGAATGGAATCCTTCCTTTGGTTTGTTGGGATGCTCTCTATCTGGGATGAATAGATACTTATGTCTACAAGAAAAAGTCATGCGACTTATATGGTTTATGTTGCTATAACAAAATGCCTGAAACTTGGCCACTATTTATAAATAATGAATTTGGCTGGGAGCGATGGTTCACACTTGTAATTCCAGCTCCTAGGAGGCTGAGGCCAAGGATTATAATGGATTTGAAGCTAATTTGGACTATATTCAGTGTTCCAGACAACCTGAGCTACAGACAGAGACCTCCATCTCAATAAACAGCAAAGACATGGTGAGTTTGCTTAGCTCACAGTTCCAGATGAGAGGAAGTCCAACAAACGACATAGTGCTACCATCAGATAAGCGTCTTCTTGCTATGTTAACATGACAGATGACGTCTTATGCTGAGGCAGAGACAGCCTGTGTCATGTCTCTTATCTTCTAAGAAGTTCTCAGTGGCCCTGCCCTCAGGAAACGTCTAATATTACCTTCCTAGGCCTCCCTTCCAGAAAACATCACTATATGAACCGAAAGGTTAAGGTTGCAATGCAGAACAGTGGGTGTGTCTCTTCAGCCCCCAATGAGCCCCCATTCACCTGTCAGCTCTTATTTCCTGAATAGGAAGAAAATAAATCTTTGCAGCCAAAGAAAAGCTGCTCATCAAGGCAGAGGGAAATTATTTTGCAAGTGATTTCAGATCATGAGTGAGAATTCCGAGGAAGGAAAATATTGACCATTCAGGCAGGTCCAGGCTTTAAGAGTCAGAGGCAGGAGAATAGCTGCAAATTCAAGACCTACCTAGTTTACATAGTGAACCTTGTTTCCAAAAAAGAAAGAAAGAAAGAAAGAAAGAAAGGAAGGAAGGAAGGAAGGAAGGAAGGAAGGAAGGAAGGAAGGAAGGAAGGAAGGAAAGAAGGAAGGAAGGAAGGGAAGGGAAGGGAAGGAAAGGTGAAAGAGAAAGAAAAAGACTAGAGAAGTGGCTCCATTGGCTAAAGTGCTTTGCACACAAACATGAAGACTTTGGTTCAAATCCTAGAACCCGTGTAAAAGCCAGGCAGGGCAGCGCACCCACCTGCATCAGCACTGTTCAGAAACAGACTTCTCCTTGAAGATCGCTAGCCAACATAACCTACTCAGTCAGTGAGCCCCAGGTGAGAGACCAACCTTGCTTCCAACCTGATGAACCAAGTTCAGTCCCAAGATGCCACATAATGAACTGACTCTACTAAGTTGCCCTCTGACCTCCACATATGTGCTGCACACATGCACCCCCACACGTATCATGTTCAACCATAAATTTTAAAAATAATTCTCGGGCTGGCGAGATGACTCAGCAGGTAAGAGCACTGACTGCTCTTCCTAAAGGTCCTGAGTTCAAATCCCACCCACATGGTGGCTCACAACCATCGGTAATGAGATCTGACTCCCTCTTCTGGTGCATCTGTAGCCAGCTGCAGTGTACTTACATATAATCAATCAATCAATCAATCTTTGGGCCAGAGCGAGCAGAGTTGACCAGAGTGAGCAGGGCAGAGGTCTTAAAAATTCAATTCCCAACAACCACATGAAGGCTCACAAACATCTGTACAGCTACAGTGTACTCACATACATAAAATAAATAAATAAATAAATCTTGAAAAAAATAATTCTCAAATATTTTTAAAAAGAAAAGGGAAAATACTGACCAAACTAAATTACTTGGGGCGTGTTTTCATGCAAACTTTAATCCTTAGCAGGACATAGGGGGAAATTTGATCCAATCTGGCTATGATGGACATTGGCCTCTGCCCAGATACTTGTTCCTGTGTGATCCTCGTGAAGAGGATGGGAGAGGCCATGTGTGCTGGTTCTTGTCTTTAATCCAAGCACATGAGAGGCAGAGCAGGTGGATCTCTGCGAGTTTGAGACCAGCCTGGTCTACAGAGAGAGTTCTTGGCGAGCCAGCGCTGCATAGTAAGGACCTTGTCTAAAATCAGACAAATGAGTGAGGCAAGACTTTGAAGGGAGACACAAAGCTGTGACACGTCATCCAGAAAAACTTGTGTCCATGTTAGAGGTAGTACTATAGACTCTGCATATCACCAAGGGTGGCTGCCCTCACCCATGGCTACTCGGGAGAAGAGATGTGATAGTTCACTGGTCACTTTGACACAACCTGGACACTCTTGGGATGAGATCGTCCATGTGGGATTGTCTAGATCAAGTTGGTATGTGGGCATGTCTGTGAGGGATTTTCCTGATTGCATTAATTGATGTAGGAAGACATAGCCCACCATGGGCGGCACCATTCCCTAGGCAGGAGATCCTGGGCTGTAAGCATACATGCGTTCATTTCTCTGCTCTTGGCTGTGGATGTGATTTTAGAGAAAACATCTTGTGTATTGCATGGATGCATCACTTGCCAATTAAAAAGCCTATGGCCAATGGCTGAGGCAGGAAATAGAAGGTGGGACATCCAGAAGGAGAAAGAATTCTGGGATAAAGCCAGGTGGAAGATTTCCCCTGGGAAGATGTGACCATGAATAGTGAGGTGAGGAGCTGGAATCAAGCCAAGTACAAGGAACCAGCCATGTGGCAGAACGTAGGTTAAAATAATTGGGTTATCTAAGTTTTGATGTAGTCAAAGTGGAGCCTAGCTATACGGCCAAGGTATTTGTAAAGATATTTTGAGTCTGAATCTTATTTCTGAGAGCATGGGGCTGGGAGGAAGATCCAGGCCTGACTACAACTGTGTGAAATCACCAGCTTTTTAAAGTTCTCTGTCCTTGGTTTGTCTTTTTTTCTGTATATTTTATCACAGCAACAGAAACGAAACTTGGACTGTCAGGGTGCTCCCAGGCACCATGCCAGATCTCGCCTCTTTAAATAATCAAGACTGGAATTTCCCCCTCTAAAGCTCATTTCCTACCATTTAATCCTTAGCTGAGGACCACAGCTGCCAAGTCTAGCTACTAAGGCTGAATACTGGGTATGGATACGGAGGAGCTAGGCCCCTCCAGAAGTGTCTTCCTGTCTTGTCTACTTGTAGAAGTTAGTGATCCTGTTGCCACAACAAAATACCTGACCATGGGCCAGCAAGAGGGCTGAGCAGGCAAAGGTGCTTGCCACCAAGCCTGATGACCCTGAGTTCAATCCCTGGTAGTCACATGGTAGAAAGTGGTCCTCTGACCTCCATATATGCATCAGGGCACAAATGGGCACACATATGTGAGTATACACACACACATACACACATAGTTCAAGTACACACACTCACACAAAAATAAAATGTAGTACAAAAATACAATACACACCTGGCTAAAATAACCTTTAAGAGGAAGCGATTAATTTTGGCTCATACTTCTAAGGTCTAGTCTGTTGAGTTAGGGAGCTTGACCCCTACCCTACGGAATGGCACCACACACACTTAAGGAGAGGTCTTCCCACCTCAGTCTCACCCAGACCATCCCTCACAGGCATGTTCAGAGGACTGCCTTCTAGGACATTCTAGATCCTGTGGGCATGATTATTGCAACTACCCCGCCATCCACAGGCATCCCTCTGTCCCAACATAGAAGGTATGTCTTCGGGGTGTTTTGACTGAGAAACTGTCTGTCCCCCGTGGGATCACGTGTTTAAACACTATGTCCTCAGATGCTAGCACTGTTTGGGACGGTTACGGAACCTTTAGGAGGTGGAACCTAGCTGGAGGAAGTACGTCACTGGGGGTGGGGTTTGTGGTTTTATAACCCAGGCCCACTTCCTGTCCCTTCGTTCTCTGCTTCCTGTAGTCAGAGGAGATGTGATTGGCTAGCCTCGGGCTCCTGCTGCCCCGCCTCCCCTACCATGATGGACCGAGATCTCTGCAGCTGTGGGTCTATGAAACTTTCATTCCCCTAAGTTGCTCTGGCCTGGCGTTTTGTCAGTGATGTGATGTGTTAATTAATATTGCCCTCTTCTCCTTGGAGGGACGGCATGGAGTGCAGAGCTGGAATGAATTCCAGCTCACTACTCAACTCACTATTCATGGTGGTGTGACCTCTGTATGGAGCATGGAATGGTTGAGTTCTGAACAACTTCAACAACAACTTTCTTCTTCTACTTCTTCTTCTTCTTCTTCTTCTTCTTCTTCTTCTTCTTCTTCTTCTTCTTCTTCTTCTTCTTCTTCTTCTTCTTCTTCTCCTTCTCCTCCTCCTCCTCCTCCTCCTCCTCCTCCTCCTTCTTTTCTCCTTCTCCTTTTCTCCTTCCTTCTTCTTCTTCTTCTTCTTCTTCTTCTTCTTCTTCTTCTTCTTCTTCTTCTTCTTCTTCTTCTTCTTCTTCTTCTTCCTCTTCCTCTTCTTCTTCTTCTTCCCCCTACCCCTTACATTCCCTCTCCCTCTTCATCTCCTCCTCCTCCTTCTTTTCCCCGTCCTCCTTTTCCCACCTCCTCCTCTTCTTCTCTTTTTGTTTTTAGTTTGTTTGTTTGTTTGTTTGTTTGTTTGTTTTGAGACAGGGTTTCCCTGTGTAGCTCTGGCTGTACAAGAACTCACTCTGTAGACCAGACTGACCTCGAACTCAGATCCACCTGCCTCTGCCTCCAAGTGCTGGGATTTAAAGGTGTCCACCACCTTCTCTGAAAATCTGTGCTACAGTTGGAAAATGAACACGGTTAGACATATCATGAGACTTCAGAGACATGTAAATGATAATAAGAATGTCAACCCGGGGAGCTGGCAAGAGAGCTTAGCAGATTTTAAAGTACTTGCCTTGCAAACCTGGTGACCTGAGTTCCATTCCTGGGACCCACAGTGGAAGGAGAGAACTGACTCCCTGAAGTTGCTCTCTGGTCTCCACATGCATGCAAGGCACATACATGTCCATGCCCATATATACAATGATCTGGGTGCTTTTGTAGCATGCAGGAAGCCTTATGTTTAATCACCAGTACTGCATCACCACCACAATATTATTTATTTTAAAAGAAATTCATCACATTTAAGGGATACTCTGTAATTAACACAGCACACACCTACAGCTGTAGTCTCAGCACTCAGGAGGCTGAGGCAAGAGATCATGAGCTATAGGCCCAGCCTGAGGTATGGAGTCAGATCCTGGCTCATAAAAACAAAAACAAAACAAAACCATAGCACCAGCAGCTGCTCATCACACACACACACACACACACACACACACACACACACACTCCTATCTGCACAGAACAGATACTGGGCCTAACTGTCTCTCCAGGATAGAAAAGCTTTGTCCAGCCAAACCCTACTGCCTTCCACCTGCTGCGAGGCCCCTGAATCAGTCCGGAAAAGCAGTCAGGCGTTCCAGACACAACATGACCTCTCACCTGCAAGCCCCCTGGGATTCTCAGAAAGAGTAATTGGGAGTTTCCAGAACCTTCCATCCCATCTGCACCCTCTCAAGCCCTGCTGCCCATCTCCATACTCATTTCCCTGAGTCCGTGAGCCACTTCTAACACCAGACAAGAGCAAAACAAATGTTGGCACGCCATTTCCTGACGAAATAACAGCTGGGAACTAACGTCCTTTGAGATCAGCTCCAGTAATTTAAGTTTGGAGATAATAGAAGCAGGGTAGTGTCTGTGTGTACTAGTCTAGAGTGGGACTCCTTACATCGACACAATGGAGTTTTATAAAGACATAAAGAGGGCCAGGGAAATGGTCCAGTGAGTAAAGGTGCTTGCTGCCAAGCCTTATGACCCAAGTTCAATCCCTGGGACAGACACGGCGAAAGGAAAGAACCAATTCCCAAAAGTTATACTCTGACCTCTGCAGGCATGCTCCCCCACAATACATACAATAGCTATACATAAAAAAGTATTTAAGAAAGAAAACTAAGTTGGGTGGAATGATACATACAGTCCTGTCATCCCAGCTTTTGGGAGACAAGGCAGGAGGATCATGAGTTCAAGGCCAGACTGTGCTATATAACAAGACTGTGTCTTAAAAAGATAAACAATAGGGGCTGGAGAGGTGGCTCAGTGGTTAAGAGCACTGGCTGCCCTTCCAGATGGACCCAGGTTCAATTCCCAGTGAGTGGCAGCTCACAACTGTCACACATGTAACTCCAGTTCCAAGGGCTCTGAAACCCTCTCACAGCCATGCAGGCAAAACACCAATGCACATAAAATACAAATAAATAAATTATAGAAAAGACAAGCAATACAGCAAAATTATATCATTTTCAGAAATATGGGTGGGACTGGAGGTCACAAAGTGAAGTAAGCCAGACTCATGAAGACAGAAGTTCTGTGATTTCTCACAGATGTGGAATCCAGATACCTTTTAAATCAGACAATAGAAGCAGAGCTGTTTGAGAAAGAAGGGGGTTCAGTGTGGGGGGAACAAGAGAGTGACATAGAGCATGACTGACCAAAGCACATGATACACATATGTGAAAAAGACACGCATGCACACACACATGCATGCACACTCACACACACACACAAGCATGCACACTCACACACACAAGCATGCACACTCACACACACACACACAAGCATGCACACTCACACACACACGCATGCACACACACACTCACACACACACGCATGCACACTCACATGCACGCACACATGCACATGTTCCACTAAGTCAGGGGTGCAGCTGGGACTGCTTAGTGGGTGGAGTGTTCGCCTAGCATGCATGAACAACTGGACTGCATCCCCCATCCTGCATAAACTGGATGTGTTGGTGTAAGTCTGAGACCTCAGCGCTGGGAGGGATGAGGTCAAGGCCATCCTCTGAGGCGTAATGAACTAAAGGCCGTTCTGAACTCTAAGGCTCTATTTCAAAAGCAACAACACCAGGGACGGGAGGGGTATCTCAGAGATCAAGGGCTTGGCTGCTCTTCCAGAGGACCTGCATTTGAGTCGCAGCATCCACGTGGAAGCTTACAACTGTCTGTAACTGTAGGCCCAGGGGATCTGGTGTCCTCTTCTGTAGGCATGGCACACACATAGAACAGAGGCGTGCACACAGGCAAACAATCCACACACCTAAAAATTAAATTAAAATTTAAAACAACAGCAATAAACAAATACATGTGGTATCTGCACTTGGGAAACTGAGGCAGGAGGATTGTGAGTTCAAGGCCATTCTTCAACACAAGGGAGACCCTGCCTTGAAATTTATCATTTTGTTTTTTTGTTTTTGTTTTTTTTTTATTTTAAAGATTTATTTATTATTATATGTAAGTACACTGATTTATCTATTATTATATGTAAGTACACTGTAGCTGTCTTCAAACGCACCAGAAGAGGGCATCAGATCTCATTACAGATGGTTGTGAGCCACCATGTGGTTGCTGGGATTTGAACTCAGGACCTACAGAAGAGCAGTCAGTGCTCTTAACCGCTCAGCCATCTCTCCAGCCCAAAATGTATCATTTTGTACACGGCACATACACTTAATAATGAATAAATCTTAAACATCTTTTTACAGGAGGGTTCAGACTGAGAAGGAAAAGCCCATGTTTTCTGAACCTCGAAGCCTGCTTCAGCTGGTTTCTCCAGTGCCCTGGGGATCCCTCTGAAGGAGCTAGGTAGGACTCGCTCTTCCTGAGACAGCCAGTTCCTTTCAGGACATTAGCTGTTGCAGGCTGAGGGTTCTACCTGCAGAGGCTGAGCTGCAGCTGACCTGGGCACACCCGGGGCTGTCTGGATCTGGGGCCAGATACAAGGGCATAGTGAGCTGGCAGGCCAGGCTGCACCCTGGGAGTCAAGGTTTAGGCTGTGAATAACAGGGCCCTCATCGGCTATCCTGGAAGAGCAAGAGGAAGCACCTGGAGCTGGCACTGACTCATTCAGCAGGTTGGGGCAGGCGAGTGACAGGGAGGCACCAGAGAGGCTCTGCCAGGCTCCCCAATGTGCCAGCCTCCATCAGGACTCCCCCATGTTCAAGCCCCCCTCCTCCATCTCTACCCTCCATGCTCCATATTCTTCCTACACAGAGGTCAAGTCTGTGGACTCTTTCTTGCTTGACCCAATCTCAATACCCTCCTTGCTGAGTTCCCTCTTGGAAGACATAACTGTCATAGACTTGTCTAGAAGCTTCTGGTTTTTAAATGCTGGTTTGGGAGCCGGCAGGCATAAGGAGTGGGGTGAACAGGGATAACATGCATGAGGGCCTGAGTTCAAATCCCAGCACCAACATAAAAGCCATGCACAGTAGTATATACAAGTCCATCACCCCAGCTCTGAGACTAGAGGATTCTGGGGCTTCCTAGCAGGCAGAGCTAAGTCAGGGAGCGCCAGGTTCAGGGAGAGCTCAGAGATCCTGTGTCAAAGATGATTGTGGAGAGGCATCAGGCAGAGAAACGTTTGCCACACAAACCTGAGGGCTAGAGGCCGGCTCCCCAGCCCCATCCTCAAGTGTGGGGGCTTGGCTGTAATCCCAGAGTTCTGGAGACGAGGATGTCTAATCTCTGCAGTGAACTGGCTAGCTAGATTAGTGACATCCGCGAGCTGAGAGCTCAAGTGAGAGACCGTGCTTCAAAATATAAGCTGAAGATTGAGAATTGAAGACTCCTGGTATCAGCCTCCAGCTTTAACACATACACATGGACACACATGCACACACACACACACACACACACTGAATAAAATGTAAAGTTTAATTTTTTTTTTCTTTTTCTAGACAGGGTTTCACTGTATAGCCTTGCCTGTCCTGGAACTCACTCTGTAGCCCAGACTAGCCTTGAATTCACAGAGATCTGCCTGCCTCTGTCTCCTGAGTGCTGGGATTAAAGTTGTGTGCCACCACTCCCCAGCTCATAAAATGTGATTTAAAAAACCATTTAAATATACCAAGCAAGGTGTTGAACGATAAAGGAAACACCCAGTGTCAACCCCTGGGCCTACACTTTTGTGTTTACACACATGTGCCAAGCACAAACATAAACAAATAAATGTTAAAAAGAAAAAGATTAACAGTTTTAAGAAATAAAACCAAAACATCTAACTGCTTATTCTCTCCCTCCATTGACGCAGAGTCTCTCTGGGGCCCACCCAGGACAAAGGAACACTTTTCAGATGAAATCATTTTAATGACCTATTTTAGTCCAGCCGTACCTCTCAGCGGATCTCCAGCTATGACCTTCCTAGGAAATTGACTGAATTCTTTCCGGTACCTGAGGTCTATACTGAATCCAGCCCTGGGGCTACCAGTGTGACAGAGGCCTCTGTCTTCAGCCTCTGCCTTGGGGCAGCAAGGACTTGAAATACCACACCGCTGCCGTCACCTCCATCCCAGATGTTCCTAGTCAGCTGAAAAACAAAGTCAAACCCTAAACACCCATGTCCTAGAATTCTGATGAGAATCATCAGATTTTTCTCCAGATATTTCTAAAGCTCCTGGAAAAGGCCCTAGGGAGATGGCTCAGTCCGTCATAAAGTGCTCACTTGCTATGCAAACCGGAGGACCCGGATTCGATCTTCTGCACCCACCTGAAAACCAGGCATGGTAACACACACCTGAAATCCCACCCCTGGGCAGGCAGACAGGTAGGTCCCAGAAGCAAACTGGCCAGTCAATCTGGCAGAATCAGTGAGTTCCAGGTTCAGTTGTTTAATTAGAGACCCTATCTCAAGCAGAAGGGGGAGGAGGAGGAGGAGGAGGAGGCTGGAGAACTGGCTCAGTGGGGAAGATCACTTCCTGTACAAGCTCAAGGAGCTGAGTTTGAACCCCTAGCATCTGGGGACAAAGACAAGTGGATTCTGGAAGCTTAAACGTTTTACCTACTAGTCACAGAGATGTTAAGTCAGATGAAGAGGTTGTCAAGAAATAGCTATAAAGTCAGGCAGTGGTGGAGCACGCCTTTGATCCCAGCACACAGGAGGCAGAGGTATGTGGATCTCTGAGTTTGAGGCCAGCCTGGTCTACAGAGTGAGTTCAAGGATAGCCAGGGCTACACAGAGAAACCCTGTCTCAAAAGAAACAAAAGAAAGAAGGAAGAGCTATGACTGTGACATCACCTCTTCACAATCCCCAACTTCCAGTAATTCTGAGGAAACTTCAAGATTCTGGCTTCTTCTTTTTTTTTTTTTTTTTTTGGTTTTTCGAGACAGGGTTTCTCTGTGTAGCCCTGGCTGTCCTGGCACTCACTTTGTAGACCAGGCTGGCCTCGAACTCAGAAATCCGCCTGCCTCTGCCTCCCGAGTGCTGGGATTAAAGGCGTGCGCCACCACGCCCGACTGATTCTGGCTTCTTCAAAGAGGTTTGGTCACAGCAAGATACCAATCCCTCTGTGTATCCATTTCTTTATACACGGAATGGGCAGCGAACCACGCCCACTCTGAGCACTGTGATGAAGAAGTGATGGGTATGAAGCACACTGACCCACATGGTTGGTGTCAAAATGTGGGGAAGGTGACCACCAAATCTTAAAAATCAGTGGATTTTGCATAGAGGAAAATGGCCACACTGACAAAACGACTAAACACCACTGCAGACTTCTAGACACAAGTTTACTCACTCTGGGTATCAGTCCTTCAGCCTGCATTTGTAAACCAGACCTCATTAATGTTAGGCAAATGCTCTACCACTGAGCCACGCCCCCAGTCCCTCCCTGGGGGATTCTAGGCAGGGGCTCTACCACTGAGCCACACCCCAACCCCTCACTGGGGAATTTTAGGCAGGAGCTCTACCACTGAGCCACACCCCTAACCCCTCACTGGGGGATTCTAAGCAGGGGCTCTACCACTGGGCAACACCCCCAGCCCCTCACTAGAGAATTCTAGGCAGGGGCTCTACCACTGGGCCACACCCCCAGCCCCTCACTAGAGGATTCTAGGCAGGGGCTCTACCACTGGGCCACACCCCCAGCCCCTCACTAGAGGATTCTAGGCAGGGGCTCTACCACTGGGCCACACCCCCAGACCCTCACTAGAGGATTCTAGGCAGGGGCTCTACCACTGGGCCACGCCCCCAGCCCCTCACTAGAGGATTCTAGGTAGGGACTCTACCAGTGAGCCACACCCCCAGCCCCTCACTGGGGATTCTAGTTAGGCCTCTTATGTTCCTTCTTTGGTTTTGAGGCTTTCCTCCTTCCTGAAAGCACACTGTGCCTGAAGCAAGCTATGCCTGAACCCTGAAGGAAGAAAGAGCTGGCATGGTGGCATATCTGTAGCCATGTAATGCCATGACTGGGGAGCCTGAAGCGTGAAGGTCAGGAAGAGTTCAGTGTCTACCTGGACTATAAGGCTAGAACTTTTCTACAAGAGAAGAGGCTGGAGAGTCAGTTACATGTCTTCTTTAGTTCCTCAGATAGTAACTGTGGGCTAGCCTCCTCTATCCATTATGCAGTTGTCTGGGTTTCCCTAAAATCTACAACCGTCTTCTTGGTCACTAGAAGCCACCTCACCATTGTTGTCTCTGGCTGTCCTGTCTTCCACGCTTGAAATTCTGTCCTCAGATGCTTCTTCAGTACACCGTGGAACTTACTCGGACCCTGTGACCCTAGCTCTTTCTTTAAAGTATATTTATTTATTTATTTCATTGTGGGGAAGGGGAAGCATGCTGGGAAGTTGGTTCTCTCCTTCCACCATGTGGGTCCCAGGGACTGAACTCAGACTGTGGAGGCTTGGCAGCAAGCTCCTTTGCTAGCTGAGCCATCTCGCAGGCCCTGATGGTCTTAACTCTCCTACTAGGAATTCATCTACCTTATGGCCAGAACATGATGTAACAGAGAACTTCTCTCCATGTGTCAAAACAGATGGCCCCTCCCAACAACTCCTCTTGGACAGCTCAGACTCCCATATGCACACCCGGAGGGTGGCATGTAGCCGGGGCTGCCCCAGTGGACTTGTTTATCCAGCTGAAGCAGGAAGGTCTGTCTCATGGATCTCTGCTCTCTGGAGAATGGTTTCCCTCAGCTTATTGTTCCCTTTCCGGTGGAATTTCTGCTCTTGAGGACCTTGTGTACTGCTCCTCAGATCTCCATTTCCTCCTGTCCAGACATGGGCTGGCCACCAGCCAGAGGCTCGACCGTTGGCGGAGAAGCCTGGTGTTGCAAACAGCGAAGGATGGAAGCAGGAAATGGAACTCTCCCATTACTGTATCTTCCTTGGCATCCACCATGGATGACGACGTGCTCCCACGGACAGATGGATGACGTGCTCCCATGGACAGATGGGTGACGTGCTCCCATGGACAGATGGATGACGTGCTCCCACGGACAGATGGGTGATGTGCTCCCACGGACAGATGGATGACATGCTCCCACGGACAGATGGGTGACGTGCTCCCATGGACAGATGGATGACATGCTCCAATGGACAGATGGGTGACGTGCTCCCATGGACAGATGGATGACGTGCTCCCACGGACAGATGGGTGACGTGCTCCAATGGACAGATGGGTGACATGCTCCAATGGACAGATGGATGATATGCTCTCACGGACAGATGGGTGACGTGCTCCCACGGACAGATGGGTGACGTGCTCCCAAGGACAGATGGGTGACATGCTCCCATGGACAGATGGGTGACATGCTCCCATGGACAGATGGATGACATGCTCTCACGGACAGATGGGTGACATTCTCCCATGGACAGATGGGTGATATGCTCTCACGGACAGATGGGTGACGTGCTCCCACGGACAGATGGGTGACGTGCTCCCATGGACAGATGGGTGACATGCTCCCATGGACAGAAAGCCATCCCATATGCAGTGGGCAAATGTGGTGTCAGGATGCCAGCCTGGAGTGGGCAGATGAGGAAACACAGGCAGACAGAGGGCAGACCCTTCCACTGTAGACTTCATTCTCCCTCTGGTTTGGTACTTAATTTAGTGAAGAACCCACCAGTTGAAGGAGATGACACCGTGCAGACAGATTGCAACCAGCAACCAAGAGCACCATTTGGCAGAAGTGAGTCTACCCAACACCTGGATCAAATCCCCTTCTATGGTACTTGCTGTTCCTGCGTGCTCTCTCCATCTCCCTTGCCCTCTCGCTACTCCCTCCCCCCTTCTCTCTCTCCTCCTCCTCTTTCTTGCTCTCTCTCACTCTTGTTTTCTCTCTCTACCTCTCTCCCTCCCTCCTTCCCTTCCACCATCCTTCCTTCTCCTCTTCTTTATTTAAGACAGAGTCTCATGTAGCCCAGGCTGACCTCTTTCTATGTAACCTTTGCTGGCATGGTGGTTTAAATATGCTTGGCCCAGGAAGTGGTACTATTAGGAGGTGTGGCTTGCTGGAGTAGGCATGGCCTTGTTGGAGAAAATGTGTCACTGAGAGGGTGGGCTTTGAGACCCTTCTCCTAGCTTCCTGGAAGTCAATCTTTTCCTGGCTGTCTTCCCATCAAGAGGCAGAACACTTAGCCCCTCCTCCAATACCATGTCTGCCTGGACATGCCTGCACCCTGCCGTGCTTCCTACTACGATGATAATGGACTGAGCCTCTTAACGTGTAAGCCAGCCCCAATTAAATGTTGTCCCTTATAAGAGCTGCCTTGGTCATGGCGTCTTCACAGCAATGGAAACCCTAACTAAGACATCTGGCCCCTAGCTCCCTACATCACTGAGTATGCCCTTGAACTTTTGTTCCCTCTGCCTCTACTATCCAAGTACAAGGAATACAGCATTCACCATGCCCAGTTGATGCAATGCTGAAGATTCAGTCCAAAGTTTTCACCCATTTTGTCTATATCTCCAGCCTCATAGTTTGTTGAGACTGTGTGGTCTTACTTTGTAGCCTAGACTAGCCTTGAATCTGAAATCTTCCTGCTTCAGCCTCTGGTGTGTTGGGATTATGGGTATGGGCCACCTTCCTGGAGCCAGTGGCAATTTCTCAGTGGTGAGGGAGGGAGACCAGATGTGGCTCAAACCTTGCTATCATTCACATGCTAATTTCCAAAGTACCAGTCTGATTCCTGGCATACAAAACACACCCCAGGTTAACCCACTCTTCCAGCCACTGAGCATAAGCTGCCTCATATCTGCCACCTCAGCTTCTCTTGCCAGCCCCTCCCCCGGGGCCCCCAGGAAGGCCGTGCTTCAAAGTGAATTGATATGAATAACGGTTAGGTTACTCGCCCGCCCGGCCTGCATCAGACCTTACTCATCCTGTCTGGTAGTTCCTGACCCAGATATGGGAGCACAGCAGGGGTGCAGCAGAGCCACCCCCAGGAAGGGAGGATAGTGAGTCTCTACACTGAGGAAGGGGGTTCTGGGAGTGGGTGAGGCCACAGCAAGTACCAGCCTGAGAGTTCTGCTTTGGGTCCAAGTTCCCTCCATATTAATGATGCTCTCATCCGAGGCCTTCATTTAATTAATTAATTAGCTAATTAATTAAGCAATATATATATAAATGTTTGTTTGTTTGTTTGTTTGTTTGTTTGTTTGTTTGTTTTGGAGACAGTCTTACTGTGTAGCCTCAGCTGCCCTGGAACTCTCTGTAGATCAGGCTGACAACAATGTCTCCCAAACTCTGGGATTAAAGGCATCATCTGCCCCTCCTAGCAAACATATGGGTGGGGCCTTTCCTACTGTGTTGGATGCCAGAACTCTTGGTGGTTCTCTGCTATCAAGCACCGACCACCTCCCTCCCTTTGCTTCTGAGGTCTCCTGGCTGAAGGACTTCATTCACACATCACATCCCCTGTAGTGCGGAAACCAGGCCTCTAGCACCAAGAGTCCCAGGGACGGAACTGGGGAGAGAATTCAGTGGGTAAGGCACCAACTGTGAAAGCATGAAGAGCTGAGCTGGATCCTCGGTGTCCATGTTAGTAAGGTGCAGGCTGTATGGGTAATGGAAAGCAGAGACAGGAGGATCCTCGGGTTGGCTAGACAGGCAGCCTGGCCGAATTGATGGGCTCCAGAGCAAGTGAAAAGACAATCTCAAAAAACAAGACAAAACAAAACAAAAACCAAAAAAGAGGGAGGGCTGGCAAAATGGATCAGCTGGCAAGGGTCTTTGCCACCTAGTCTGACAACCTGAGTTCAATCCCTAGGACCCCCATGGTGGAAGAAGGAAACAGACTCCTCTGACCTCCATACATACTCCATGCTGTGAATGTGCATGGGCATACACACACATCACACACATAACATACACATATAACACATACACACACCACACATATATACACCCATACCACACACATACACACACCACACACACACACACCACACATACCATACACATACATAACACACACACACACATACACACACCACACACATACACATACATAACACACACACACATACACACACCACATACACACACACCACACACATACACATACATAACACACACACACCACACACACACACACACACACAGCCCACACACATACCACACACATAGCCTGATGGAACTCCGAGGATGACCTTGAACTTCTTGATCCTGCATCCATTCCCCAAGGGCTGGGATTACTGGTGTGCACCATCATGCCCAGTTTAGTGATGCTGGGGATGGAACCAGGGCTTCAGATATGGCAGGCAAACACTTGCAACGTAGTCACATCCCCACCTCTTGAATGTCCTTATTCTGGGGGCTGCCTGAGACCGGAAAGCTAACGGGGACACTCAAACAGGCAAGACTCTGATGGGGATGGATATGGAACTGGAAACGGGAGGGACATAAGCTGTAATAGAGACTGCAGGAAGTGTGGCCTATGTCTGGAGGCTCAGAAGACAACTTACAGGAGTTGATTCTCTCCTTCCACCCTGTTGGTTCTGGGGACTGAACTCGGGTTATCAGACTTGGCAGCAAGCTCCTTTACCTACTGAGCCATCTTGTAGACCCCTTTGCTATGATTAGCTGTGTTAGAGGAAGAAGGAAGACACAAATCCAGGGGCTCCCTGTCTGGTCTAGTGTCCCTCATTCTCACCCTCTCACATCAGGTACCTACTCTCCTACTTTCTCACCCTGTGCACAGGACTTTGGGAAGAGCTTGGGGTGCAGGGCAAAGCAAGCAAGGTGGTAGCCTGGCTCCATTATGGTGGGAGAGCAGAGTGAGCCAGAGGTGACTCAGATGAGGACACATTCGAGAGTCTTTTTCTTACATGATGAAGCTAGGGAAAAAGGAATGGTGACTCGGGGCACCCCGGAGTCCCTGTGGTAAATTCCATTACAGCTTCATCACCTCATCTGCTCAGGCTCTGGGACCTCAGCTCCCCCACAAAACCCCTACTGACCCTGGTCACCATGCCTCTGGGTCTCGGCCTGGCTCAGTGGAAACTCAATAGGAAAGGCATGTCCAGGGCCTGGGAATGCAGCTTACCCACTGCTAGGGCTCTTGCCTAGCGTGCTGAGACCCTGGGTCTGTCCCCAGCGCCACATAAACCAGACATGGCGGTACATGCCCGTGATACCAGCCCTTGACAGATGGATGCAGGAGGGCCTTGCTCAGGGTTAGCTTGGGCTATGTAGAACGTTTGAAGCCAGCCTGGGATATAAGAGATACTATCTGAAAAAAACAGAAACAGCAGTGGAGGTGGGAGCTGGAGCGATGTCTCAGTCATTAAGAGAGCCCAAGAGTAATTCCCAGCACGATGGCAGGTGACTCACAATTACCTGGAACCCCAGCTCCAAGGCATCCACCTTCTTCAGGCCTCTGCTAGAACCTTCCATTATATATGCGCACACACAAACACACACACAGAGAGAGAGAGAGAGAGAGAGAGAGAGAGAGAGAGAGAGAAACATAGTCACACATAAGTAAATCATAAAAACAAACCTTTCTTTTTTTTTCTTTGTTTTTCTTTTCTTTCTTTCCTTTTAAGACTAAGTCTTACTATATGGCTCTGGCTACCACTGGAACTCATGATATAGACCAGGCTAGCCTTGAACTTACAGAATTTCATTTGTCTCTGCCTCCAGGGTCCTTGAGTTAAAGGCATGTACCACCATACCCAGACAAAAATAAATCTTTTTTTTTTTAAAGAGGTATGTCCGTGCCAGCCAGAATAGACCAAGAATATCTATTTCAATGAAATGGGTAGAATGTTCCAGAAAAAGCAGAGACCTTCAACATGAAAGCTCCTAAAGAGAATAGGACAGGGACCAAGATGTTACTCAATAGCAGAACACTTGTCTAACTATCTAGCAAATCTGTACCCTGTGTTCCATTCCCAGAGAAAGAGAGGATGGTTGTTCTCTCAAAATGAAAACATGCTGTTCTATTGCTGTGAAGAAACACCATGGCCAAGGCAACTCTCATTAAATAATAATAGTAATAATAATAATAATAATAATAATAATAATGTAATTGGACCTTGTTTACAGTTCCAGAGGCTTAGTCTATTATCATCATGGCAGGGAGCATGGCCCTGGAGCAATGGCTGACAGCTACACCCTGATCCATGGGCAGAGGAGAGAGACTGGGCTTGCAATGCACTTTTGAAACCTCAAAGCCCACCTGCAGTGGACACCTCCTCCAACAAGGCCACACCCCCTAGTCCTTCTAATCCTTTCAAACAGCTCCACTCCCTGGTGACTAAGCATTCAAGTATATGAGCCTATGGGGACCATTCTTTTTTTTTTTTTTTTGGTTTTTTCGAGACAGGGTTTCTCTGTATAGCCCTGGCTGTCCTGGAACTCACTTTGTAGACCAGGCTGGCCTCGAACTCAGAAATCCGCCTGCCTCTGCCTCCCAAGTGCTGGGATTAAAGGCGTGCGCCACCACGCCCGGCTATGGGGACCATTCTTATTCAAACCAAGTCACACAGCACACACACACACACACACACACACACACCCCACAGGACTTCTCTTGGAGCGTTTAGTGTCTCCCTGACCTACCCCATCCACAATTCTCCTCCCTGTCTTTCTCCCAAGGGCAGAGAGCCTCCCTCACAACCAGGTACCAGCTTCACCTCCTCCATGAAATCTTCCCTCCTCACACACCTTCAGCATATTTTTTAATCCTATACCCCAACCGTTACAGTATAGCTTGCATGGGCCTAGGGAGACAGCTCAGTCAGTAGCATGCGGTCAAACAAATGTGAGGACCTGAGTTTGGCTCCCTGTCACCCATGGCTGGGTTCCAGTACTGAGTGGTACCTCACTGCTCAGACAACTTAGCTGAATCGGTGAGTTCCAGGTTGTGAGACACCCTCTCCTCCTAAATAAGGAGGAAAATACAGCCTTGCATTGTTTGTTTGTTTTCTTTTTCTTGGAGAGATGGCAGGGAGAGTCCTGGGGGGAGGAGGGTGTTGTTTGTTAAGACAAGCCCCCCCCTTCTCAATCTCTCTCTTTCTCTCTTCCTCTCCTCTCCTCTCCTCTCCTCTCCTCTCCTCTCCTCTCCTCTCCTCTCCTCTCCTCGCCTGTCCCCTCCTCCCCCCATAGCCCTGGCTGTCCTGTAACCGACTGTATAGACCAGGCTGACGGAATGTACAGTTGATACCGTCTAGGGGGCTTGACTAGGCTTGTTTTCTCTACCACTTAAAGAATTAACAGGCAGGAAAAACTGAAGCATAACAGGTAGCAGCTGAGAATTCTCAAGCTCCGCAGACAGAATCAACAGTTAAAGGGGGGAGAAAAAGCATACGTGGCAGACACACAGAGAGGAAGACCCTCTGCCCACAGCGTCGGCCTCGGGAGTGGAAAGTCCAGCCGCTTCTTGAGGCCCAGCGGTTTGCAGCTTCTGAAGAGCCCTTGCCGACTTTAGGGCTGGCCAGTTTGAAGGCTGGTATGGTGATGGATCCGTGTGCAACTGTGGTGTGACGTGCCCTGGCCAAGGCCTGGAACTTGCTGAGCCAGGCCATCAGCAGGAAGCCTGCTGCTGGAAGACAAAAGCTGTCAGGCTTTTGTGTCAAGTCAGGAGGTCGAGGAAGAAGACGGCCATCTTGGAAATGTGCCACCTTTGTGACTATCCACCACCCCTCTCCCTGTCGGCTGCTATCTAACTCTGGTCTCTTAAGACTGCCCTTGAACTCACAGATACTCACCTGCCTCTGCCTCCCTAGTGTTGGGAGTAAAGGTGTGTGCCATTATGCTGGGCTGTACTTGATTCCTCTCTTCCTCTTCTTCTCTTCTCTTCTCTTCTCTTCTCTTCTCTTCTCTTCTCTTCTCTTCTCTTCTCTTCTCTTCTCTTCTCTTCTCTTCTTTCTCCCCTCCCTCCCTCCCTCCCTCCCTCCCTCCCTCCCTCCCTCCTTATTTTAGTAGCATCTCACACCCAGCTCAGGTTGGCCTTGAACTCACTACATAGCCAAGAATGGCCCTGAACTCATCCTCCTGCTTCTACCTCCTGAGAGCTAGGATTCCAGACATGTATGGATGTACTACCATTTGTGGTTTGTGTGCAGTGCTGGGAAGTGAACCGAGAGCTTGGTGCATGAGGAAAGCATGCTGCCCACCTAGCCACACACACACACACACACACACACACACACCAGCCTCTTTATGCTCTTTTCTAGTCACCTGTGCCAGTCACTCTCTGGTCCCCAGCATGTGTGTGACATTTCTGTGAGAGGGAGCTGTTTCTCTTTTCTTGGTGTTATGCCACTGAGCGTGAGTGGCACTGATGTTTGGTCATGCCTGGGGAAGCCAAGACTCCTCCTTCTGCCAGGCAGAATGCAAGCAGCCTGTGTCCAGAGAAGGACCCAAGGGGAAACTTGGGAATGCAGAGAATGCAGAATAGGGGCCAGCCAGGAGGAAGGAGTGTGAGTCAGAGACAGGCCATCCAGACTCTTGGGAAAGCAGAACTAGATGAAGGGACAGGATGCCGTCAGAGCCCTTCAGGTCCTACGTCTCCTTATTGGCTGACAGAGTCAGCCTCTCTGATCACATCTCCATACACTGTGAGCACCACTCTTGCCTGCTGCAGCCAGACTTCCTCCAGGCGGTTCATTCTTGCCTCAGATGCTAGAGGGTCATTCATGCTTGTTGTACACAGCTCATAAGAGACCCTCCAAAAACAGTAGAAACCAGACAGGGCAATTTATATCTGGGATTCCAGTATTCCAGGAGTGGAAGCAGGAAGATTATAAAATCAATGCCTTCTTGGGATACACAGCAAGGCCATATTGAAAGAAAGAAAGAAAGAAAGAAAGAAAGAAAGAAAGAAAGAAAGAAAGAAAGAAAGAAAGAAAGAAAGAGAGAGAGAGAGAGAGAGAGAGAGAGAGAGAGAGAGAGGGAGAGAGGGAGGGAGGGAGGGAGGGAGGGAGGGAGGGAGGGAGGGGGAGGGAGGGAGGATGGAAGAAAGGGAGAGGAAGAGGAGGAGGGGATGGGGATGAGAGGGAGAGGAGGAAGAGGAGAAACATGAAGAAGAGAAAGGAATCTAGCTCTGTTGGTAGACCGCTTGCCTGTACAAAGGTCCTGAGCTTGATTCCCAGCACCTCATAAAGCAGGGAGCACTTCTGTAATTGCAGAACACGAGAGGTAGAGACAGGAGGATCCGAAGAGTGCCAAGGTCAACCTGAGAGAGGGAGAGAGAGGGAGGGAGAGAGAGAGACAGAGAGACAAAGAGAGACCTTTAATCTAGGACCTAGGAGACAGAGGCTGGCAGTCCTTGTGAGTTTGAGACCAGCCTGTGGGACCATGAGGGCAGGAGTTATGGATAGTAGAAATAATGTCCTGCAGGGCCTCTCTGGAAAGGTAGCTCAGCACCCTCTTCCTTGCATGCTTAAAGGAGGGAGATGCATCTGGACTCCACTGATTCTGGCACTAAGGAGCCTGAGATTGGAGACTTTTGAGTTCAATGCCAGCCTGGACTCCAGTGAGATCAAAGTGACTTTAACAGGGACCTGTAACAAAACACAAGAGTCACGCGGACTGTCAGAAGGGCCCATATAGGATCCCGGACTCCCAAGCAGCAACATCAACCAGTGGGGAACCGTCAGGATGGGCATGAAGACAGGAAGATCTGGCCTGGGACAAACTAATGAGTGGCTGGTAGCTGTGCCCTCGGGAAGTATCCAGTCCACCGTCCCGATATCTGAAGCAAATTCCACTGAACACAGGAAGTCCAAAAGACGGCCTCCAGCATTCCTCCTAAGGGAGCTTGCATTCTTTGAGAATTAACATGTCGGCTGTCTGCCACTCAAAAATAGCTACTACTCACTGAATGTCCAGAAGGCGCCCCAACACTGGCTAAACGCTAGCTCAAATGTTTGCAACACCCCCAGACATGGAATCTCTAACTGTCTCAGATAAGAAGCTGGGTCAGTGAGGTGGCTCTGTTTGGGGGTAGGGGGTGGGTAAAGGCTCTCAAAGCCAAGCCTGATGACCTGAGTTTGGTCCCCAGAATTCCCATGGTCAGAGGGAGAACCGGCTGTAACAGCCACGCTCATACAACGCCCATACCCATACGCACTGACACCCACACACTTAGTAAATAAATGTGATTTTTAACTTTATAAGAGAGAAGAAGAAGGCTGGAGAGATAGCTCAACAGGTAATGAACGTGTTTGGCACGTAAGCATGAGGTCCTGAGCCTGAACACATATTTTGAAACACTTGGCCATAGTACTGCAAGACGGAGACAGCTGATCCTTGAGGGTTGCCGGCCAACTAGTCTTGCAGAATTGGCGAGGGCCAGGCTCATCGAGAAACTCTGACTCTAAAATAAATAAAAGAATGAATGGATAAATAAATACTGTGAAGAGCAGTGCATGGGTGCACACATGTAAGTACAAGCAGCCGCTCGAATGCACGCACGCATGGTTAATAATTAGCAGGCAAGAGAGATGAGATCTGGCAGAGGGCGTGACTTTGCCAGGTAGAGCCCTCGGTTCAATTCCCAAAACAACAAGCAACAATTAAAATGAATAAACAAACAAACCAAGCTCTAGCCCCACAAACCTCAGAGTTGAAAAGAAAACTAACTCCCACTGGTATCCTCTGACCTCCCCTCCCCAACACTATGGTGTGCACAAACCCCATCCCCTTCAGCAATCAGTCAGTCAGTCAGTCAGTCACCAACCAATTTTTATTTATTTATTTTGGTGTTTCAAGACAGGATTTCTCTGTGTAGCCCTGGCCGTCCCGGAACTTGCTCTATAGACCAACTGACTTCCAACTGACTTCCAACTCAGAGATCTGCCTGCCTTCATTAAAAATAATTTAAACCAAGGCTCAAAAGGATTAAGTTATGCTGGATGGGGGACCACACAGCTGCAATCCCAACATCTGGAAGGCTGAGGCAGATAGATGGAGAGTTCTAGACCAGCCTGAGCTACCTAGTAAGGTCCAGGTCAGCCTAAAGTACATAGAAAAACCTGTCCTTAGAACAAACAGACAAGTCCCCACACAAAAAGGTTAACTTTTGCTGTCATACATATCGTCACCAAGCCCAGGTCCCTGCCCGGAGGCCAGCTGATCTCATTGCTAATACCCCCCATTTATGGAACAGTTGCTGTGTGACCATAGCTCATCTCTCAGCCTCTCTGAATTACGCAATCCTTACAGTCCTTAGTCAAGCAACATCAGGTCCCTGGAGAGAGGCTCTATTTGATCATGACTACCATCCTTCCATTTATAGAACAGTTGCTGTGTGGCCATAATTCATACCTTGCCCTCTCTGAATCAAATAACTTTTACAGCCCTCAATTTTGAAACACTGTGGTGCGCACATGTGCATGCGTGCGTGCATGCGTGCGTGCGTGGGTGCGTGCGTGCGTGCGTGGGTGCGTGCGTGGGTGCGTGCGTGCGTGGGTGCGTGCGTGGGTGCGTGGGTGCGTGCGTGCGTGCGTGGGTGCGTGCGTGCATGGGTGTGTGGGTGTTGATTCCCAAGCTGAATGAGAGAATCAACTCTGGATTGTTCTCTGATCTCCACACATGTGCCATGACACACATGCCCACGCATACATATCACACACACGCACACGCACACGCACACACACACACACATACACACACACACACAATTTTTTTAAGTCAGTCCCAACAGCCACAGGCTGCATTATAGGGACCAGGGGCAAGTTTGAATTCAACCTGAAAGTTTAGGGACGGGCAGGAGGGACTCGGGGGCTGGGTCAACAAAGGTAGAAGAAGAGAAAATCAAGTATGGAAGCCCTAAACAGGCTGAGACCAGACTGGCTGAAGCGGGCTGTCCCAGAGCCATGATTTCAAATGAACAAAAGCCAAGGCCCTGACCACTCCACCCAGCTCACTCCTAGAAAGGGCAGAGACAGCCTGGCCCAAACACGAGCTATTTTCAGATCTGTGTTGTTTGGAGAGCCACCAGGCCAGAAATAGTGCTGTGCGTTAGAGTTAGCGGGGGATCTTGTCTTCTCCCACCCCCAGCTCTCCCAGTGAAATCACCAGGCAGGGTGGGGGGGGGGGGTGGTAGTGGGGCAGACCCAGCATTCCAAGGAGCCTGTGTAACTGGAAGGAGGCTGACCGTCCTTCCCAGAGGAAGAGCCTGGGAGCCCGAGATTGACTGTAAAAGGGATTCTAGGATGCAAACAAGAAGGAAAGAGGGATTGAGTCAGAACAGATGAGAGGGAGTGGGCGCACAACCTCCTTTGAGGGAGACAGGACCAAAAAAACTCAAGAGAGCAACTAGAAGAGGAAGTGAGAGACGGCATTATCTTGAGTGACAGGGGCAGTGAGCAA
The DNA here is from genome assembly GCF_978045245.1 of Mus caroli. Taxonomy (NCBI): domain Eukaryota; kingdom Metazoa; phylum Chordata; class Mammalia; order Rodentia; family Muridae; genus Mus; species Mus caroli. Next base: position 141,311,323 of record NW_028227259.1, on the reverse strand, counting down.
GACGTCTCAGGGGGAGAACCAGAGACACACAAAGAGGAAGGGCAAGATGAGAGAACACGCGGGCAAGAGGTCAAGTGGGCAAGAGGTCAAGCGGGAGGGGCAGGGGGCGAGAGACAGCTCAGCGGGTAAAAGCGCTTGCCACCAAGGCTGATACTATGGGTTCAGTTCCTGGACCCACACTGTGGAAGACGAGAGCTGACTACTAAACATTGTCGTCTGACACGCACACGCACACACGCACTCACGCACACACGCACACATGCACACGCACTAAAGGGAGTGTTGGGGCCTAGGTAGGCCCCAGTGGAGCCAGTGCTCTATGGAAGAGGGCAAGGGTGGGAGTTGGGGGCAGGGGACAGTCATGGAAAATATGAGCTTGCTCCAATTACAAACCACCTGCAGAGGGACCAGATGGAGCCATCTTCCTGGGCAGCCAATCCTGGAACTTTCCCAGAAATTCCCGGCCCCACGTACCTCACGCTCTTATCTCTGATCCTGGGGAAATCAAGGGTTATTTCAACAGCAAGGACTTTTCTCATTCTGGCCATTTGATCCCTGCCCCTCCCCCCACCTACCAAAGGGTCAGAAGTTAACGAAGAGGATGAGGTCAAAGTGGTTTTGGGGTTCTACAGGGGAAGAAAAAGAGAAAGTGACACAAGCCTGTGACTCAGGTTAGATTCTGAGAAGGGTGTCCCGAAGAAGACTTGGGGAGTAAGACACTCTCCATCTCCTCCAGGAAGCCTCCGGAAGCTGCATCCTGTGTATGCAAGGCTAGCTGTCCCCCATGTCCAACAAAAAACAAGGTCATGGGGGCTGGGAGGAGATGCAGGGGCCAAGTTAAGTCTGGATTTCAGATCATCTAGGCAGCCCTGATTCATAAAGAAACAGAGGCCTTGTTCGGCTAGGCTGTGCCCAGTTTATATATATTTTATTTATTTGTTTGTATATATGTGTGTTCGGGTATACACGTGTGATATAGAGTATGTATGGAAGCTGGAAGACAACTTGTGGGAGTCAGCTTGGCCTGTCCATCATGTGAGTCCCAAGGATTGAAGTCATGTCGTCAGATGTGGCCACAAACACTTTCACCTCTTGAGCCATAACATAGGCCCATTGCCTGGTTTCAAAAACCCACTCGCCAGATGCCTATATGTCCCTCCAGTTTGGAGGCTCTTTTAGGACTCTGGCCATGGTGGCACACCTGCCGTCCCAGCACTTGGGACACTAAGGCAGGGGGATAGCGATTTCCCTGGGCTACATAGTAAGAACTGTCTCAAAACCAAACCAAACCAAACCAAACTGGATATGCCTATTATTTCAGCGCTAGGGAGGCAGAGGCAGGAGGACTGCTATGAGTTTGAGGCCAGCCTGGGACATATAACAAGTTCCACAGTAGTTAGACTTATGTAGTGTGACTTTATTTGTAGTGTCTTCCCCATCAAAGAAAGAGGGGAAGAAAAATGAGGGAGACACAAAGTTTTCCATTTTGAAAGAAAAACATGTCCCCCACCCCCACAGAGCCACTAGCCAGCTCTCCTGAGGCCCAGAACAGAATATCAGACCCAGGTCAGGATGAGGCTGCTGGCACCCTGGCGAAGCCCCGCCCCGCCCCAAAAAACCATGGTCTTGGTGGAGATCTAGAAACTGTGGGAATGGCAGTCAGAGAAAAAGAAGGGAACTTAGCTTCCATGCTGGAACACCCAAGAGCCCCCACCTCCAGCTAATCTCCAGCCACCTCTCTTCTGAATGCTTGGGACACTGAGGTCCTAAGTCCCTCTGGCTGCTAGCATAGAGGGCAAGCCATGTGGAGACATGCCTAGCAGGGTAAGAGCTGAGCTGTGTCTTCTTCCTCAGTGACAGCCAAGAAAGCCAAAAACATCTGCCTCTCCCTCCTGGCTCCACAGCCTCCTTCTGGGCTTCCAAGCCACAGATGAGAACAGAGGGAAACACAAACAAACGGCGGCTGGGCCTGTGGGGGCTGGAGGGGGGGGGGCTGTGAACCTAAGTTTCCAACTGAGGTTTCCCTCTTTCCTCAACCTCCCCACCCCCACCTGACTCGGGAGGCAGGGTCGCTGATAGAAAACTCTGCAGGGCTGGTTGCCTTGGTATCTGTTTACTGGAAATGGAAAACAAACAGGGCTGCTGTACCGCCCACCTAAACTTCCCATGACTCGCCTGGCAGCTGTCTCCATGGATACCGCCAAGCGAACCCACATCACCTATACAAAAAAAGATGACAATATGTGAACCCCAAGATCAAGAGTACCCTCTCCTCAGCCCCCACCACTGGACCACCTTGGCCTTTTCCAGTCGTCCCTCTCTCTAGTCACAAAGCCTAGGGTTACAAAAGGGCTTTTGAGTCTGTCCAACCTTCAAAGGCACCAGCCTGGCCCTCATAAGCGCTGTGCAAATGTTTATGCTCTAAAGAAACCATGGAGACGCGGATGCAGTTCGGTGGGTCGTTTGCCTAGCATGTTGGAAGGCCTGGGTTCGAGCACCTGTGCTTGCATAAACCGGGTGTGGTGCTGCGTACCTAAAATCTCAATAACTGGGAGGCGGAGGGAGGTGGGTCAGAATCCCCAGGCTATCCTCAGCTATATAATGAGTTTGAGGCTAGCCTGGGCTGCCTACCCATGAGATTGTCCAAAAACCACAAAAGACACTTCCGTCACTCTTCCTTCACAGGTCTAAGGACAGAATCCCATCATAACACACACATACATGCATACATACATACACGCATACATGCATACATACATGCATACATATATATTCACTACCATTCTATCCCTGGCCCTGTGGCTCCAGCCCACCAGTGTCGATATCCAGAGAGAAAGAAAGCCTCAAAAACCCGCTCTGGGGCCTAGAGAGACGTCTCAGCCCTTAAAAGCACACACTGTCCTAGTAGAGGACCTGACTTCCATTCCCAGCACCCACGACGAATGACATACAAGTCCCTGTCACTCCAACTCCAGGGAATCTGACACTTCCCAGCTTTCACATGCGCACACCCACAAACGGACACACACACACCGCACGCACATAATTTAAACAGAAGAGGAAAGCTGGGCATGGCGGCACACACCTCTAATCCCAGCACTCGGGAGGCAGAAGCAAGCAGAGCTCTGTGAGGTGGAAGTCAGGCCAAAGCTGCAGATTGAGTTCCAGGCTAGCCAGGACTACATAAAATGATACTCTGCCTAAACAAACAAGCAAACAAACAACCAAGAATGAATGATAAAAACAAAATCTTAAGAAAACACCTCTTTCTCTCTCTCAGTCATCTCAGGCTGCTGTATACTGGTTCTTGCTCCTTGACAGAGCTTTCTGTGGTAACCTCTGTTCTCATTAGTGGAAAAGGCTGGTCCAATCCAGCCATCAGCACCCCACCCAGTACACCTCAAAACCCAGCCGCACAAGGCTATTGACACAAAGAGCAAGCCCTCAGGGCACCAGGAGAGTCTGGCCCCGTGTGGGGAGTCAGAGATGCTTCACGGCAGGCCTGGCGGGCACATGGAGGGTGGAGGAAAGGACTTGAAGTTCTCTATTGGGCTTAAGTCCAAGAGGAACAAGAACCCAGACAATCTCAGGGCACATTTCATGCCCTCTGGTCACTGGGCAGTAACCCAAGAGAAAGTCAGGCCAACTCTTCCTGGATGTAGGCCCAGGGTGCACAAGGGGCAGACAGCACTGTCAGGGTCCATAGCTTCTCTGTGATGGCCGTCTCCAAAGAAAAGGGGGTCATGTTGCAGCAGGCCAAGGCTCGAGGAAGGGAGTCCCAAACACCAGGCTTTGTAGGCTCTGTGGTACTTCCAAGAGTCTAGACGACCGACCAGCCAAAGTCACAGGGATGTTCCAGTCAAGGGAACCAGGGTTTGCTCAATTATCCCCCATGCCCTTTCACACACGTACACACACGTGTCCCAGCAAGTCACTGGGAGGGGGAGGGGGCAGGGCCGGCGGGCAGCCCAGACATTTCCAGAGTTAGAAAGTGGGTGGGGCTGGAACATGAGTTCATCTATTTCCGGCCCACATCTGGTATAAAGGGAGGCAGCCGCCAGGGAACAGAGCACAGCTGGATCAGGCTGCAGCAGAGCCCCGAGAGCTTTGTGAAGGAGGACCGCCGCACACCCGCCTCCCGCAGCACACAGCCAACCACAGCTGAGCGACAGCCAACAAGAGCCAATCACAAGGCACCTTTGAATATTCAGGTAGGAGAAAGGCAAGCTTACTCTCTCACCTTAGGCTTTAAATGAAGAAGAACATCCCGTCTCCGTCTGTCACCCTCGTTTTCCCTCCGTTCCCTTCCACTCTTTTCTGGAACTCTGCAGCCTTTAGTCCACCCTAGCCCAGCCAGGACCACAGGTGGTCAGGAAAGATGGTCAAACCGCACTTCCAACCCTGTATCCCAGAGGCCAGCACATAGTCTTCGGGTCCTTCCCCAGCAAACCTCCCCTTTCTCAGTTTAGCAAAGGGACTTTACGTTTAAAAGGAAAGATGCATGTATATGTGTATGTGTGTGTGTGTGCTCATGTGTTCAAGTGTGGAAATCAGGGAACAACTTTCAGGAATCAGCTCTTACTTTAAGCTAAAAGCTATCTTTGTCTAAAGGTCTCTCAGCCCCACAGAAAGGATCAGAGATGCACAGGGGCTGTTTTTCTAAGATTCACCCAGGTTTTAAAAAAAAAAGTGAGGACAGCCTATGTTAAAAATCAAGTAGCATCTATTGATGCCTGTAATCCCAGCACTTGGGAGAAGTGAAGCAGGAGTGTCCTGAGTTCAAGTCCAGCCTGGGTTACATAGCAAGCAAGATTGGGGGGGGAGGATGAAAAGAATTGATTGGAGGCAGCAGGGGATGAGCTCATCATCCAATTGCATTGTGGGGTCTTAATGAATGTGAACTTGCCGGGCGTGGTGGCGCACGCCTTTAATCCCAGCACTCGGGAGGCAGAGGCAGGCGGATTTCTGAGTTCGAGGCCAGCCTGGTCTACAAAGTGAGTTCCAGGACAGCCAGGGCTATACAGAAAAACCCTGTCTCGAAAAACCAAAAAAAAAAAAAAAAAAGAATGAATGAATGTGAACTTACCGCACTGATGGCTTACAGGCTAGAGGCGAGCACTCTGAGGAGGCAACATGCATGCCCCCTCTGGGCAGTCTTCCCGGCACATCTCCTTATCAGATTCCCTTCTATTCTTCCTAGGATGCAGATGTCTTCAGCCCTTGCTTGCCTCATCCTGGGCCTGGTTCTGGTCTCTGGGAAAGGGTTCACTTTACCCCTCCGAGAATCCCACACAGCCCATCAGGCCACCGACTTCGGAGTAAAAGTGTTTCAGCAGGTGGTCCAGGCCTCCAAAGACCATAATGTGGTCTTCTCTCCCTATGGCGTGTCCTCGGTGCTGGCTATGCTGCAGATGACCACAGCGGGGAAAACCCAGCAGCAGATCCAAGATGCTATGGGATTCAAAATCGATGGTGAGAGTCAGGGCGGAGTGAGAGCTGGAGGAAAAGGTAGGGAGGAGCTCACAGACCAGGGTCCAGAGCAAACAGAGAAGGCAGGGAAGGCTGACTGCAGCATCACTGAGTCTAGTCATGTCCAGCCGCAGCCCAGAGACCACCCGTTTTCTCTCCCACTGTTGGGTCAGTTGACCTTGTCTTGTACCAGCCAGTGGAATCAGCACACAGGAACTGTGTGGCACTGGTGCTGTGATATAGCTTGCCTAGCATACACAAAGCCCTGGGCTCCATCCCCAAATCAAAGGGAACTGAAGGTGGTGGTGTAGAACTGTGGCCATGTTACTCGGGAAGTGGAGACAGAAGGATCAGGAGTTCAAACTCAAGCTGGCTAAGTATAGAGTTCAGTGACAGCCTGGATTACGTGAGACCTTTAAACACAAGAGCAAAACAGAACATGGGACCTTAACTCTTGTAAACCTTGGTTTTATGATCTATGAAATAGGGAACAACTAAAGAATGTCTCCCACACAGAGTTGAGTAAATATGTAATAGGATTACGAACATGAATTCCTCAATAATGCCATTTAATATAAGAACAACCTAGCTAGGCATGGTGCCTGTAATTGCAGCACTTGGGAGGCTGAGGGAGGAGGACGATTGTGAATTTGAGGCCAACCTATGCTACACAGTAAACCCCATTCCAGGCTGGGATATAGAGCAAGATCCTGTCACAAAACCGAACAGAAGAGGAAGCCAGGCAGGGTGACTTGTGCCGGGATTCCCAGCATTTGCAAGGCTGTTAGAGGAGTTGTTGCAAGGGTAAAAGGGTGGGGGGGTGCAGGGAGATTTAAGAACAGAATATTCTTACACAAAGAAAAGAAAAGATTGGGAACTGAGATTTTGGGAAAGCAAGCACAAAAATGTTATGATTTGAGGGCTGACTGTAGTAGTCCGTGCCCCTAATCCCAGCACTGGAGGTGCTACAGGCAGGAGAATGTCTGTTAGCTTCCAAGTCATGTGAGACCCTCCTCAGGGAGGGGTGAGGAGAGGAAAGAATGGGAGAGGGAGACAGTTGGGCACGGTAGTGCACACCTTTAGTCCCAGCACCCAGGAGGCAGACGCAGGCAGATCTCTGTGAGTTCAAGGCCAGCCTGGGCTACCTAGTGTCAGGCCACCCAGAGGTGCATGGTGAGACCCAGTCTCAAAAAATGGGGATGGGAGGGAAGCAGGGAGGTAAGGGAAGAGAAAGAGATGGAGAGAGGGGGAGGGAAGAGGGAGAGGGAGAAAGAAAGGGAGAAGGGGAGGGAGAGAGAAAGGTTAGTTTGGAAAAAGACCTCCCTCCACTGACTCCTGAAGGATTGGAAGAGCCTCATCTGCCTGGACAGGGATAGGGCCATCCTTGGGAAACCTGGCCCAGCTGAAAGCCCTTGGCTCAACATGAGCCTAATGGATCCTGTCCTGGTACCTCTGCAGAGAAGGGCACAGCTCATGCCCTCCGCCAGCTCTCCAAGGAGCTCATGGGGCCGTGGAACAAGAATGAGATCAGTACTGCGGACGCCATCTTTGTCCAGCGGGACCTAGAGCTGGTCCAGGGCTTCATGCCCCACTTCTTCAAGCTTTTCCGGACTACGGTGAAACAGGTGGACTTCTCAGAGGTGGAAAGAGCCAGATTCATCATCAATGACTGGGTGGAAAGGCATACCAAAGGTAAGCCCCTGGGAAAGCAGGTCAGGCCCAAGGGAAAGGAGCAGAGAAAGGGAATTCGGTGTCAAATTCACACATCCCCAGCTCTCCCTTTCAGCTTTTGTCTTTGGGGATAAAAGGCAAATGCTTCAAGAAGCAAAGCAAAATTGCTGATGTTTGTGCTTTTCCTTCCTGCTGTGGTGCTGAGGACTGGAGCCAGGAACTCATGCAAGGGAGACACCTAAGATGCTTACGGTCCATTTCACTCCTTGGTCTCCTTGCCCCCCCTTAGGTATGATCAGTGACTTACTGGCCAAGGGGGCTGTAGACGAGCTGACTCGCCTGGTGCTGGTGAATGCCCTCTACTTCAGTGGCCAATGGAAGACCCCTTTCTTAGAGGCCAGCACCCATCAGCGCCTCTTCCACAAGTCTGATGGCAGCACCGTCTCTGTGCCCATGATGGCTCAGAACAACAAGTTCAACTACAGTGAGTCCAAATATCCCCGGGTACCATGTCTCATAACTACAGACCCTGGGCAATATTCACAGTGTCCCCCTCAGAGGGAGGATGGTGGCAGTGGAGGTGGACACACCCAAGTTATTACAAAGACTTACCAAGTAGTATCGGGAGATACTGAGATCGTTCAAGTCAGGGGTCAGAGAGGAATCAGTTTCTCTCGTGCTACATGAAGCTGAAATTTAGATAATCTCCCAGACCCACATCTGCCTGATGGACCCTTGAGCCCATCTCTTCTCTGAAGATCTTCTATAGTGTGGTTACCTGGGGCCAAGGAGCCCAGCTAGGGGGAAGGCTGCGTGGGAGTTGGGTGAGCATGGGAATAAGATAGTGGCTGGAGTCAGAAAATAACAAAGATGGAGAGGGAGAAAATAGGCAGGAAGGGTGGGGGTGTGGCTTAGGGACAATACTCACCCAGCATTAATAAAGCCTTGGGGTCCATGCTCAGCTCGTAAACCAGGTATGGTGGAGGATGAGTTCAAGGTCACCCTCAGTGACATAGCTAGCTTAAAAAAGAGGAGAGGAAAACGTTGGAATGGGAAGTGGAATGGGTGAAGGACCTCCAAAACTCCAATGGAGAGCATGGCCTTCCGGAAGGAGAAAAGGGGAGAGAAGCAGGGAAGGAACCTGTGGGCGTTGGAGCCTTTTCCAAGTCTCCATCTTGGTCTTCCCAGCTGAGTTCACCACCCCAGATGGGATTGAGTATGACGTCGTGGAACTGCCCTACCAGGGTGAAACTCTCAGCATGTTCATCGCTGCACCCTTTGAGAAAGATGTGCACCTCTCCGCCCTCACCAACATCTTGGATGCTGAACTCATCAGACAATGGAAGGGCAACATGACCAGGCTGCCCCGCCTCCTCATCCTGCCTAAGTAAGCCATCCCATTCGCCAACGCCCCAATCCCGATATCCACCACCCCTCCTCCTAAAGCCACTGTTCCCTTGCGGAGTTTCCCAGATGGGTAATGCCCACAGGGAAGGGACATGTGTGGGTGGCTGATGGGAATCCTCCTAGTCTGGATTTGATTATGGTTTCTGATTCCATCATCTTTCTGCCTGTTTATACTGCTGGAGAGGAGAGAGGTTTTTTAAATAAAATATGTCCCCATATAGACCATGCACAGAATGCTCAGTAAGAGTCAACCAAAGTGAATCATAGTGGCACAAGCCTGTCACCCCAGTGTTAGACAGGCTGAGACAGAATAGTGAGTTCAAGACCAGCTTTGGCTATGGGGGCAAAATTGCTGGCTTAGTTTGTAGAGTGCTCGGCTAGCATGCATGAAGCCCCAGGTTCAAACCCAATGCTACATAGACCAATCGTGGTGGTTACAAACTTGTAATCCTAACACTTGAAAGGCTAGCACAAAGGATAATGAGTTCAAGGCCAACCTGGGCTATATACAGCAAGACCCTATCTCATAAGGGGAGGGGGCTGTCAGGGAAAGCGGTGGAGATATAGTCCAGTTGGCAGGGTTATTACTTCACGTGCACAAAGAGCTAAACTGAATCCCCAGCACCTCAGAAATGGTGGTGCACAGCTACAGTCCCTGATCCCATCCCTAGGGGGCGGATCGGGAGTTCAAGGTCATCCTTGTTCTCCTGGATCGCACAAGACCCCATCTTTAAATAAACAAAAGAGATAAGACCAAAGAAGAGCTAGAGAAAGAAGTGGCTGTCAGGCCCGAATCGTTCCACACCCATTTGTAAAAGCCTCCCATGTCACCCCCCCCATCTCCCCTCACCCACAAACAATGAAAGGCATCGATTCCCAGAGGCAGAGGAGACTTCCAAACACAGATTTCATTTTCTTTTTTTTTTTTTTCTTTTGCCCTAATCCTTCTGCAGAATCAAAAGGGATGGAGAGGGCTGTGGTTGGGTAATTCCAGAATTACAGGGAAGCTTCCAGCCCAGGTTTCCCCCTAAACTCCCAGATGCTAAGATGCCAGGCTTGGAGACAGAGGGGGATTGGGTTGCTTTAGATGCTGGCCTTCTGCTGCTGTCTTTCTCCCTCATCAAGATGGAGATAATGAGTCATGCCCTGGTGGGAAGCAGAGGGGGAGCCCAAAGTCTCATTCTATGTGCGCTCAAAAACAGCCTGCAGACCACAGTTAGCTCCAACACCCTCGAGAGGGAGAATGTGAACCTGTCCCCCTCCTGCCGTCAAACCGAATACAATTATGTTAAAACTACTGTCTTATTTGAGGAAAGCCATTAGTCACGGATTTGAGGGGGTGGAAAGATTGAACAATGTTCATTAATATTAGAAGTTTCTGGCAAGGAGGAAAAATAGGCCAGACCTTCTAGCCAAATGAGGTTTCAAAGACTTCTACTGCCGTACTAGATGATGGAGGCAGGAGGATCAGAGGCTCAAGGTCAGGGCTGGGGATATAGTTGCGCTGGTGGAATGCTTGCCCAACTTGTTCAAAGCTCTGGGTTTTAACCCCAGCGCTACATAAACCACACGTGGTGGCGCACACCTCTAAATTCTAGCACTCAGGAGGTAGAGGCAGGAGGATCAGGCGTTCAGGATCAGCTTTGGATACATAATGAGTTTGGGGCCAGCCTAGACTACCTGAGATCCAATGTCAAGACAAAACAAAAAGCCAGACTCTTTCCTCCATGCTCGTGTCAGTGTCTACCCTGTCCCACTGTCCTAGAAGATGTCCTAAAGGTCCTGGAAGAGCAGCATACGGGGACCAGACTAACCCTGTGCCTGTTCCTGCCCACAGGTTCTCTCTGGAGACTGAAGTGGACCTCAGAGGGCCCCTGGAGAAGTTGGGCATGCCTGACATGTTTAGTGCAACCCAGGCCGACTTCACAAGTCTTTCCGGTGAGAAACGATCACCCTCATTTTCTTGCTTCCGTGGGTCGGAGTTTCCGCACGGAGGATAGAGTGGAGGCTAATCTGTCTTTTGGGTCCTGCTCTGTTGCAGACCAAGAGCAGCTCTCTGTAGCACAGGCGCTGCAAAAGGTCAGGATCGAGGTGAACGAGAGCGGCACAGTGGCGTCTTCCTCCACAGGTGAGTGTGGCTCTCTGCCTGTGTTCGCCCACCTCCTGGGATGGCAATCACCCCCACAGGAAAGCTAGTGTGAGCCCAGTAGTCACCCATTCCCAAACCCGTTCCTCAGTGTGAAAAACGGATTCACTTCCCCTGGGGACCCTGCTGCCTCATCTATGGCTCCTGAAGTGCCAGTGCATGACAAGGACCCCCCCCCCAGACAAGCCTGAGGTGTAATCACAGTGGGAGTGAACTTAAAGGATGTGCCATGAGCCCTGAATGTTTGTGACTGATAGGATACTGGGGCTCAGAGGAAGTCTGGAAACTTTAGGGCCAATATTCAGAGAACAAAGAAAGGAAGCCAAACATAGTGGCACATGCCTCAGGAGGCTGAGGCAGAAGGATGCAGGTTCAAAAAAGCAAGGCCCTGTCCTGAAAAACCAAGGACTGGGAAATATAGCTTGATGGTAGAACCTTTATCTAAAATACCCCAGAGAGGGGCTGTGGGTGTGGCTCAGTGGTAGAGCCCCTGCCTAGACTCCCCCAGTGAGGGGCTGGGGGCGTGGCTCAGTGGTAGAGCCCCTGCCTAGAATCCCCCAGGGAGGGGCTGGGGGCGTGGCTCAGTGGTAGAGCCCCTGCCTAGAATCCCCCAGAGAGGGGCTGGGGGCGTGGCTCAGTGGTAGAGCCCCTGCCTAGAATCCCCCAGTGAGGGGCTGGGGGCTCAGCCATAGCACTCTTGCTCTGGCATACAGGAGGTTCTGGGTTCCATACCCCACTACTAGTTTCTTTTAAGCCACCTAAAAAATCATTCCCCAGTGCTGATATCAGATAGACTGGTGTCACTAGATCTCTTGGGAATCACTCCAATGATAACATCCCCCAAACCTAACATATTGTCCCTTTTCTTTCAGCCTTTGTCATCTCAGCCCGCATGGCCCCCACGGAGATGGTTATAGACCGATCTTTTCTCTTTGTGGTTCGGCACAATCCGACAGGTGAGCGGACCCCTATAACATTCTCCTGTTCTCAAACTGTTTTTCAAAAATCATTATGTACCTGCCCACCACGTAGACGTTTCCTTGAGCCCCTAGGGTCTCTGCAAAAATTCTGGGACTCAGTTCCATTCCTTCCCTAGCACTCTGTCACAGCCCACGCAGTGCCAGGACCCCAGTCCTAACTTAGTCCCTGGGCAGCTGTGACTCCTGGTAGCTCACTCCCTTCCTTAGATCTCCATTCTCAACTGGCACAATCCTTCTGTCCGCAGAGACAATCCTCTTCATGGGCCAGGTGATGGAGCCTTGAGAGTGGGAAGAGAAGCCTTCATTTGGGACGAAACTGGAGATGTTATGAAGCAGAAACTCTGAAGAAAAGGATTATTTAAAGGACTCTATGGGGAGAGAGAGAAGGCATCTTCTCCTTAACTCCCACACTGGTAATCTTTCCAACCTCGGACTCTCGAAGGGAAAAGAGTCTAACTCCCTCCAACCTAGGGATTCCTACCCCACAGAGGTCTCATAGACCATAGATCTCACAATACCTGGATCTGCCCAGCATGCCCTCTGGACCCAGTTCCCACCGAGGCCCCAGCAGAGTATGGAGGGCACAACACTTTCATTCCGCAAAATCGTTTGTGTTCCAGTCACACTGTGGGCACCTCTTGCATCTCCTGCCATTGCTGTGGAGGGTGGCCATGGGCCAAAGGAAAAAGCACTGTCCTATCTCAAGGTCCACTGTGGAAATGTCCACCTTGCCCACCTCCAAGGGGCAACAGATAGACAGATCAAATGGTCGCCCAATAGCGAGCCTTCTCCCTGCTCCCTCCCTTGACACAGCTTGCTTATGTTATTTCAGAGTGTAGGTGACTTGTTTACACAGCTTTTTTCGACTCACAAACTTTTTTCATTTGGGAAGAGTGAAAGAAAAGTCAGACTGTGTGTGCCTGGCTCTTCATCCCCAGTCTCCCAGTGGGGGGCCCTGGGGAGATTCCAGGGGTGTGATTGAATATTTATCTCTTGCTCTTGTATGTTTGTTGGGGAGAAGAAGCACTCTTAAGGAAAATGCTTCTTATTTAAACCGTGGCATACGGCATCCCATTTGGGGTCTGTATCCCTGTATGTCAGGGGTGCATCACTCCACAAACCTGCCCCTCTGGGTAGCCTCGTGATGGGGCTCACACTGCCGCCTAGTGGCAGCCAAACACACCCTTACCCCGTCCCTCCCTCCCCCCACCACCACCCCCGTGGCTCTTTTCCTTAGGGACCTTGCCAAGGTGATGCTTGGCAACCCACGTTAAAGGAAGGGGGGAAAAAGATTAGATGGAAGAGAGAGAGATTTGAGAGAGGGCAAAGTGGTTTCAAATTTTTCCAAGGCATTCAGAAGCAGAGAGGGAAAAGGGGCTGTGTGACCTAACAGGACAGAACCTTCTCCAATTACTGGGTGAGTCAGAGCTGCACTGGTGACTCACGTCAATGTGTCATTTCCGGCTGCTGTATGTGAGCAGTGGACACGTGGGGGGGCGGGGGGGGGGCGATGAAAGAGACAGCAGCTCCTGGTCAACCACCTTAGTTAGATAATCTTTTTTGAAAGCTTCCTAGCTGGGGGTATGATCAGAAAACCAATTTACTGAAAAACTGCACAAGAAGGTACCGTGAATGTAATTTCCTAGCAGGCCACTCTGCATCCGTTATGTCTCCACCGGAAAAAAAAAATAACAATCATGTTGGTGTTTTTGCTTTTCTCTCTCTCTCCCTCTTTCTCTCTCTGTTTTTTTTTCTCTCTCTCTCTTTTCATTATGCACTGGACAGCCACACACCCTGTACCCATAGGGCCCCAAACGTGGGGTCACATGGTCTTGAATTTTGTTGGTTACATATACCTTTTTGTTGTTGTTTGTTTTCACTTTTGATATATAAACAGGTAAATATGTTTTTTAAAAAATACTAAATATAGAGAATATGCAAACAAAGTTGCTTGCTTGTTGCCTTCTGTGTCTTCTTACCCAGTGCAAGGAACTAAGACAGGAGTGTGGGCTGGTAAAGTGGCTCAGTGGGTAGAACAGGTGCCACCAGAAACCAATGACCTGAGCTCAAACACTCTGAATCCCACATGATGGGAGGAGAGGACCGGTCCCTGAAAGCTGTCCTCTGACCTCCACACACAAAACATGGCACATGCTCCCACACTCCCACACACAGATAATAATGATGAAATCAAGGTGAGGGGCAGGCAAGATGGCTCAGATGGAAAAAAGCACTTACCGAGAAAGTCTAGCGACGACCTTAGTTTGGTTCCCAGGAACCACACAATGGAAGGGAAGAACCAATGGGGTGGTCCTCTGACTTGCACACATACATGATGGGCACACACACACAATGTAAGTAAGCTGGAGGTGGTAGCCTTGCCTTTAATCCCAGCACTTGGGAGGCAGAGGCAGGCAGGTCTCTGAGTTTGAGGCCAGCCTCGCCTACAAACTGTATTCCAAGATAGCCAGGGCTACACAGAGAAACCCTGTCTCAGAAAAACAGGCAAACCAAAATAAATGTAAATTTAAAAACATTACTGAACAACGGGTGTGGTGGGGACACACCTGTATGCTAGCTAGCACTTGGGAGGCAGAGGCAGGAGGGTCACCAGTTCTAGGTCAGTTTGGCCTCAGGTATAAACTGGTCTCCAGAACAAACAAAAGCAAGAACAACAGATTTCTGGAGGTGGTGGGGATTCTGGCGAGCCACACCCACAGGTCCAAGCCTGTGGGAAAATCCATAAGACAGTCACCACGGCACTGTAATCTGTCTCCAGGACAAGTTGTACAGGGCTTGATTCTCTCCCAGAAGCCATTCTATAAAGGGAAAAGGATGGGATGCGGACATGGCTTGGCTGGAGGGAGGTGCCCAGCAGTCAGGAAGCTCTATAAGTAATCCTTGACACTTCGTCAAACCGGGCATGGTGACACATGCCTGTCATTCCAGCTCTTGGGAGATAGAGGCAAAGAGTAGGAAATGCAAGACCATCTTGGGCCAACCTGGGCTACACATGACCTTGTCTCCAGGAAGACAGAAGGAGAAAAAGGAAAAAAGAGAGATTGGGGTGGGAGGTAGGTTTGGGGGTACTCAACCGTAATCCCAGCACTTGAGAAACAGAGGCAGATGGATATCTATCTGTGAGTTCAAAGCTAGCCGGGTTTATACAGCGTGCTTCAGGCCAGCTAGAGAGACAGACCCTGGCAAGAAAAAAGGAGACAGTGGGTGGTTGACAGGGAGAAGGGGAAGGAAGAAAGTGTGGAATGTGCCTGTACCCAGAATGCGTTGAAGGTTGGGAGTTGGATACCAGAATGACCTTCTCGGTGAGATTGTGTCTTATAAGCAGGAGAGCCAGGCTTGGTGGTGCACACCTATAAGCCCAGTATTTGGGACAGAGGCAGGAAGATCAAAGAGCTCAAACTCATTCTCTGCTACATAGTGAGTTCAAGATGAGACCGGGATGTGTAAAAACAAGGAGGAAGAGGAGGAGGAAGAGGCCAGGGATGGGGGTGGGGGAGAGACAGATCCAGATCCAGCAAACACCTCCCACCCACACACACCCGAGGGCCTAATTAATTGCTGTCTGTCTCTGGATTCTCACATCTATTCCTCTATCATCTCCTTCCTCCATCGGGTTCCCTTACCCACCCCTCTTTACCCCTGGTCTCCATTTCTCCAGCTCCAGGCCAGGTTGCACCTTCCTTCTCTTGGGATGGCCCAGTGAAACTGGCTGATGGGATCACTTTCTACGCGACTCCAGTTAGGCTGTGCTTTTCAGGCCTGTAACAATGGTTGCTTTCATGTGCTCAGCTCCATCTAGACATGGATGGTGCCCAGGAAATGAGGCTCTTTTGTTACATATACACTTTCTATAGCTACCTTTAAAGGCCTTCCTGGAAAGTCTTTTTTTTTTTTTTTTCCCAAACCTCTAGTTTGGGGCTTGGGAGATTACTTAAGAGCATCAAGCACTCTAAACAAGAGTTCTCTAGGCAGAATAGAATCAGCCAGTAAGGGGCTATAGGAGTGGCTTGGTGGTAGAAAGAATATGGCCAGTGAGGGGGCTGGGGGCGTGGCTCAGTGGTAGAGCCCCTGCCTAGAATCCCCCAGTGAGGGGCTGGGGGCGTGGCTCAGTGGTAGAGCCCCTGCCTAGAATCCCCCAGTGAGGGGCTGGGGGCGTGGCTCAGTGGTAGAATATTTGCATAACATGGTTAAGGCCCTGGGCTCAATCCCTTCCCAGCACACAATAGAAAAAACAAACAAATGATAAAATAAAAAGGGCAAAAGGTAAAAGCATAGACACCATTGGGTTAGCCTAGCCTAGAGATTCAAGCAAGAGAGGTCTATAGTGAGGTTGCAGCCCAAAGTTCAGCTGAGGGCAGGCAAGAGGGCTCAGCAGGGAAAGGCATTTATGGCCAAACATGAGTTCCATTTCCATGACTGGCACGGGTGGAGAGAATACTAATTCCTGAAAATCATCTTCTGACCTCCATATGTGAACCATAGCACATTCGTATCTGCATGCATGAACACACATCACACATCACACACACACACACACACACACACGCATGCACACAAAGTAAATAAAATGTAGAAGAGGAAGTGAACAACTGTCACCTGGCACTGGTTTCCATCCTGCGTCACTCTCTTGTACAAATTCCCTTTGGGCTCACTAGTGGGTAGCTGGGGTAGTGAAGACAACCATCAAAGAATTCAAGGACACTCAGACCCGGATACAATCTTCTGCCCTGAAAATGTGAGCATTTCTAGGCCTCGGGCTGATGGCTGAATAGTGACCCATTTATAATAAGAGATTTTTCTTTTAAAAACTTACAAGGAACTCTACACACACACACACACAGCTCAAAAAAGCAAGACTCGTGAGCCCTAATTCTCCAATATACAGTTCAAAAATGGCCTTACATGCTGAGAAAGCTCAAGAAAAAAGGATTCTTCAAACGGTCCGCTCACTGCAGAGGAGAATCAAGCAAGGCGCTGCCCCACTTAGCGGGTTCTTGGTTATTCTCAGATACAGTCAAGATAAAGACAGTGAGGGACCTCAGTGACCCGCAGCGACCCCCCAGCAGGCAGCCTACCTGCCCTCTTTGACTTCTACATGGCCTCCTTTCCTTGGCTTTTCAAACTTTTCCTTCTTTTCTCTATTTCTTTAGAGATGAAAAACTAATGAGGTCTATCCCTGCTGTCACTCCCACCATTTTTTATTATTTTTTTTATGAATTTCACACAGTGGGATTGTTTATCTACCCATGGACAGGCAATGAACATGAATGTGGGAAAGCCCTCCGTGATAAAAATATTCTCTAAAGACCGCATCCATCAAGGAGACCTGACCTGTTTCCAAACTTTTCTTTTTAACAGGTTACCATTAAATACCCTGGGCTATCCTTGGACTCATGATCCTCCTGCCTCACACTCCTGAGTGCTGGGATTGTGTGCCACGTGCCTAACTTAATGATCGTGGGGTTTTGGTTGGGTTTGTTTGTTTGTTTGTTTTGAGATGGGGGCTGGAGAGATGGCTCAGAGGTTAAGAGCACTGACTGCCCTTCCAGAGGTCCTGAGTTCAATTCCCAGCAACCACATGGTGACTCAAACCATCTGTAATAGGATCTGATGCCTTCTTCTGGTGTGTCTGAAGAGAGCAATGGTGTACTCATATACATTAAATAAATAAATAAATAAATTGAGAGAGAGAGAGAGAGAGAGAGAGAAGGGGATGTCAATATGTAAATCAAGCTAGCTTCAAACTCATAGAGACACATCTGCCTTCACCTCTCGAGTGCTGGAATGAAAAGACTTATTAATCTTAGGGAGGTTTTGTTTGGTTTATTTTAAGGCTAGGGTTGTTGATATATAGCCCAGGCTGTCATCCTGACGCAGCATCCTGAGTGCTGGGGTGACAGGGCAGGCTTGTAATATCTCACCCGGCTCAGTTAAACTTTTTTTAATCATTATTTTCAGATTTATTTATCTCTATCTTATTAGTATGGGTGTTTTGTCTGCCTGTGTGTCTGTGCACCACGTCCATCATCCTTGCAGCCTGAAGAGCCCGGAGAGAGCTCTGGGTCTCCTGGAGGTAGAGTTATAAGTTATAGAAGCTTATTAGCGGCCGTGGAGGTGCTGGGAACTGAACTCCGGACCTCTGCAAGGACAGTCGGTGTTCGTAACTGCTGAGCCATCTCTCCAGCCTCAAAACCATTTTTTAAAGATGAAAGGTCCATCGAGGAAGTTAATCGTGATAACACTGGTAAACATTTATGTAGAGCCCTGCAACAGTGTCCTCCAGACGGCTCAGCGGAGAAAGGCGCTTGCCCTCAGAATGGGCTGAGTTCATGCCCAGAACCCTGGAGGAAGGAACATTCCTCCTGCAAGTTGTCCTCTGCCATCTGTCCTCCATACATGTGGCACATGCACACCCACACGATAAATAAATGTTAAAAAAGAAAGTTTTAAAAAGCTTTTAAAGGAGTTTGTGTTAACTTTTTTTTTTTTTTTAGAAAAAATTAAAAAAACAGAGAGAGATTGAAAAGTTGGAGGGTTCTATCAATGATAGTACTTTGAAGACAATATCTGGTTACATAGCCCAGATGGCCTCACGCTCTTGGGTTTAAGCAACCCACTTGCCTCAGCTTGCTAAATAGCTGGGACTATACACAGTCACCAAGGCATCCTAATTCTTACTAATATTTTCGTAATCACCCAACAGCACCACAGAGTACAACAGCTGCCCTTCTGTTGATATATGTATCAACTCTTTGTGGAGTTTATGAATGAGAATAAGTCTCTCCAGACACCAAAAAATGCTTAGAAGCACTTGCTGCCAACCCTGAGGAACTGAGTTCGACTCCTGGGTCCCACATAATAGGAGAGAACGGATTCCTGGAAGATGTCCTCTAATCTCCATATCAATGCCTTGGTCTGTGCATCTCCCCACAACCCCCCACCATAATCAATCACTTGATTGTTGCTGTTTGTGTATGTGGTTTTTAGAAAAGATATATTTATTTATTTAATGTATATGAGTACACTATAGCTGTCTTCTCACACACCAGAAGAGGGCGTCAGATCCCATTACAGATGGTCATGAGCCACCATGTGGTTGCTGGGAATTGAACTCAGGACCTCTGGAAGAGCAGTCAGTGCTCTTAACCACTGAGCCATCTCTCCAGCCCCTGTGTATGTGCTTTAAGAGTTTATGTACATTTAGGCAAACTGTGTTGGCCTCACGGTCCAGTCTCTAGCACTTGGATTTATATATACCACTTTTCAACCTGGCAAAAGCTTCCTGGGTGAAGTATGTGTGCGTGTGTGTATGTGTGTGTGTGTGATCCCCCACCTCCAACCTCTACTCCCCATCTCCCATCCCTGTCACCAGATATCACATTTACTCTAACAGAATGCTAGATGAAAACAGCCGTTTTCAAACAGATCCTTGCCAAGTTTGAATTCTACTGTTTCACTCAGATTCATTTAAAAGAAAAACTCGGGGCTGGGAGTGTAGCTCAGTTGGCAGAATATTTGCCTAGTGTGCATAAAACGCTGAGTTCCATTCCCCAGGACATGAACTAGGCATAGTGACACAGACCAGTAATCCCAGCACTCCCATAGTACATCAGAAGTTGTAGGTCATCCACCCCTATGTGGCAATTCTGAGGCCAGCCTATGATGCAAGAAACTCTGTCTCAAAAAAGAGAGGGCAGGGGGAGTACCAAACTTTATCTTTGGTACTGTGAAACCTAAAAAAATAAAGTCTAAGTCTTTCATTGAGACAGCTCAGTTGGTAAGGCACTTGCCAGCAAGCCTGACAACCTGAGTTCAATCACCAGGACCCATATTGGAATGAAAGAACCAACTTGGACACGTGTTCTCTGACCTCTACATGTGCACCACGGGGATGTACACACACACACACACAGAGAGAGAGAGAGAGAGAGAGAGAGAGAGAGAGAGAGAGAGAGAGAGAGAGGTCTTGTTTTTTTGAGGTTGGTTTGTTTTGTCTTAGGAAACTATGCCTCAACCTTATAGCCCAGCATGACCCTGGACTTGACATTCATCTGCCTCAGCCTCTCAAATAAGGGGATGGCAGGTGTGAGCCAGCACTCCCAGCTAAGGCTGAGTAATTTATAAAAAGGATCATGATGGCCATGGTTCCGGAGGCTGGGCAGGAGCACGGGGCTGGCCTCTATCCAACCTCTGCCAAGGGCCTGGTGCTGCTTCCCAGTCGGAGTGGGGTCAGGGGAGAAGGGCAAATGGATGTGTGCAGGGGACAGAAAACAGGGAGGGTGGATTCCATTTATAACTATGCTCGTTCAATGACTAATGCAGCCGAAAGGAATGAGACATCATGATTATTCTCTAATGGCTCTGTCAGGTACTTCTGTGTTGTTGTGATAAAATGCCTGAGGAGAGCAGCTCCCAGAGGGGTTTACTGTGGCTCACAGTCTGAGAGTGCACAGTCCATCGTGGTGGGACAGGGATGACAGCAGAAGGGTGGGATGGTTGGGCACGCAGCATCTGAAGTCAGGAAGCAGAGAGGTGGCTCAGCTCACTGTCTCCTTGTCTTTGAGTCTGGAGTCCCAGGCAATGGGAAGATGCCACTCACACTCGGGGTGGACCTTTCCATCTTAGTTAAACTCTCTGGAAATTCTTGGCAGTAACAGGCAGATTCCAAGGGAGATTCATGTCTCCTAGGCGATTCCAAACGCAGTCAGGTTGACAATGAAAATTAAGCATCTCCGAATGTGGCTCATGATTCCAGGAGGTTGCAGTCCATCGCGCTGGGGAGACATGGTGGAATGGCTCCATCCAAAGTGGTGAGAACATGATGCGGTGGTTTTTCACAAGGCAAGAGACCAGGCAACAGAAAGCTATGGGAACAGGGGAGGGTATCACCTTCAAGACCTAGTGATGCACTCCTGTTAATCATGTCCCATATATTAGTCCATTTTCTCACTGCTGTGATAAAACACTGACAAAAGCAACTTAACAAAGAAAGAGTGTAGCTCACAGGTCAAGGGCACAGTCCATCATGACGAGGAACTCAAGGCAGCAGGAGCTGGAAGCAGCTGGTCACATCGCATCCACAACCAAAAACAGAGTGATGAACACTGGGGCTAGGTTCCCTTTCTCTACTCACATGGTCCAGGATCCCAGCCAGGGGAATGGTGCTGCCCACAGTGGAAGGGTCTTCCCACTTCGTTTTATGAGATGAAGATCATCCCTCAGGGCACACCTCAAGGGATTCTAGGCTGTGTCAGATTGTCAGCTGACACTAACCTATCACATCCCACCTTCTCACAGGCTCTATAGCTTGGGGAGAGAGTACTTAAAACACAACCCTAGAGGGCACATTTCAGCTTCAGAGTATAACTATCCCCTGATTGCTTTTTTTCTTGCAAATGTCTTTGAGTTTTTTAATCTCTCTGACTGTCTGTGTAGCACATGTGTGTTTGGTTTCTGTTGAGTTCAGAAGAGAACAAAAAAATTTCCTGGAACTGGAGTTACAGATGATTGAGGTACCATGTGGTATTGGGAACCAAACCTGGGTCCTCTGCAAGAACAAGTTCTTAACCACTGAGCCGTCTCCCTAACCCTAATCTCACCTCTTAAAAGCCCTGCTTTCCAATAGTGTCACATTGAGAATTTAAGGTGGGAATTTTAGGGAACTCACACTTAATCTATATCAAAGCTCAGCTACGTGGGTCACAACTGGAGGTAGTTGATAAACACTATTCTGGGGACTGCAAACAGGGCTCAGTAGTTAAGTACTTGCTGGGCAAATGTGAGGGATCCCCCTCCAACTATGTATAAAGCTGGGTGCAGCAGTATCTATCTGGAATCCCAGTGCTAGGGAGGCAGAGGCAGGGTATGCTCTTAGTTTGTTGAGACGCTGTCTCAAAAATTAAGCTAGAAATTCAGCAAAAAGGAGGCGTTGCCAACAAGCCCGAGTTCAGTGCCTGAGACCACACAATGGAAGGAGAGGTTCCTAAGAGTCTCCTCTGGTCTTCATCTAGCATGTGTGTATTAGCGTGTGCACACACACACACACACACACGTAATAAAAATGAATAAACAAGGTGGAGATCAACTGAAGACACCAGATATCCATCTTCAGCCTGCACATTCATGTGCACACGTGTTCATGCAGACAACTCACATGGACACACCCATTAGAACACATACGCACACTATGTAAACATGTGTGTGTCTATACATATATGTATACACACAGAAACACCTCTACCGTGGGTGATGGGGAGAAAGGAAAACGCACACGACAGCCGCCCACAGGAGCCTGGAACCCAGCTGAAGCAATGGGCTGACTCATGCAGCCCGTGGAGAAGGTTCGCACGGTGAGGAAATTTACCAGGCAGCTCTCTGTGACATGAACAGAAATCAGCTCTGACTAACTAAGGCACAGCAGGAAAACAGGGTGCTCAGAGAACTTCCAGGACAGCAGAGGAACAAATTACAGATGAATAACAATCCCCCCCCCACACCCCCACCAGTACACCTGTGCCTGCCCACTCTCCTCACTGAACACCATTATCAGCACCTCTGCACTGCCACATGACTAATCTCCTCCCATCATGTCCCTCTCTCTTAGACCAAAGTCCAGGCAGGCAAGTGTGCATGTGAATACAAACAGCGGGACAGAAGGCTGGGCTGAGGGTTGTGGTGGCATCTGCAATCCCAGGACTGAAGGGATTTAAGATCCCAAGATCCAGGCCAGCCTGGATTGTGTAGCCGCTTGGAAGCCAGCCCTGGGCTGGCTTTTATATTTTATTTTATTATTTTTTTGGTTTTTCAAGACAGGGTTTCTCTGTGTAGCCCTGGCTGTTCTGGAACTCACTCTGTAGACCAAGCTGGCCTTGAACTCAGAAATCCTCCTGCCTCTCCCTTTTAAGTGCTGGGATTAAAGGCGTGTGCCACCACTGCCCAGCAGTCTTTGGGCTGGCTTTTTGAGACCTGGTCTCAAAAACAAAACAAAACAACAACAACAACAAAAAAAAAAAAAAAAAACAAGAGTTGGGCATGGTAGTGTACACTTTAATCCCAGCCCTGGGGAGGTAGAGGCAGGAGGATCAGAAGTTCAAAGTCATGCTCAGCTATATAACAAGTTGGAGATCAGCCTGGGCTACATGAGACCGCAGCTCAACAAATAAATAATAAGATAAACGTAGAATTACGTCATCAGAGAGAACCCTGACGACTGCTCTGTCTGAGAAAGAGGTGTCTCTCAGCGCTGTCTCCCATTGTCTTCATCTAAACAAAAGGAGTCACTAATCCAGTCTCAACTTTGACCCTTCTCCCTTCTTTGCCTGTAGATAATTTACCAGCTTAAGCTGACTAGCTCATCATAGTCAGCTCTGCTGGTCTCTCTCTCTTTCACCCTGGTGCCTGGATACACAAAACCTGTCTCCTTCGTGATCCTCTGGCCCTCCTTCTATGCTTTCCAATTACCCCACACACTGACAGATGACTAACACTTTAACCACTGAGCCGTCTCCCCAGCTTCTTACCAGTACTTTCATTATGTGGTTCACCGGCCTAAATAGCCATAATTACTCCCAGCTGCCCACTGGATCAAACCCTAACACATCCCCAGGTACCGGCAGTAAAGGACCCTCTTGGGTAGTCTCTGCCTTCATTATTCACAGGCAATTTAGAAGTCCAGCCTATATCTGTCATCCTGCATGAGCAGAAGCCTTGCTGGTTTGTCTTTTTGTTTGTTTTTAAGATTCATTATACGCTCCTGGGTCTGTGTGAGAGTGTGTGCAGGTATCTGAAGGTGTCCAAGGACATAAGGAGTGAGCGTCAGAATCCCAGGAGCTGTGGTTACAGGTGATTGTGAGCCACCATGCACGGGGGCTGGGGAACAAACTCAGGTCCTCGGCAAGTGCTCCGGACCACTGAGCTATCTCTCTAGTCCTGGCTTCTTCTTGTGTTGTTTGTTTTGTTTTGGATACAAGATCTCATGTAGGGCTGGAGAGATGGCTCAGCGGTTAAGAGCACTGACTGCTCTTCCAGAGGTCCTGAGTTCAACTCTCAGAAACCACATGGTGGCTCACAACCATTTGTAATGAGATCTGATGCCCTCTTCTGGAGTGTCTGAAGACAGCTACAGTGGACTTACATATACTAAATAAATAAATCTTTAAAAAAACAAAACAAAACAAAACATCTTCTGTAGTCCAAGCTCGCCTTGAACTCACTATGTAGAGGCTAAATACCTACTGAACCTCCTGCCTCTGCCTCCCGAGGGCTAGGGTTATAGGTGTATATCATCATAGTTGTTTATATAAGGCATCAAACCCAGGGTTTCGTTCCTATTGGCCAAGCTCTCTACCGAGCTGCATGCTGGCTAGGGAGAGGAACAGTTGATAGGACTGTCAGCCTCACCTGCCATTACCCACTTCAGCATTTTCCTGCTCTTTCCCCGCCTGCCAAGTGGAAAGGCAGAATAGGCAACCACACAGGGGCAATGCCCAGCCCCCACACTGAGTATGCTCGGCCTGCAAACCCCATCTTCCCAACAGATTCTCTTGGGAATCATCACCTCTTTTCCACAGTTAGGCAAACTGGGATGAGGACTTATAGAAGTTCTCAACTTTCCAGGGGTGTGGGGCTACATCTCTGGAGCCTTCAAACTTGGCAGGCGGATGGCTAGCTCTCCACACCCACCCACCACCATGTTTATTTGTATGTGCAAGAGAGAGAGCGTGTGTGCGCGCGTGCACTCACCATACTATGAATGGAGGGCTGAGAAAAACTCATGGGAACTCTAGGTGGGGATTGTGAGTGTCCATACCTCTTTAATAGAGAGAGGGGAAGAAAGGGAGATGGAAAGAGTACACACTCAAAGCTTATTAGTATATATTCTTCCACTATGTGGGTGGGGGTCAAACTCAGATTGTCAGGTATGATTGGCAGCAGGTATTTTTACTCACTGAACCACCCTGACAATCCATTTAGTGTGTGTGTGTGTGTGTGTGTGATCCAGTTAGTGTGTGTATGTGTGTGTGTGTGAGATCCATTTAGAGTGTGTGTGTGTGCGTGTGAGTGTGCGTGTGTGTGTGTGCATGAGTGTATGTGTACTATGTGCATACATGGTGCTCGAAGAGGCCAGAGGGTTTTGGATCTTGTAAAACTGAAGTTACAAATGGTTGTGAGCCACCCACTGTGGGTACTGAGACCCACACCTGGATCCTCTGAAACAGCAGTTAGCACTCTAACCACTGAACCATTTTTCAGCCCAACCCCCCTCCTCCTCCTCCTCTTCCTCCTCCTCCTCCTCCTCCTCCTCCTCTTCTTCTTCTTCTTCTTCTTCTTCTTCTTCTTCTTCTTCTTCTTCTTCTTCTTCTTCTTCTTCTTCTTCTTCTTCTTCCAAGAGAGAGAGAGAGAGAGAGAGAGAGAGAGAGAGAGTTGAATGGATCACCTATGACTAAGCATCTTAGGATACCCTGCCACAGGAACTGGGTTCCCTTCTGACCAATCCATACCAAAAAAAAAAAAAAAAAAGGGAAAGAAAGAAAGAAATGGCCACAATACCTAAGACTTGGTCAGAGGACAACTTGTGGGCATGAGTTTTCTCCTTTCACTTTGTGGGTGCCAGGAGATAAACTCGGCAGGCATGGTGGCAAGTGCCTTTACCTGCTGAGCCATCTCATTGGTCTTTTATTTTTGTGTGACAGGGTCTCATGCACCCTGTTAGCATTTTCTCTAGGCTCTGCCCTGCAGTTACCTAGCAACAGCCAGGTATGAGGCTCACATATAAGAACTTATATACACATATATACGGCTCTCCACCTACTTCCTTCCACCCTCCGTGTCTCCCTCCCTTCCTCCCTCCTTCCCTCCCTCCCTCCCTCCTCCTCCTCCTCCTTCTTCTTCATCTTCTTCTCTCTCTCTCTCTCTTTCTCTCTCTCTCTCTCTCTCCCCTGCCTCCCTCCCCTCTCTCTCCCCCTCCAGTGTTCCTCTTCCCCACTTCCTCTCTCTTTCTGTCCTTCTCTACTGCTACCCCCTCCTCCAGGTCCCAAATAAATTCCCTTTTATATTAGGCCTGTCCTATGGCTTGAGTGTTCACGGAGACACCTTGGCAGGGTCTGCTAAGGTCCTCCCTCCCTCATGCTTCCATTTCATAAACCACAACACCCTAGGCTGACTTCAACCTAGCTATATAGAGAGGAATGGTTTTCAACTCCTGATCATCCTGCCTCTAAGGGCTGGGATTGCTGGTGTTTGCCACCACACCCAATTTATGCTGGGCTGGGAGCAGAACCTAGGGTTTCACTCAGGGTATGCAAGCAAGTGGTCCATCAACTAAGCCACATCCCCAGCCCTAGTGAGCTTTAAATTGCATGCCATTCTTAAGGAGTCCCCCGCTGTCCCAAATCATCTCTTTGTCTAATCCTCACACGTTAATTACTTAGGAGGAACCCATCCTGCTTGCCAGGTTGAGCAGTCTTGCTTTCAAACACCCATTCATCTGCTGAATGATTCTTTTTTTTTTTTTTTTTTTTTTTGAGACAGGGTTTCTCTGTGTAGCCCTGGCTGTCCTGGCACTCACTTTGTAGACCAGGCTGGCCTCGAACTCAGAAATCCGCCTGCCTCTGCCTCCCGAGTGCTGGGATTAAAGGCGTGCGCCACCACGCCCGGCTCTGCTGAATGATTCTAACGTGCGAAAATAATAACAGAGGCAGCTCCGTTACTATACATTGTTAAAATCATTTGGGTTTTTAAGTTTTTATCATTTTTATTTATGTGTGTGTGTATGCATGCACATGCATGCAGATGTACAGGTGCCGCTGAGGCCAGAAGAGGGGGTTGGATTCCTGGAGCTGGGATTACAGGCACTTGTGAGCCACCCATGGGGACGGGGGTGGGGGGGGTGCTGGGAACTAGACTAGGGTCCTCATCTGCTCCTGGTCACTAAGCCATCTCTCCAGCTCCTAGTCTTGGTTTTGTTCCTTAGGTCCATTCTCTGCATACGTTATAAATGGAACTTTATTATACGTAGAGGGAAGCTTCAGTTTCACACAGTCAGAGGCTTCAGGAGTCGACTGGGAGTCTTGGGATACCATCTCTAGACGGTAAAAAGAGGACTGTGGTGTTAATCCTTCGGCCCAACAAAACCCGAGTTCCTTAAATCCAAACCTCTTCACTAAAGACAGAAGGACAAACAGGGGAGTAGAGAAATGGAGAGAGAGAAAGCTCTAAAACTCCTGCTACAGTTTAAATTCTTTTTACAGTCACATTTACGTGTGCTTTAAACTGTTGGGTTTCAATTTCAACACACACTGGTTTTTTGTTTTTTTTTGTTTTTTGTTTTTGTTTTTGGCTTTTCAAGACAGGATTTCTCTGTACAGCCCTGGCTGTCCTAGAACTCACTTTGTAGACGAGGTTGGCCTCAAACTCAGAAATCCGCCTGCCTCTGCCTCCTCCTTCTTGGGATTAAAGGAGTGCCCTTCACCACTGCCCGGCTCCCACTGCTCTCTTTACATAGCCTAGTCTGGCCTTGAACCCTCTTGACCAGTCCTCTTGCCTCTGCCTCCCCAGGGATCAGATTACGGGCATGCGAAGAGTCATTTTGAACTCTTGATCTTAATACATCTGCTTGTACCTTCCAAATAATCACATAAGACGTATATACCAGCACATCCAGTTTGGTACACACACACATTCCTCCATAGCCCCAAAGCTGGTCATGACCTCTTGCTCTTCCTGCCTCAGCCTCCGCAGGGCTGGGATTGTGGCTTGCCTCACCACACCCAGTTCTGGAATCCCACTCTTGCTTGCTTGACAGAGCCACACTGTGTAGTCTAGGCTGGCTGTAGCCTTCTGACTATAGGGATTACACCACACCCCTTTAATACTTTAAGATTCTCTTCATTTCTCCCCCTTTCTCCTTAATTTACAATTTCCTCCCGTTCTTTATATTCCTGTTACAGTATTCCCATTTTCAACAATTTTTTTATCCCTGAATTTTATCCCTGATTTAGTTTTTTTAAGATTACATTTTACAAGTGTATTTTGTGTTGCCTGTGACCGTGTGTGTGTGTGTGTGTGTGTGTGTGTGTGTGTGTGGTGTATACAAGGAAGGGTGCTTGCTTATACAGAGGTCAGAGGACAATTTGCAGGAGTCAGTTCTTTCTTTCCACCTTGTGGGTTTGGAAACATCTTTACAATCCGAACCATCATATCTGCACTGTTTTGTGTCACTTTTGTTGTTGTTGTTGTTGTTGTTGGAGACAGGCTCTCTGTGGCCTTGGGTGGTCTCGACCATGCCATGTAGCTGCAGCTGAACTCCTATCTCTGCCTTCCAAGTGTAGAGCTCACAGGATGCACCACCACACCTGGCTTGTTTGCTTTTGGGGACAGGATCTTGCTCTGGAACCCTGAGCTGTCCTTGAACTCTTTATTCTCCTAGCCTCCCGTTCTGTATTTCCCTCATCCTGCCCATCACCACCCTCTGACTGATGTTTTCCACATCATTCCTCCCAACTTCTTCATCAACTCCAAAGATCGTGCATACACCTCTCACCCTTTTCCCGCCTTTTTCCCCCCACAAATGCTCCAAAGCTCGAAGTCCTCATTGTCCTCTACCCCCTCCCTTCCCATCCTCCAATCAACCCACCAAGACAGCCTTGTTACCATGACGACCAGGCTTTTGCAAAGCTGAAGTCAAGGACCTGGTTGCCATGGTTTCCGCTTCTCCGCCTCCAGCCCCGCCTGCGCGCCGGATGAGATGGGGGTGGGTCGCTGCAGCGTTGGCGCCTGCGCAATGCGTCCGTGCTTGGAGCCGGCGAGGCCTTGGGGCGGGGCTTCAAGCGGAGAGGGAGGGAAAAGAAAAGAATCCGACTGGGAGTGGAGCTGGCTTCTACGGTGGCCGGAGAGGGACGCACCGGGCTGGAGGCTGCAGGATGGTAGGCTGTGAGGAGAGGGAGGGGACGGGGACCCGAGGGGCGTGGGCTGTACCTGCAGGGGTCCGGAGGGGGGCTGCCCTTTGTGGGAGTCGCCCTGTCTTCCCTGTGGTCCGCAAAGGATCCACTTCCTGGAGCTGCTAGAGAGAGCTGACCTCGGAAGCTGGAAATGGCACTAGGGACAGGGGTGGGGAGGAGTCTTGCTGGTTAGGAGAGAGGGGACTAGGCTGAATGGTGGCGGGACTGTCCCGAGCCTGGAGAAGCACTCGGGACTCTGGGACTCTTTTAAGACCCTCCCAGGCACTGCCGCAGGGAAGGCACGAGGTTGGGGCGCCCGGGTCACTCGGGATGGTTGCAGGTCGCCGAATCCCTTTCCCTTGAGGCCCACACTGGAGCATGGCCCATGGAGAGCTCGGTGTGGGAGGGAACAGTTTCCGGGTCTCTGGAGTGAACCTCCTGTCTCGCTTCCTTGACAGCTCGCTCGGAGTTCTGGCTCAGGTGGGCTCTAGGGTTTGCCGTCGGGGACCTAGGCTCTGGTAGACTCCCTGACTTTGGCAATCCCAGCTCTCCACCCTCTCCAGGGCATTTTCTTTTCCGGAACCCAGGCCTTTCTGCTGTAGCTGTCACCTCCTTTGCTTAACTACACAGGACTCCCTCAGTTCTTCACCTTCCCTAACCCCCCACCAACAGTACTTACTTCCTAGCTTCTGGGGTGTTGTTTTCTTTTAACTTAACCTGCTAAACTGGAAGTGTGGGGCACCACAGATATCCCAACCCCGGCCATGTTCTCAGAGCTGTTTGCTGAGAATTGAGTTCAGGATATGGAATCAGAAACCTCTGCAACTGGTAATAAAACTAGGGCCATGTGGGAAGCAGTGAGGGCTCTGCTTGCTAGTTATTCCACAGACATTCCCAAGGAGAGCCCTCCAGGGTGACTGTGCCCCTGTCTGAGGGACCCAGTGATCAGTCACCTGATGTCTCAGAAGAAAGGTCAGGCCTTATAGTGCACACCTGTAACCTGTTACTCAGGAGGTAGAAAAAAGGGGGATCTAGGGAATTGAGATCAGCCTGTGCTACATGAAACATTGTCTCAAAAAAGAAAGGCAGAAAAGAGGGACAGAGAGCTGGCTCAGCTTGTCCAGGTGGCTGTTAACTTGAGGTCATTCCCAGGATCCATGTGGTGGAAGGAGAAAACTGACTTCTCCTCTGACCTCCGTATTAGGTGATGGCACGTGGGTGCCCCACACATACATGTAAAAGAATATAAAAGAACACTTTAAAAAAACTGGAAGCCGGGCATGGTGGTGCACACCTTTAATCCCAGGACTAGGAAGGCAGAGGCAGGCAGATCTCTGAGTTTGAGGCCAGCCTGGTCTACAAAGTGAGTTCCAGGACAGCCAGGGCTACGCAGAGAAACCCTGTCTCGAAAAAAACCAAAAAAAAAAAAAAAAAAAAAAAAGCTGGGAAGAGAGGCAGTATGTGGAACTAAATGTGTGGATGGCAGAGGAAAATGGAGGGTAAGATCTGAACATCCCTGCCAAGCACAGTTCTATGCATGTACACTACTCAGGGAAGAGTATCAACAGGCATGGGACTGACGAGAGGCCATATTGAGTCAGAGGCATCTGAAGGTTTATGGCAGGATCAGGTAGAGACCCAACATCTATGAGACATGGCGTCTAGAAGAACACACAGAGAACTGTTGTCTGTTGGCCTCAGCTTATCATGAGGCTAGGCATCTTCTCCGTGGAAGACAAGGTTAGGAAACAAGGTCAGGGGAAAATAGCAGCACCTAGCATGTTACAGGTCCTACTGTGTGTCAGGCACCCTCATAAATGAACAATCCCACTATGTAGACACATGCACACTTACACAGAATTAAAACTAATAAAAATGTGCTGGAGAGATGGCTCAGTAGTTAAGAGCATGCGTTGCTCTTGCAAAGGTCCTGAGCCTGATTCCCATCACCCACACGGTGTGGCTCACAACCATCTGTAACTCCGGTTCCGGAGGACTCAACAGGCGTGCATGTGTCACACATACATCTGTGCACATAAATATCATACACATAGCGTAAATCTTTAATGATAATAACAAATCTTAAAAGACCTCCAGTAGAAAGTATTATTTCTATCCTGCGGATAAAGAAATGGAGCTTTAAAGACTTGCTTAATCTTTTTCAAAGCCAATCAGACTGCTCAGTGGGTAAAGGCCCCTGCGGCCGAGCCTGACGAGCTGAATTTGATCCCCGGAGCTCACACAGTAGAAACAGAGAACCAGCTCCCCAAAGTTGTCCTCTGACCTATATACACACACACAAATAAGTGTAATAAAATGTTTTTACATTTAGTTTGCCATATGTGTGTGGGTGGGTGCTTGCTACATTATGATCCTAGAGACAGGACAGCTCGTGGGAGTCAGTTCTCTCCTGTAATGTGGGTCATGGGTAGTACGCTTGGGTCATCGGGCTTGGTAACTGATTTAGCTATCTTGCTAGCCTAGTATAAATTAATTTGCCTGAGGCTGTACTCGAGCTAGTAGAGCCAGTATTTGAACCCAAATCACAGGCATAAGACTTTCCCCCAGGAAAAAAACGATCCTCCTTGTGGGGACACCCAGCATCGACAGCGAGGACAGGGGTTTTCAAGAAGGTATCAAGGAACAGTGGGGGAGTCTGGGGCTGTATGTTTGTGGAGGAAAAGAGGCTCCAACCCCCTTTTCTGCCCTTCATCCCTTGTCCTTCCTCCCTTGCAGATGCGATTCATGCTACTGTTCAGCCGGCAGGGAAAACTTCGGCTACAAAAATGGTACCTGGCCACCTCAGACAAGGAGAGGAAGAAGATGGTCCGAGAGCTCATGCAAGTCGTCCTGGCTCGAAAGCCCAAAATGTGCAGCTTCCTGGAGTGGAGGGACCTCAAAGTTGTCTATAAGAGGTGATACTCTGTCCCTTTATTTATAGATGTTCAGGAATTGCCCTGGAGTTGCACTGTGGGTTCAAATGGCTGAGAAATAACTCTGAAATCAGAGAGGGTGAAGAACCGAGGCATCTATTGGTTGGTCATGAATACCCGCTTCCTTCACTTCCCTAGTTCATCTTGAAATTGTTGTTCCATCCGGGGATGGACCTCTGTTCATAGAGTGCTTACCTGGCATGCACAAGGCCCTGGGTTCGACCACAAGCACAACATAAACCAGGTGTGAAGGCGCATGCCTGTACTCCCGGCAGCACTTGGGAAGTAGAGGTAGGAGCACGGAGTTGGCTACATAGTAAGTCTGAAGCTAGTCCAGGCTTAGTCACTCAAAAACAAAAACAAAACAAAACAAACAAACAAACAAACAAACAAAAAAAAAAAAAACAGGCCAGGCAGTGGTGGCACACGCCTTTAATCCCAGCACTTGGGAGACAGAGGCAGGTGGATTTCTGAGTTCGAGGCCAGCCTGATCCACAGAGTGAGTTCCAGGACAGCCAGAGCTACACAGAGAAACCCTGTCTCGAAAAACCAAATAAATAAATAAATAAATAAATAAATAAATAAATAAATAAATTTATAAAAGCCAGAAAAAAAAAAGAAAAGAATGAAAGAAGAGAAAGAAAAAGAAAGAAAGTTAAAAACCAAGAGGAAGAAGCAGGTAGATCTCTGTGTTTTGCAGTCAAACTAGCCTGGCCTACAATGTAACAAGTTCCAGGCCAGGGTTGCCCAGTGAGACCATGTCTCAAAAATAAAAAGGAAGAAATTACTGCTTCCTGCTTGGTTCTCTGACATGGCGTCTTGCATACACCCTGAAGACTCACCTGCCCACAAATACGACCCTCCCAGTCTCCTCTGCCATTCTGAGCACCACACCCACTTCCCCAAACACGCCCCTTCTGGTTCCTTGGGTTCTGAGCATATAAACTGGCTCAGATTTATACTGAAGCCAACCAGGTGGGTCAAAAGAGCAGAAAGGCATCTGGCATGTTTCTGAAGTGTGCTCATGGAAAGAGTGTTAGCCCTTTGTACCCTCTGGGGCCACAGGGTCGGTGTACAGTCAGAGGACCTCCTGCTAGTGGGCTGCTTGAGCCTAGAGCTCCAGGGTCCTGAAGTGGGCACCTAACTATCTCACTGGCTCCCTCCTCAGATACGCCAGTCTCTATTTCTGCTGCGCCATCGAAGGCCAAGACAACGAGCTGATCACACTGGAGCTGATCCACCGATACGTAGAGCTCTTGGACAAGTACTTCGGCAGCGTGAGTTTCCCCATGAGCCCCACATTCTCATGGCCAAGCCATTCCATCTTCCTGCCCTGGAAGTCTCAGTGGGAAGGTGGTGTCAGGGCACAGGAACCGTAATTAATCTTCCCTTGTAAGCTCTAAGCCTATTAGCTATGGCCCTTAATCAGCTTTCAGGTGTGCCTCAGTCAGTAGAGCTCTGGCATGAGATGGAACGAGAGGGAGAAGAGGAAAACTGGCATTGAGTAGAGGGAGAGACCAAGTGAGTGTATCCATATGTGCACTGAGAGGCCAGAGGACAAACTCGTGTGCTGGTCTGCAGGGGCCCTCCATGCGGTGGAGTTTCCTTCCTTCTCTCTCTCTCTTTCTCTCTTTCTTTCTCTCTCTCTCTCTCTCTCTCTCTCTCTCTTTCTTTCTTCCTTCCTTCCTTTCTTTCTTTCTTTTTTCTTTCTTTCTCTCTCTCCCTCTTTCTCGCTCTTCCTCTCTCTTTCTTCCTTTCTCTCTCTCTCTTTCTTCCTTTCTTTCCTTCTTCCTTCCTTTCTTTCCTTTTTATTGATTTATTTATTGATTTATTGATTTTTGGAGCCCCACTATGGGATTGTAGAGATGGCTTAGTGGTTAAGAGCTCTGACTGCTCTTCCACCAGAGGATGAGGACTTGGGTTCAATTCCCAGCACCCACAAAACAGCTTCCAGCTGCCTGTAACTCCAGTTCCAGGAGATCCAACCCCTCACACAGACCTATATATATACAGACACATCACCAATGCACATAAAAGAAAAACAGATAAGCCGGGCGTGGTGGTGCACACCTTTAATCCCAGCACTTGGGAGGCAGAGGCAGGCAGATTTCTGAGTTCCAGGCCAGCTTGGTCTACAAAGTGAGTTCCAGGACAGCCAGGGCTATACAGAGAAACCCTGTCTCAAAAAAAAAAAAAAGAAAGAAAAGAAAAGAAAACAGATAAATTACTATCTCATAGGCTCTCATTATGTAGCTCTGACTGGCCTAGAACTTGCTATGTAAATCAGGCTGGGCTCCAGCTCCCAGTAGGTCTGCCTGCCTCTGCCTTCTGAGTGATAGGATGGAAGGCGTGTGTGAAAGGTTCATTTTATTTACTTTGTATTTATATGTGCATGTGTCTGTCAAGGTACATACATATGAGTGCAGGTGCCTGACAAAAGAGAAGAGGCTTGACTGGGGCTGGAGTCATGGGTGCGTGTGTGCCTCCCCACCAAGGTGTGTGGAATTGGACTCGGGTCCTCAAGGACGATATGTCCTCATAACTCCTGAGTCGTCCCTCCAACTCCCACCTTGGTCTGGGTTTTTGCTTGTTTGTTTTGTGAGATCTTTGCTTGTTTTAGTGCTTTCTGTTTTGTTAGTTGAGGCAGGGTCTGGCACTGGCCTGAGGACCCCCACGTCTCCCCTCCCCCGTGCTGGGATTACAAATGAGCCTCAACATATCTAGGTTTTTTTTTTTAACTTGGGTCCTGGGGATCCAACTTCGCAGGCATGAGGCAAGCACATGGTACACACGCACACATGCAGGCAGAACACTCATGCCCATAACAATAGATGAATCAATCTAAAAGATTGGTTTTTTAAAAGGTGATAACCCAGAGCCCCACCTTCCCAGAGATTCAGGAGTAACTTGGCTGGTGGGTAGCCTGGGTTTGATAGATGGTGCAGACATTAGGTGCAGAGTAGCCATGCCTTCATAATGTGTAGCACCGTTAATGATGTACAGAGCCCAATTGGGTTCTACTTAAAACTAATTAATTAGTTTTGTTGGTACTGAGGGCTGAATACAGGCCACCCTCCTGTTGTCGCTCTTTCCTCTGCCACAGACAGTATCCCCGCTGTTCTTCTTGTCCATTTTTTATTTATTTGTTTTTCAAGACAAGGGTTTCTCTGTGTAGCTCTGGCTGTCCTGGAACACACTTTGTAGACCAGGCTGGCCTCGAACTCACAGCGATCTGCCAGCCTCCCCCCCCCCCACACTGAGTGCTGGGATTAAAGATGTGCGTCACCACTACCCAGCTCCTTTTGTGTTTTTTAAAACAAGAGCTCATGCACATCCTAGCTGGTCTCCAGCTCCCGCTTGGAGCAGCTGAGGATGACCTTGCACTCCCAGGTGTGGCCACCACACCCAGTTTATATGATGCTGGGGACTGACCCATAGTAAGTGTCTTAGTCACTGATCCACAACTGTGAAAGACACCATGACCAAGGCTACTGTTGTAAGAGAAGCATTTAATTGGGGCTTGCTTTACAGTTTCAGAGGTTCCGTCCATTATTGTCATGGGGGGACATAGTGGCGTGTAGACAGGAGCTAGAGCTGAGAGCTGCATCCTGATCCCTGAATAGGGGGGGAGGGAAGGGGGGGGAGAGAAGGAAGGGGGGAGGGAGGGAGGGAGGGAGAGGGAGGAAGAGAGAGAGAGAGAGAGAGAGAGAGAGAGAGAGAGAGAGAGAGAGAACTGACATAGACTGACTCTGGGTTTGACATGAGCTTTTGAAACCTCAAAGCCCACCCCTAGTGACACACCTCCTCCAAAAAGGTCACACCTCTTAGTCCTGCTAATCCTTTCAGACTGTCCACTTCCTGGTGACTAAGCATTCAAATAAATGAGCCTATGGGGGCCATTCTTCGTATGTATGCATGCATGTATGTATGTATGTAATTGTTTACAGCCCAAATGTTTCCCTGATCCAGAGTCCCTCCTCCCATCCCTCCTCCCCTTCTTCTTTGAGATGGGGGGCCCTCTTGGTCATTCCCCCACCCTAGCACATCAGGTCTCTACAGGATTAGGTATATCCTCTCCCGCTGAGGCCAGACAAGGCAGCCCTATTGAGGAGCAGATCACACAGCCAGGCTACAGCTTTAGGGGAGCCCCTGCTGCAGTTGTTGGGGACCCACACTGAGACTGAGTTGCACATTTGCTATACGTATGCCTCCATCCAGCTTGAGGAAGCCCTTCGGTTGGTGGCTCAGTCTCTGAGCTTCCAGGGATCCAGGTTGGTTGACTCTGTTGGTCTGCCTGTGGGCTTGCTTTCACGTCCAGGGCCTTCAGGCCTTCCCAACTCTTTCATAAGAGTCCTGACCTCGCCGGGCAATGGTGGCCTCTAATCCTAGCACTCGGGAGGCAGAGGCAGGCAGATTTCTGAGTTCGAGGCCGGCCTGGTCTACAGGATGAATTCCAGGACAGCCAGGGCTATACAGACACCCCCCTCCCCCTGCCGCTGCCGCCGTATCGAAAATAGGCAAACAAAAAAAAAAGAGTCCTGACTTCCGTCCAGTGTTGGGCTGTGGGTATCTGCAT
Organism: Mus caroli; assembly: GCF_978045245.1. Lineage (NCBI taxonomy): Eukaryota > Metazoa > Chordata > Mammalia > Rodentia > Muridae > Mus > Mus caroli. The sequence goes on along the minus strand of NW_028227259.1, from coordinate 141,275,183 downwards.
GTGTTTCAGTCAGCTGCTGTGAGGGCCATTCTTAGACCAGCCAAGCCAGCAGGCAGCCAACTAAGGTACCTTCCGGGCCCGCATTAATTGGTGGGTTTTTGATACTACAGTTGCACCTGGGCCTCACACGTCGTTACCCTGTGCTGACCACTGAGCTGTTTCCCCCCCCATTTTTTTTTTTTTTTTTTACTTTTTACTTTGAGACAGGATCTCCCTAAGTTGTCCAAGCTGACCTTGAACTCACACCAGAGCTTAGGATCCATTTGCTGCAGCACCTTACAGGACTGAGATAAGAAACCCCACATGCCTTATGGTTCTCTGGTTTGCTCATTGTCAATCTGAGGAGTTGACGCTACCACCTCCTTTCCTGGGTGGGGAAACTGAGATTCAGACATTCCATGATGTGCACAACAAATTGCATATTAATGGAGGTCGCCTTGGGTCTCCTAAAGCAAAGTCGTGGTGTTCTCCTCTGCCCCAGAGTGTCTAGGTTAGAGGCTAACCCGGGTCTGGCAGAAACCATATTGGATATTTGAAGAGGAAAACAACAGCAACCACAGACTTGTAACTCCTGATCCCGAAGCTGAGACAGTGAAAGCAGGAGCAGGCATGGTGGCCTGGGCCTATAATCCCAGCACTCAGGCTGAGACAGGAGGATTGGGACCTCAAGGCCAGCCTGTGGGAAAAGGCCAAAGCTCTGAAGACTGAGGCCTGGGAGGGGAAGGTCTAAGACTCACGATGGAACTCACTGTGGGGCTGAGGACGAGCTTCAGAGAGTAGAATGCTTGCCTTGTGTGCCCAAGGCCCTGCACCACATAAAAATGGTGTGGAGGCACATGCTATAATCCCAGCATTTGAGAGGTGGAGGCAGGGGGGGGTCGGTTCAAGGACAGCTTCAGCCATATAGGGGATTTAGTGGCGATATGGAGTACACAAGGCTGTCTAGGGGCATGAAGCAGACGGGCGGAGGTTGGGGTGTCCTTGGTGCTCAGCTCTGCCTTCTCCCCCTTCTCCCAGGTATGTGAGTTGGACATCATCTTCAACTTTGAGAAAGCCTACTTTATCCTGGATGAGTTTCTGATGGGCGGGGATGTCCAGGACACCTCCAAGAAGAGTGTGCTCAAAGCCATTGAACAGGCTGACCTGCTGCAGGAGGTACGAGCCAGGGACAGTGAGGAGGAGGAGGAGGAGGAGTTCTGTGGCCGAGGGGACTCCCCGCCCCTCGGACACCCTGCCCGGCGACGAGTGGGCCCCCCTCCCTGTGGCGTCTGGCCCCCATCACGCCCTGCTGTCTAAATTTGTCCTGAGTCCTGAACCGGTGGAGCAGGTGATGGGTGGACCGATCGCCCACTACGGTTGTCCCCTCTTTCATTCCAAGCTCAGGCTCTTCCCAAGACCTAAGATGTCTGTCTTATTCTGGCCTAGTCTTCTTTGACTTAATGACTTTCATGACAGTGAGGGTTGTTAGGAGAGTCGGAGACTGATTCATAGTAGATAAGCCTATCATCTATCTATGTGTCTGTCTGTCTGTCTGCCTATGTGTCTGTCTATCATCTATGTGTCTGTCTATCTACCTGTCTATATGTCTGTCTGTATATATTTCTCCCTCTGTCTGTCACTGTCTGTCTCTGACATGAAGGGTCTGTGTGTGTACATGTGGATAGAGACCAATGGCTGAAATTGGCTATCTTCCTCAGCCATTCTCTATTTTTTCAGAGTCTCCCACTTAACCTGGAGCTCATCCATTCAGCCAGGCTGGTTGGCCATTGAGCTTCAGGGATCTACCTGTCTCAGCTCCCTCCCCACAAGTACTTGAATTAAAGACCCAAACCTCCACTCCAGGCTTCTCTGGGGTTGCTGGGGATTTGAACTCAGGTCTTCATGCTTTCATGACAGATGCGTGTCATATAATGACTGAGCATTCTGTCCAACCCTGCCTAGTCCTCCCGCTTAACAGCGTGTAAACACACATACACACACCCCTTTTGCTCCTGAACTAACATCTGTGGGGACGCGGGGCTGGCCCAGAGGCCTTCTGTCAGTTCTCCCTGCTGTCTGGCATCTCTACCCTCTTCCCATCCCCGCTTGTCCCCTCTGCTGTGCTACTGCTGAGCCTTGGTGCAGGGAGATGAGTCACCAGGACTCTGCAGTGACAAGCAAGCCAGCTTGAGCCGGCTCTGAGGAGGGAGAGAGATGGGGTCCACCCATGACGGAGGTCAGCTGTATAGGGGGAGAAATGGCAGAATGAAACTCGAGGTCACCCCAGTGGTCCAGCTTCCCTTCATCCCGTCACACACATATGCACACAGACAGACGCGTGTGTGTCCCCTGGTCACCAGGCACTAGTGACTCATCACTCTGAATTCTACCTTTCCTTCCCTTAGGAGTCTGGTACCAGTGGCCTACTGCCGTTCCCACTCTTGAGAGGCACACTACCTACCCCTGGAGATTAGGGTTCTTCCTGCCCCAACTTCGTGTGCCTCTTACCCATGGGTTCTGAAGCTGCTTCCCTGCTCCCCCAGTTTCTAGCTTTAGATTTTGGGTGATGACTTGGCCTCTTCTCCCCTCCTTGCCACTGTGGGTGCTGGGAATGGTGTCATGAGGCCCGTGAGCCCCCCCAACCCCCCCGAGGGCTTACGGCGCTCCAGCCTTGGGCTCATACCAGCTTCTCTTTCCCCACCCCCATGTGTGTCTGCTTCCCCCCCCCCACTCTGATTCCTTCATCTCGCCCACCCTGTCTACCCTTCCTGGTATCTGTGTCACCCCTGTGTGTCTCAGGAGGATGAGTCGCCGCGCAGTGTCCTGGAGGAGATGGGCCTGGCATAGCCCCGTCAGCCAGCGGGGGGCCCTGTGGACCGGGGGAAGCCAAGACAAGAGACAGCACTCGGGGGCTGTTTCTCTCACCTCTCCCCTAGACCCCTTCTCTTGGAGGGACTCGGCTGCTTTTCCTCGGCCACCTTACCTACTTTAGAAGGAGCTGTGGCTCCAGCCCTTCGGCCCTTCGTACAAACATTCCCTCCTTCCAAATCTCCCTTCCCTCCACCCTCTACCTTTCCCAGCGAAGGCTTTAGGATCTAGAAGGGAGGAAAAGCGTGACCTGGATGGGGGTGCACAGTGGCTTCCATTTCCCTTCCTTTGAAGAAGCAATGTTGACCCCAGCCATCCCTCGCTCTCCCTGTGTCCTGTGTGGCTGTAAATATATAAATACGTCAGGTTAAAGGGAAAAGGTTTCCAGGGCTCTTTTCTCTCCTCTGCCCCAAAACCTACCTCCACGCCTCCCCGTAATCAGCCAGGGCAGCTTCTCTGCCTGGGACCAGGGCAGCTTCTCTGCCTGGGAGGGGCTTTGTCCTCTCCAGCCCCCACTTCCTCCTGGGCTCCAGTGTCCAGCCAGAGCCAGGGAAGGAGTCAGAGAGTTCATGTTTTTCTAACCTTGCTACTTGGAGGGAAGGGGAGGTTGGGGGAGAGGCCTGCCTTCTGGGACACTGACCCTGTCCCCTTTCCTCCACTCCACGGTGATGGTGCGGCAGGAGCCAAGCAGGTGGCATGGGCCAAGTGGCTGCCTTTATCTCCTTTCTTCTGAAATAAAAGGAAAAAGTGTTTCTGGACTTGGCTTTGCCTTGGCTTTGTTGGAGAAGACGGACGTCCACTCTGAGGTCAAGGGCAGCTTCCTGCTAATGTCTTCCTGGGAGCTGGGCCATTGGGAAGAAATACTAAACATAGAAGACGCCCAGCTGGATGTCAGATAGACAACAAGATTTGTTGTTTTGTTTTTTGGGGGGTGTTGTTATTGTTTTATATGCTGGAATAATGAAGCCTGCGGCTTATGCATTCGAGGCAGACACTACCAACTGAGCTATCAGCCCTCTATTGTCCAGTCTTGCTTTTTGAGGCAGGGTTTTGCTTGCATAGCTCTGAGGACCTGGAACTCAGGGATGTTCCTGGTATCCACCTTCTGGCTGCTGGGATGACAAGCGTGTGCTAAGCACATCCCAACTCAGCAGATACAGGGTCTCCTGTGGTCTACGCCGGCCTTAAACTCAGCATGGATGGAGGATAAACTTGACTTTTCTGATCTTCCTGCCTCTGCCTCCAGGGCTGCTGAGATCACAGGTGTGCAGCACCACGCCCCAACAGAGGAAAGGCTGCATCCACGCAGTATTTTGTCATACTAGGGATCAGAACCCAGCCCCAACAGATAGATCGGTTAGCAAGTGTACCCCACACACTATGGAAAGGTCATTCTGGAAGGAGGAAAGCATCCACTGCTTAATGGGAATTGGGAGTTTAAATGAGTGTCTCTTGCTCCGTCTAGTGGCCCCACCCCAAAGAATTTTACACACCGCTTGTAACTACACAAACCCCAGAAAGGACAAGTCCTGATGGCATTGGCTCTCTTCTCAGAAGTCCTTGTGGAAGGTAGCCATACGCCTCGTTTAATTTTGTTTGGGCAGGTAATTGAGAAGAAATGGCTAAAAGCAAGGTGTAGGGGCTAGCCCCTTCTCCTGAAATTCCCAAGAAGTCGGGGAACTTTGAAGGGAAGGCTGGATGAGTGGGGGAAGGGGGAGCCTCCTAGATTTCCCTAGAATTCCCATAGCGGAATTTGTATGTTGCCATTTTTCTTTGGAGTTCCCTGGAAGTTTGCTTCTCTCCGCCAACTGGCTCTTTTCTTGTTTGTTTTATCTTTTTGTCCGACCCTGAACCCACTTTATGGGACCAGACCTAGGGGCCAGTGCACATGAGGCTGGCACTCTTACCAACTGAGCCATGTCCCCACTCCCAACAACTGGCTCTGGTTGGCCTCCATTCTTTGCTGAGTCAAACACTGAGAACAATGACTCAACCTCTGGTCAAAAGGCAGAAGTGGACAAAAGTGGGGCTTCTGTTTTGTTTTGCTTGTTTTGCTTTTATCACGTTTATTTGTTTTGTGGGTGGGTGAGCGTACCAAGGTGGGCATGTGGAAGTCAGAAAGAGAACTTGCAGTAGGCAGTCCTCTCCTGTCATGTGGAAGGAACCCAGGTATTACACTCATGTCTTGCTTGGCACCGTGTGCCTTTACCCACCGGACCATCTCACCCCAAAGTTGTGTCTTACGAGGCATTACTAGAGCATTCCATTTCCAGGTTCACCTTCACACCTTTCTCCCACCCAGTCTGGCTTTAGTCAGAGAGTAGGGAGCCTGTGCTGACTGGCGCTTCCCTCACCGCCCCTTGGAGAGGACCAGGCAGGCCCAAGGGGACGGGTGAATAACGGAAAACAAAGTCCTAATAAAATAGTCACTTTTATTTCTTAGCAAAACTATTTCCTCCGTGAGGGGTATTTACAACAGAGAAGGAGAAGTGGGTAAGTTCACAGCAATTTGGAGAAGAGGGGAGGCTCCGGGGGCCCCAAGGCTGGGAGACAGACACTTCACACGATTAAATAGAACAGCCTTTCCCGTCTGGGACTGGGAAGTCGCTAGAGAAACTAGATGGGGACGAGGCCCCTGGAGGAAGTGGGGATATAAGGGGACTCGCACAAACCACACACCCGCCTGGGCTGGCCCCGGGATTGCCTGCGAGTTTTGCGTGTTCTAGACTGCAGACCCCAGGGAAGTCTGGCAGGTCCGGTGCCGACAGAACCCGGGGCGGGGCCTTGTGGGGCGGGGCCGGGCGGCAGCCGAGGGGCGGAGCCAGGGCGCATGCAAACACTGAGGGGGGAGGAGGAGCGACACGGAGGGGGGCGTGGTGGCGCGCGCAGCTGGGAGCGAGCGCGCGGAGGCGGGGCCGGGGCGGGTCACGGGCGGTGCAGCAGCACGTGCTCAATGTAATTCTCCAGCTCCTCCTGCTCCTGCAGCCGGCGCTCCTCCGCGTCCGCTTCCTCCTGCGCGCGCCTGGCCTGGGCCTCCAGATCCGGATGGTGGCGCGCAGGTGGCAACGCGTGATGGAAGTGACGGCGGCGGGAGGATGCGGGCGGCTGCAGTGTCCGCGGCCGAATGTAGTTTGGGAAGGGGTGATAGGGCCCCGGGGGAAACACCTCATCCTCCTCCCGATCCCAGGGTGGGAGCACTTCGTTCCAGTCCGGCAACTCATCCCGGGCCGGGGCGGGAGGTGGGGGCTGCGGAGAGCGGACACGGGTCGGGGCTGGGGCAGCCCTGGGGGGCGGCACCGGCTCGGGAGGGGCGTTCTTCTTCCGCTTCCGTTTCTCCTCCACCTCTTCGATGATGCTGACCACATCGTCTGCTGGCAGGTGGAGTTTGGTGGACAGTTCAATGAGACTATCGATCGTCTGCGGATCCATCTCCTCGTCGTCGTCATCCTCCTCCCCGCCCTCCTCTGCCCCCTCAGCATCCTTCCGCCGATGGCCTGGCGCCTCCTCCTGGGAGCGTTTGTCCTCGGCTCCGGCTTCCCCGTCCTCCTCCTCGGCGAACAGGAGTGCGTTCTGCCGCGCCCTCTCCGCCTCCTCCGCCTCCGCCTCCGCCTCCGCCGCCTCCTCATCCTCTTCCCCCACATCGTCCTCCCCACCACCTCGTCTCTCCTGCTCCGCCTCCTCCTCCCTCTCGTTCTCCCGCTCTTGCTGCGTCTCCTGCAGCTCGCGACCCCCGAGATCGCGCTGTCGGGCTCCGCCCTGCAACAGATACTGGAGCAGCAGGTCGGAGGCGAGATCGGCCAGCCGCTCTTCTTGCGCCGCGGCCTGCCGGGTGGCCTCTGCCTGTCTCCTCCCTGCCTCTACCTGAGCTAACCCTTGCTGAAGCAGGCGCTCTCCTGCCTCGGAGCCGCCCAGGAATGAGCCCTCGAGCCGGCGCACCTTAGGGAAAGGGCCACCTAGACTTTGATACGCCTTGGATAAGGGTGTCAAAGTCTCACCTAAATGTGTTTTAGGGGAGGACACTCCTTCCCCGAACTGATGAGTTTCTGGAAGGGGAGCGCTTTCGGACATTCGAGCCTGGAATTGGGAAGGGACCGGGGGCGGCAGAGGAGCGCGCTCCGGAACGCGCGCCTGGAACTCTCCCCAGGAAGCGCGCCACACGCGCTCTGGCCCAGGGCTCTCCAGATTGACTCGGGTCAGCGTGTGCGTGCGGGTTTCAGTCTCTGCTGCCGCCGTCTCTTGTTGGCGCTTAGCATTGCTCGGGCTGAAATCTCGAAGTTCTTGGAGCAAGGATGCTAGCGCCTCCAGCTCTTCTGAGCGGTCGTCCTCCTCGGGATCGCGGTCTTGAGTCTGAGAGCGAGGGGGGGCCACAGCGGGCGCTTGGATTTCTGGTGCTGGGAGGCTATGGGTCTGACTGCGCACGGACTCGGTCAGCAGAGCTTCTGCTGCTTCTTCGGGTGTTCCCTGCTGGGAACCTCCCGGGACCGACGGGGGCGAGGCCGGACGGTCCAGTGCCTGCAACAGTACCGAGGCCAGCGCCCGGGGATCCACGCCCTGGAAGAGCTCTCCCTGGTCCTGAGGCTCGGGATTCCGAGCAGCTCGGACCTCTGGGACGCTGTCATCCTTTGGCCGGGACACTGCGTCCTCAGCTACCTGCCCATTATGCTCAGAGCCGAGGGGAGGAGGAAAAACATCGGGGCGCCCGGGGGGCGCTGCTCCCAACCCCTGGATCAGTAGAAGGAAGCAGAAGAGGACGGATGCCGGCAACGTGAAGGTTTTCATGACCAACGGGCTGCCAGAGACTGAAAAATAGAAGAAATCAAAGAAATAGAGGATTTCTATAAGAATTCCCCGCTTTCTATTTCTGCATTCCCTCCCCCCACCTTTAAGCAGGAAATCCGGGGTTTCCCTCATTTCTCTAACCTTACCCGAAAAGAAACGTTTAGCAGAGAACAAGAAAGATGTGGCGATCTCTGGGGTCGTGCAAATGGGCAGAGAACGCCCGCAATCCTCCTTCTGGGTACCCAGTACCTCCTGTCGCCCCCTTCCCTAAGTCATCTCTCAGCCAGCGCCCGCGTACTAAGCAGCAATGATAAGCGGGAGGGGGGATCTGTTCCCTCCCCACAGGACTCCCCGGATGGTGCGTGGGTGACTTCATCAGCGACAGAAAAGCAGAGACTCCCCTTTTACCAAAGACCCTTCCCAGGGGCACACCACTATGCTCTCAATACCCCATATGGAAAGAAAAATCCTCCTTTCACGCCCACGAGTGAAGAGGGTTGGAGGGATGGACAGCGGAGTATTTACCAGCCGGTGTCACGACGGCGGGAGGTGGAGAGGAGGGTCGGGGCAGGGGGAAAATCGGGACCGGTCCGCCTTGGCTCCGTTCCGTGGCTGGAGTATGAGCGATGGTCGAGGGCTGGCGTCCTAGAAGCTGGGCTCAGCTGGGTCAGCAACAGCGCTCTCGCTCCGGCTTCAGCACGCTGGACAGCGCCCGCGCCGCCGCTGCCTTATAAAGGGGAGCGCGCGGGGTCACGTGGGCTAGCCCCGCCCCATTGACGTCAATGTTCATTCATGGGGAAGCGGGCGGGTGTCTGGTGGACGGTGAAAGTCCAATGATTGGAGGATAATCGTCGCTCCCGGCCTGCACCTGCGCAGTAGGGCCCTCGGCTAGAGGGGCGTGCGCTAGCCGAGCTCCGGGAAATGAATGAATGAATGAATGAATGAAATGTCGAGGCGGGCGGGGCAGGGGGCTATGAATGAATGAAGGAGGGACGAGGAGAAAAGGATGAATGAATGAATGTAAAAATGAATGGAAGGGTGGGTACAGAGGAACCACAAGGCGGGAGGGTGGGTTACAAAGCACTTGCGGCGCGGAGCCTGCGTTGCTGAGCAGAATAGGAAGAGGGCACCGCCAGCATCTAATTGGGCGCCAGTAAAAGATCAGTACTGGATGGGGGGACGGTAAGGGTTTGAAAGGGGAAGGGGCCTGGCTCCCTACTCCGCCACAGTATGGTCTATAGGGAGCACGCCCAAGGACAACTTGAACCTGAGAGGAGGGGGTGGATTTGCGGTGCGGGATGCCCGCCCAGGGTCAGCGCAGATGGGTGGATCTTGCGGTTTGGATAATCACCTTGGAAAGGGTCCTAGTCGAGAGAGGAAAGGGAAAGATTGATGATGTGTGTGCCTCTGGGTCGTGTCTGTTCAAACCAGTTCGTGTCTGAAGGGGTTGGGGAAAAAAAGGTGTGTCTGTCCTTCTGGTCAGCGGGCTCTGCTGTGGCTGTTAGGGGGTTCCTGTTGTGCCCCCTTTTAATCCAATTCTCCCACACTCTTCAGCCTGTCTCCCTCTCCCCCACAGCCCCCACCCAAGGACATTTGGAGGGCGAGAGCAGACCAGGTGGGGAGGGGGTTGAGCAGGTGGAGAGGGTGACTCAACTCCATTTCTCTCTATCGCTTAAAGGGGAGGTCTGAACGCGACCGAGGGGGGGGGGTGAACTGCAACGTCAGAGATGGACCCTCTCAGCCATCAGACCCTTCGACCGTATCTCCTGCCCAGAGGGGTTGGGGCTGGGGGCTTGGACAGTTAGAGGTTCCGGGAGTGGGGGGCGATGACGCAGAGATTGCGCAGAAAATCTATCAGCCAGCCGGGTCCAGTGAAGGGAGACCAGGGCGGGGGTGGGATGGGAGGACGGAAATGGGGAGGGGGTAGAGGAGAGGGAAAGGTGGCCCCGGGAGCTGCTACTGCAGGAATGAAGGGGAGGGAGGAAGGCTGGAGGGGGCTGCGGTGCAGGCGGAGAGCAGTGCGGGGGCGTGGGCAGGGAAAGGGGGGGGGACAATGACACACACCAGACACACAAGGACTGCGGACACAGGGGTGCTTATAGACACACGCAAAGCCCCCCCACACCCTGACACTTTGGAAACCAGAATGGGGAGGGCATCTGGAGGGTCTCAGAGCCTCTTTCAGAGTCAACCCCCTCATACCATCCTGTTACTGACCCTCATTTTAAGCCCCTAGCTCGTGCATGAGCGGGGGCGCGCGCGCGGGCACACACACACACACACACACACACTCACGTGCTTTCTCTCTATAACCAGCAGTGGCTTCTCCCTTCCATCAGTGGCTTGACTTTCCCAGAAGAAACCCCATCAGCTCTGCGGAGAAAAGGTGGGGTGAGAGAGGAAAGAGAAGAGAGATGGGGACAGGGGGATGGAAGGAAAAGAACCTGAAGCAGGTTGAAGGAGCAGGCTAAAGGAGAGAGAAAGAAAAATAAATAAACAAACTTGAGAACCAAGGTGACAGTAGATATTCCAAAGGATGGAGGGAGGGGTGCCTAAAGACACACCACCAACAACAACAACCACAACAACAATAACACAGCAGTATCTGACACCCCTCCACACAACAACTGTGACTAGACCCTCCTTCCCTTTTCCCTCCCCATCCTTCTTCATCTTCTCAGCCTGGTTCCCTGGAGCCGTGGGCTGGGGGGGGGGGGGTCACGTTATCCTCCTTATGGAAGGTGAATCAGAAAGCTGGTGGTTCAGAGAGGGGGAGGGGAAACCTTTAGAGAGAGAAGGGAGGGGGAGAGAGCTCGACAAAGGGACTGCCTGATGGGAATGAGAATCTTAAGTTTGAGTTCCAGGGAAAGGAGACAGACACGTAAAGGAACCCTATACCTGTGTGCTCGCATGCATACACAAGCACCCTCATGTTGCATGTATGCGTGTGTGCTTCTCTGGACAGAGATTAAAAGGACCTAAAGCAGAGAAGAAAAGGAGAAGAAACGGAGACGCAAGCGAAGACTGGGTGGATATGGCCCCAGTTTAAATGGAGGGAGGGACTTCTCTTGCTGTTTGCCACTTGTGTGACTGTTGGCACATCAGTGAAATTCTAATCTCTTGGGATTGTAGGCACATCTGTGATGTTTGGGGTCTTTGTATGCACTCAGATCTGGTGCCTGGCTTTGAGTGTGTGTGTGTGTGTGTGTGTGTGTGTGTGTGTGTGTGTGTGTGTGTGTGTGTGACTTTGTGAATTCCTAGAGCTCCTTTACTGCCTATTGGAGTGTGTCCATGCCTATGTGAACTTCTCTGCATTTTAACATTTTCTTGCATTTTAACATTTCTTGTCCCTCTTATTCTCTATAAATCTCGGGGCATTACATCACATAATTGAAGCCACTTCTCTGCAGCCCCCACATCCTTATCCCTGGCTCTTGGGGACATTCCCTATTTCTCTATCACCAGTCCCAACCCCCCACCCTTACTTTTTTGGAAAGCCAAGGAACTGCTCAAAAACTCGTATCTCAAGACTTTTGGTCATCCTAGGGTAGAGGTGGGCAAGGTAGAAGGCAACCAGATCCCAAAGGTGACAGGTTTGGCGATTTCATTGCATAGGCATGGACCCCTCCTGCCTTCCTGTTCTTGGGGCTCTCTCTCTCTGGCCCCTAGGTCAGCTCATTCCCACATCACACTTTCCCTCCCAGGGATGACCCATGCCCTTCATAGCTTCTCCCTTTGTTATTATTTTGTTCTGTTTGAGAAGTAGCCCAGACTGGCCTCCAATCCACTCACTCTGTTGGAAGATGACCTTGTCAGAAAATGACCAGACTGTCTCGCCCTCCTAAGTGCTAGGATTACTGATATGCTCCATAGTGCTGTTTATGCAGAGTTGGGGATTTGAACTCAGGGCTTCATGTATGCTAGGCAAGCTCTTTACCAACTGAGCTACATGCTGCCCACCCAACCCTAGCCCCATCAATAACCTCTTAAGACTCTGCTGCTTCTACACTGGAAAAGATCAAGACAAGGGGCAGTTCCTAAGATTGTGGAGAGGAGGCAAGAAAAAAAAAAGATGCTATGGGGAGACATGACTGTAAAAGGCAGAGCTAAGGTGAGGCCCTGGAGGGGACACTGGACATTTGCTCTGACGTGTGTATATGGCACTGTCTACCATGGTCCTGGTATCTGAATCTCTCATGCATTCCAGGAGTACAAGGAGAAGGTGAGGTTCAGCAGGACAATGATTGCGGAGTTGAAGGCTTGGGAAATCAGGGATGAGGGCTACGGGAAGGGCTGTAGGAAGTCTGGGGGGTGGGGGTGGAGAGAGAGAGCAGGGGCTTCATCACACCACCCCAACCCCTGAAGCTCACCCAACCCCCCTTTCTCTGCTCCCCCTCCCCCAACCGGTGACTCACCTCTGCAGCCATTTATTTCGTCAGCCATGGGAAGGGGTGAAAATTGGCCATGAGAGGGGGACTGTATAATGAGACAAGGGTCCCTACTGTGAACTAAAAACAAAACCAAAAAGGTGTTAAAGACCCTCGGAAACAGTCAGACTTAGAATCCATTCTTGTTACCCCCCCCCCCCAAGTCAACCCAAAGATGGAGAAGTCTGGAAAGGAACTTGGAGAGAGGGTCAGGAAGGGGGCCAGCAGAGGGTTCTGAATGATACATGGTGGGTGAGGGGGATTCTCACTCTGATTTTTAGTCCCAAGGTCCCATTCCATTAGACCCCCCTCACACATGCACTCCTGAGTGGGGGAGGGGAGACCCAGCAAGCCGGGGGAGGCCATTGCCGCAAAGATGAGTCACCAAGCAAAGAGAAAAAGAGACAGAGATGGGAGAGACACAGAGAGACAGCTAATTGAGAGACCTAGAAAGAAAAACATACCACATGCATTCGTGTGCGCGCACACACACACACACATTTACATTCACACACCATGACGGTGATATTCACAACTAACAAGAGAAATTGGGTGCTTCCATAATCTTGTTCCAACCCCCTCCAAAATCCACCTGTCACACACAAGACCCGCTCTTACCGAGTTATACTCCGACTCTGAGACACACCTACTTAACAAACACAATGTCACACCTCACTTAGCACAGTCACCCAGACTTAATGCTGAGAATGTGCCCGGAGTGACAGCAATTTGTGCTGACAGCCCCAATTCCTTTTTCTCAGAGTGGTGGGAAAGAGGGCTGGGAAAAGAACCCTCATAAAACGTGACTTCAAAAATCAACACGCAGTTTCGGGGACTCACAGCCTGCACTGTGCACACGCGACAATACACATAAGTAGCCTGCCTCCCCATCCACACGAACCCAGTAGCATTAAGCATCCTCATAAAAAGAAAAGACACTAGAAGTACCTGTTTCGGGGGAAAACGTCACGTTTGTTGCCCTGAATACACCCCACCCAGACACCCCTTGGATCGCACATATATGTACGGAAACACAGACACACAAAGACACCCATGGGCGCACTCACACGGACGAGAACCACCTTGCGCTGCCTCGCCCGCGTCCGCACTTGTTCTGCCGCCCCCGTGTGGTAGGATTGAGGATCGCAGTCTCCGCTGCTCAGGAGCGGGGCGGGGGATGAGGTGGGGGAGCGGCACCTAGATCCTTTCCACCTCCTCCCCTTCTCTGTCACGCTCTGCCCACCCAGAAATGGGGAAAGTCAGAGCGCCTGAAAAGCATGGTCCAAAGAGGTGGGAGCTAGACTCCTGGATCCTGGGGTTAAGAGAGGTTGATCTTGGATGACAGAGTGAACTTAGGAGACAAATCCACAGAATTTAGGTAGCAATTCATTTCTAAACCTAGGAGAAACAGAGGCTAGCCCAGACACGACCTAGGTTCTTTCTTCTGTTTGGAGGAGGTTGGAAAGTGCAATAGACAGCAGCCCCACCCCCACCCTCACCAGCCCCCTGCCCCAGGATGTCATTAGCCCAATTGCTACCGGGCTTAGAGATCCTCTTGAATACAGGCTGCTGGAGAACGGTGACCTGGGGCGGGGCGGGGAGTGGGGAGTGTCATCCTTCCCCATGGACAAGAAGTGAAACACACATACAGAGGAATGATCAACCATCTTTTATTGTTATATGGCCATAGTGGAAATGCCCAGAAAGATGGCATGGCCAGGCTGAGGCAGAGCAGAATAGCTTCAGTGGCTGAACTGAGAAGAATTAGATAGCAATGGCTGCCCCCTTTTGCATGCGTTGAAACCTCCTGGAGCCCTCCACTGCCCACACCTTGGATTCCATCTCCAGCAAATTCTGTACTGAAGGTAACATTTCCCTAGCAACTGTTCCCTGGTCCAACAATAAGTTCAAGCCGACAGCATCACCCAGAGAGGGGTTCTGCGCATGCTCAGGGCTCTCTTAGGTTATAGACTCTAATGAGGCTCCTGGCAACTGAGAGTGACTTAGAAACCACTTGGATCTTTCTGAGTTTGTTCTCTCCCTCTAGCCAGTGTGGAGATCCAGCAAAGGAGACCATACTCTCAAAACACAACAGGTACTCTTCATAGTTAAGCAGAAAGAGTCCAGGCTGAGGCTGGGGTGTAGCTTAGTTGGTAGAGAGCTTTTTGCCTTGAATGCATGCATGCCTTGACTTCCATCCCCAGAACTCAGGCATAAACTTGACCTCACCAGGCATGCCCATAAGCCCAGCACTTAGAAATAGAAGTAAGAGGATCAGGAGTTCGAAACCATCCTCAGCTTCATGCCAAGTTCACATCAGCCTGGGATCCGTGAGATGCTTGAAAAGGCCAGACCGTCTCGCCTTTGATCCCAGCACTTGGGAGGCAGAGGCAGGCGAATCTCTGAGTCTACAGAGCAGATAGTCCAGGAAAGCCAGGGCTACACAGAGAAACTCTGACTTGGAAACAAAACAAAATAATCTAGGAGCTGGAGAGATAGCTTAGCGGTTAAGAGTTGGCTCCTGATGACTGCCAATTCCAGACCGGTCTCCTCCATATGAACCACACAACCAACCAAATTCTCCACACTCTTTCAGCCAATTATTACCTGATGAAACACCCCAGGGACACAGACCAGCGGCTCTGTATGGGATAATATTAGTTTGGCAGGTATTTATGTACTGATTTACTCTAAGGAAGGGAACCAGCTATGGCACCGAGAGGTGTTCAGGGGAGAAACTATTTATTTATTTTTGTAGAAGTGTTTTTTTTTTCTGAAAGTATGTTTGTGGACTGGTGCATGCCCAAGGGTATCAGGGTCCCTGGAACTGGAATTACAGATGGGTGTGATCTTCCCAAAGTGGGTGCTGGGAACAGAACTGAGGTCCTCTGTGAGAGCAGTATATGCTTTTAACCGCTTAACCAGTGGTTTCCAATTTGTGGACACTCCAATGAGTGTGGCTCTTTGGGGGTCAAAGCACACTTTCACAGGGGTCCCATATGAGGCATCCTGCATATCAGATATTTACATTATGATTCATAACAGTAGCAAAACTGCAGTTATGAAGTAGCAATGAAAATAATTTATGGAAGGGAGTCACTGCAACATGAAGGACTGTATTAAAGTGTCGCCGTTGGAAAGGCTGAGAACCACTGGCTTAAGCCATTTCTCCAGCCCCTAAAAAATTTTTTTTAAAGAGTTTCAGCTCCTTCTTTCTTGTCTGGGTCTTTCTAATCTGCCTGCAGACAGGTCAGCTCAGATGAGGTGAAGCAGTAACTTCTAAGCTAAGAAACTAGGCTTAAAGCAGATCAGAGCTCCTTCTGGGGCCCCCAAAGAGCACGAGGTTCTACCCATATAAGATCTGCACAAAACTCAGACCATCAACATCCTGTCATGGAGGAGGGAAGGAAGGATTCCTAAGGCTCTGCCCCTCGAGGATCTATAGAAGTGAATGGCTGCCAGGAGAGGGTGGGGCAGCTTCTTCAGTGGTGTAGCGGCTGGTATGTCACCTATGCTCCTGTGAATAGCTCTCGTTCATCTTTAGTCAACAACCCTGATGTATACTGTTATACACACAGACAAACCATACATACACACTACACACACACACACACACACACACACACACACACACACACACACACATACACATACACCACTAAGCCATGAAAATAGGTGAAATGGTTGGGAAGAAGAAGAGGATCATGGTATGTGACAGCTACTTTCAATTGTCCACCTGTCACATCCTAGAATCACCTAGAAAGAAAGTCTCATGAACTGTCTAAATCAGGTTGGCCTATGGGTGTGTCTGTATGTCTTAATTCTTCATTAATTCATAGATAGGAGAAGATCCAGCCCACTGTGGGCAGCACCATTCCCTAGGCTGAGGATCCTGGACTGTGTAAGAGTGGAGAAATCTAGCTGAGCACTGAGCATGCGGACAATCATTTCTCTGTGCTCTTGACTGTGGGTGTGATGTGAGCAGACCTTGGCACCTTGACTTCTCTGTTGGGATGGTCTGTGACCTGGAATTGTGCACTGAAGCGAACCCTTGCTTCCTTAGATTGGTTTTTATCACAGCATCATAAACAAAACTGGAGCCAGGCAATGGGATGAAAGAGGGTGAGGAGGAGGGAATATGATCAGAATATATTAGGCTAGATACGTGTGCAGTGATTGAAACTTATTATTGTATATAAATAATATATGATAATATTTTTAAATACCCAAGCACTTGACTTTCTTTAATTCTGCCGCTTAAGAGGCAGAGACAGACCAATCTCTATAAATTTAAGGATAGCCTGGTCTACATAGTGACTTCCAAGCCACTTAGGGCCATATTATTAGTCCCTGCCTGAAATAAATAATAAAAATTAACAACCAGATTTTTTTTTTACAGTTCTGACTCTTTATCAGTGTGACCTGTCCAGATCCATTTACTCCAGACAGGGACCCAACCCTATAGTTTTGTCTTTTCTCTTCAGACTGGGTTTAGAGACCAGAACGAGCCTTCTTCCCCTAAGCTGGAAGTTAGAGAAGGTTAAGTTCTTAGGGAACTCATCCTATCTCGCCTACTCCTCCAGATTTTGCATTACTAACACACAGGCTTGCATGTTTAGAAACCCCATGTCCCCTTCATTCAGAAAATGAAGAAGTTATCTATTGGCCCCTACTTGTATCTTCAGGGATCCCCAAATCAGTGGTCAAAGGTGCTTGCAGCCAAGCCTGACAATGTGACTTTGATCCCCGTGAATCCACGTGGGGAGAGAAGAAACCATTTGCATTTTTAGGTAACCTGAACTAGCTGTGCTCCGTTCCTGGAGAAGCTATGAGCCGGCAGACCCACGACTGAACCATTAATGCTCCAGTGTCCCGTGGGGCAGAGCGCGAGCAGCCTGGAATGGGGGCTCGTCTCACTAATCGAAGACATTAGGCTCATGTTTCCCCCATTGTTTCCAGGATGAGGAGACTGTTCCAAAGGGTGCTTCTCGGATAAGACCGTTTGGGTGTAGGAGGGAGAAGTCAGGGTGGGGAGTTCCCAGAACCCCAAAGAAGGAAGAACTTCTCAATCCACTCCTCAGACTCCTTCAGTATCAAGTGACTTCAATGCTTACTACAGTATTTTAGAAATCCTTTGTAGGCATAAATTTTTTGCAACCTGCTTTTAATAAGGGTTCAACCTGCCCTGTAGCCACCACCCAGCAGAGGGAGTGAAGGAGAAAAGTTATTAGGGTGTGGGGGAAGTTCTTTGGGGATGAGCTCAGTTTTCTTTCTCATAGCAAACATCAAATAGGACTCAGCAGCTGCAGACCAGCCCTCTAGGCAGGCAGACCCCACACGCGAACCAGCAGCTACGGTCCAGACTTTTGTGCAGGCAGACACCAGGCATGAACCAGCAGCTGTAGTTCAATCCTGAAGAAACTGCCAGGCTCGCCAACCAGCAGTTCTTGGTGAGTTTCTCTCTGGCATCACCACTACGGGAGATCAACAACACTGTGTAAGGTGAACCAATACATGGAGAATAGTGAGTCAGAGCAAACCAAATCAAAGCTCAGGGCTCTTCTCCAACTCTCATATTTATACTCCTTCCTCATGGGTCCTTCCATGTGTCTGCTTTAGCAAGACATCCTTTCACCAGCAAAACATCATTTGACATAATTTTCCAAAGAAACTAGAAATTTCCATTTTAATCCATTTTATGTCTGGGGTGGGATGGCTGTGTGTGTGTCACAGGTCGAATGTGGAGGCCAGGGGACAATTTGCAGGAGTCACTTCTCTCTTTCTATTTCATGGGTCCTGGAAGTTAAATTCAGGTGGCCAGGCTTGGTGAACAGATGTCTTTACCCACTGAGTCAGCTCACCAGCCCCAATTAGTTACTTTTTATTACACGTGCGTGTATATGTGTGGTGTGTGTGTATGTGTGTGTGTGGGGGTGTGTGTATAGTGTGTGTATGTGGGTGTGTAGTGTGTGTATATGTGTGTTTTGTATATGTATATTGTGGTGTCTGTATGTGTGTGTGTATGTATGTGTAGTGTGTATACATGTGTGTGTGGTGTGTGTATGTGGGTGTGTAGTGTGTGTATATGTGCGTTTTGTATATGTATATGTGTGGTGTCTGTATGTGTGTGTATGTGTGTGTATGTGTGTGTAGTGTGTATACATGTGTATGTGTGTATATGTATGTGTGTGTATGTATGCATGTGTAGTGTGTGTGATGAGTGTGTATATGTGTGTGGTATATATATGTGTGTGTGTGTGTGTGTGTGTGTGTGTGTGTAGTGTGTATGTATATATGTATGTGTGTATATGTGTGTGTTGTATATGTATATTGTGTGTCTGTATGTGTGTGTGTGTACACTCATGGGCCAGATGATAACTTGCTTGAACCATTTCACCTTCTACTCTGGGTCCCAGGACTGAATTCAGGGAATCAAGCTTAGAGGCAAGTCTCTTTACCCACTGAGCCAGATCAGAAGCTCCATTCCCCCTACCCCAGTTTCCAAAATGGAGGACATAAGCAAAGAGTTTAAGGTCCCTGAACACAGAGGTGAGTACTGGTGCTCTCTTCGGCAGCACATATACTAAAATTGGAAAGATAGAGAGAAGAGAGGTGAGTACTGGCTACGGATGGGTTAGGAGGTCCAGGATGAGACCAAGCTCTGGGTTAGAGCTGAGCATATCGCTTCAGTCTCTGACCGTTGTCAGATATTTCAGAAGTATGTAGTTCAATGGGAGAGGGGTGGGGTAGATATGGATGTCCAGTGATTCCATCCATCCATCCCTCTCTCCTGGAGCCATCATTGGTGTTTATAAGATGAAGATGAATATGAAGATGTTAGGAGAGGCAGGTCTTAGAGGACGTCACTCAGGAAGGAAGGGAAGCTGTCGAAAGAGGGTCTTCCTGGACCCCCTGCTCCCTTCTCAGAGTGAAGGAGTGAAGTAGGAGAGATTTTGAAGAAGTTGTCTGTTTGGCAAGGGTCTCCTTGGGCGCGGGACCCCAGGGACAAGTGATAACATGAAGTCCTATGGACAAAACTCTGATCCTTACCCTGGCTGGGGCACTGGCTGGATGAGAAGGGTTCATGGTTCCTTCTTATTTTTTCCTTTCTTGGTGAATGTGTATGGGTGCCTTGCCTGCATGGATGCCTGTGAACCACTTGTGTGCCTGGTGCAGGTTGAGGCCAGATGTCAGGTTCCCTGAGACCAGAGTTGCAGACAGATGTAAGTAAGTGCATGCCCTGTGTGTGTGTGTGTGTGTGTGTGTGTAACTGAACCAGGTCCTCTTGGCAAGGGGAGCAATGATGGCTCAACTACTTTTTCTCTTCTTCTTCCTCCTCTTCCTTCTCCCCCTTCTCCTTCTGTGTGTGTGTGTGTGTGTGTGTGTGTGTGTGTGTGTGTGTGTGTGTGATCACTAATGAATCTCAGGAGCTAGTGCATGGTAGACAAACACCCTGGCTCTGAGACATCCCCAGAAGCTACTGCAGTTTAAGATTAGCCAAGACTGTGAGGGGCAGGAGAGAAGGCCTTTGACTCAGCAGCCCTGTGTTCCAAGGTCCCCTGGAGGCCATGATGCATTATGAATCACAGCACCACCTGGCGTGTTTTCAATGTGATTTGAAATAATTCTCAGAACACTGTAGGCGGCCGGTGGTTATGGTGGGTGTGAAATGTCCCCCCCAGGCATTTGTGTTTGAACACTTGGTCTCCAACAGGTGATGCTGTTTGGGGTGGTTTGGAGCCCTGACATGATGCGGGCTGACACTATGCCTACATAGTTGCTGTGACAAGATAAGATATGTGAAAAAACATTAAGTAGAAGGAAGAAGGGTTTCTTATGACTCACAGCATGAAGGCACAGTCCATCATGGGGGCAACAGTATAGCTCCAGAATCTCGAGGCAGCTGGTCAGGAGGGAGAAAGTTGTTGCTCCAGCAGGTTTTCTCCTTTGTATTCAGCCTTGGATCCCAGCCCATGAGATGGTACCACTCACATTGACTGAGACTTCATCTTCTCCCCTTAAACTCTCTGAATAAGCCTTCACAGACATCCTCACAGGAGCGTCTCCTAGGTGGTTCTAAATCCAGCCATGCTGACAATAAAGAGCAGCCATTATGGACCGTGTCCCTTGAAACTGTGAGCCAACGGAAACCCTTCCTCTCTCAAGTTGCCTCCGTCTGGTATTTGCTCATGGCAATGAGAAAAGGAGCCAACACAGTGGGATTGCTTACGCGTTTTTACGATGTGGAAAGTAAATTCTGAGAGTGTCCATGGCTTGGGCTAGCTAGATCCCACTGTCATTAGGATCAGAAATATCTCCTAAAGCCCCACCATGTATTTGAGGCTTGGTTGCTAGCCTGTGGTACTGCTGGGAGGCGGTACTACTTTAGGAGGCATGGCCTAATGGAAGGACGATAGGTCATTAAGGGGAACAAACCCTTGAAGAGGGTGTATTAGCTGCTCTCCCTATTGTTGCGGCCAACGGCCTGACAAGGAGCAACTGTAGGAGGAAGGGCTTATCTAGCTTGTAGTTTGGAGGGATACAGTCTATCATGGTGGAAAGTGTGAGGCCACTGGCTATAGTACCTCTGCATTCAGGAAGCAGAAAAGGAACAAGATATGGGGCCAGGATATAAAACCTCAGGGAGCATTCTCAGTGACCACTTAGTCCAGCGAGTGGCCACCTCCTAATAGTTTCAAACCCTTTCTAACAGCACCACCAGATGGTGACCACGTACTGAAACAGATGAGCTCAAAAGAGCCATTTCACATCCAAATTCCAAACGTATTAAGAGTCTGTCCTCCAGAGGGAGCTGAGTGGTGCATACCTTTAATCCCAGCACTCGGGAGGCAGAGACAGGCAGATCTGAGTTTGAAGCCAGCCTGGTCTAAAGAGTGAGTTGTTGCAGGGCAGTCAGAGCAACACAGTGAGATGCTGCCTTGAAAGTACAAAACAGACAGACAGACAAGCAAACAAACAAACCACAGTGCAGCGGAACACAACCATAGCCCCAGTTATCCATGGATGAAGGCAGGAAGATCCAGAAGTCAAGGTCAGATTCAGATATGTAGGGAGTTTGAGGACAGCCTGGGCTACAGGAGACCTTGTCTCAAAAGTAAGCAAGTAATGACAGTGGTGAGGAGCACGTGCTGAATAACCTGGAGGACTGGAGTTCAGATCCCTGCCCCTGAAAAATAATCAGGGAATCCTGCAAATGCCTATAACTCCAGTTCCAAGTGACCTGACAGCCTCTTTTGGACTCTGTGAGTGCACACATGCCTGCACACATGCATGCACACACCCCACACAGACATATATGTGCACATACATAAAGATAAAAATTTAGAGACTGCTAAGAATCTAAGAGTGAAAATAAGGGGCTGGAGAGATGGCTCAGTGGTTAAGAGCACCGACTGCTCTTCCAAAGGTCCGGAGTTCAAATCCCAGCAACCACATGGTGGCTCACAACCATTCGTAATGAGATCTGATGCCCTCTTCTGGTGCATCAGAAGACAGCTACAGTGTACTTAGATATAATAATAAATAAATCTTTAAAAAAAAAAGTGAGAATAAGCCTTTTCTGTTTTGTTTTGCTTTGCTTTTTTTTTTTCTTTTTCTTTTAATAGTGACAGGATTTTGCTATGTAGCCCAGGCTTGCCTTGAGTTTGTGATCCTTCTGCCTCATCTCCTCAATGGCTGGGATTACAGACATTCAGTATCATACAAGCTCTTTCATGGTTTTTATTTTTAAAAATTACATTTGATGGAACTGGAAAGATGGCTCAGCAGTTAAGAGCACTGGCTGCTCTTCCAGAGGACCTGGATTTGATTCTGAGCACCCAATGGCAGCTCACAACTGTCTCTAACTCAGCTCTAAGGGATCTGATGCCCTCTTCTGGCCTCTGTGGACACTGCACATATGTGGTGCACAGATAAACATGTAGGCAAAAATACCTATGCACATAAAACAAAACAAAATGCTGTCATGCTTTTAATCCCAGCACTTGGGAGGCAGAGGGAGGCAGAGACATAGGCACCCATATTCCTATTGGAGGCCATCCTGACTTTATAGAACAAATTCCTGGAAAGCCAGAGAAACCTTGTCTCAAAAAAAATCAAGGGCTGGTGAGATGGCTCAGTGGGTAAGAGCACCCGACTGCTCCTCCAAAGGTCCAGAGTTCAAATCCCAGCAACCACATGGTGGCTCACAACCATCCGCAACGAGACCTGGCACCCTCTTCTGGAGTGTCTGAAGACAGCTACAGTGTACTTACATATAATAAATAAATAAATCTTTAAAAAAAATCAAAATCAAACAAACAAAAGCAAAATTTATAATCCAATAATTTAAAAAATTATACTTGCTTAATTGTGGATAGGGGCACCTGTGGGCCACAGCACACGTGTGGAACGTAGAAGATACTTTTAGGAGTTGGTTCTCTTCTTCCATCTTAAAGATACTGAGGATGGAGACCAGACTGCTGGGCTTGGTGGCAAGTGCCCACCAAGTCCCCACTGGGCCATCATGACAGCCCTCATATGCTTAAGAAGAAAAACAGGGTCGCCGGGCGGTGGTGGCGCACGCCTTTAATCCCAGCACTTGGGAGGCAGAGGCAGGCGGATTTCTGAGTTCGAGGCCAGCCTGGTCTACAGAGTGAGTTCCAGGACAGCCAGGGCTACACAGAGAAACCTTGTCTCAAAAAACCAAGAAAAACAGGGTCTCATGTAGGACCCTGGGTGGCCTCTCAGGTGGCCTCTGGGTCCTCATGTAGCTGAGGATGAGTTTTGCCTCCTGAGTCTCCTGTTTCTACCCTACTGCTGGGATTACAGACATCATACACCATTTAGATCAGGCAGCGCTGGAGACAGGATCTA
Organism: Mus caroli; assembly: GCF_978045245.1. Taxonomy (NCBI): domain Eukaryota; kingdom Metazoa; phylum Chordata; class Mammalia; order Rodentia; family Muridae; genus Mus; species Mus caroli. Next base: position 141,252,255 of record NW_028227259.1, on the reverse strand, counting down.
GAACTTCCCTCTCAATAGGCAAGCAGTCTAGCCACTGAGCTATAACCCCCAGCATCCCCAGGGGCTTCATAACATTTACAATGAGCTCACCTTTAAGACAATAGAAGAGCTGGGTGCAGGTGGTGGGGGTACATACTTCTCATCCCAGCACTCACTGGCAGGTGGGTCTCTGAGTTGGAGGCCAGCCTGGCCTATAGAGTGAGTTCCAGGACAGCCAGAGCTACACAGAGAAACCTTGTCTCAGAGAAGAAAGAGAGAGAGAGCGAGAGAGAAGGAAGGAGACCAGAGACAAAAGGGTTAAGCAACTGGCACATAGTCACAGAGCCAAAGAATGCCTAGATGGCTGACTCAGAAAGGCAGCACTTAGAGGAATGGTCTGGATGGCGCAGAAGGCAATGGATCACTGATGTCAGCCTCGCTGGTGAATCACGACGTCTCTCTTTCTATAAAGAGGACCTCACACCTCGCTTCCAGTAAGGGCTGAATGAGATGATGCATAGAAAGGACTTGGTGCTGTATTTCTGGCACACGGCGGGCTCAGGTAATGGGAGGAATTATTGCTGAGCCAATTGGAGCAGCTATTCTTCAACCGAGTCTCATTACAGCCTGCGCATCATAATTCAGCCCTAACGGAAGCCGCTTGTTTAGTCCGTAGGCAGGATTGTCCGGTTCTAGGAACACCCGTGGGAGCTTCGTGAGTCAGAGAGATGGAAAAGCCATCAGCCTTGACGGTGAACTCTTAGGGACAGGGTCCTGCTGATGTCACCTCTGCCTCTGTGTATTCATTAGTGGCCATTCCTATCAACATTAAATTGGGATATTGGTTTGTTTGTTAAGACAGGGTTTCTCTGTGTAGCCCTGAGTGTCCTGGAACTTGCTGTGTACACCAGGCAGGCCTCGAACTCAGAGATACCCCTGGCTCTGCCTCTCGAGTGCTGAGATTAAAGATGTGCGTCACCACCACCCATTCACATGCTTAGGGTTTTTTTTTTTTCTTTTCCTTTCTTTCTTTCTTTCTTTCTTTTCTTTTCTTTTCTTTTTTTTTTTTTTTTTTTTTTTTTTTGGTTTTTCGAGACAGGGTTTCTCTGTGTAGCCCTGGCTGTCCTGGAACTCACTCTGCCTGCCTCTGCCTCCCAAGTGCTGGGATTAAAGGCGTGTGCCACCACTGCCCGGCACATGCTTAGCTTTTAAAATCATTTCTTAGCCGGGCATGGTAGTACATGCCTTTAATCCCAGCACTTGGGAGGCATAGGCAAGCAGATTTCTGAGTTCAAGCCCAGCCTGGTCTACAGTTCCAGGATAGCCAGGGCTACAGAGAAACTCTGTCTCGAAAAACCAAAACCAACCAAACAAAAATCATTTCTTAGAATATTTTCTCATCTCTCTCCCTCTCCCCCTCCCCCTCCCTCTTCCCCCTTTCTCTTTCCCCCCTCTGTGTGTGTGTGTGTGTGTGTGTGTGTGTGTGTGTGTGTGTGTATACAAGCACTTTCAGTGTTTATGTGGGAATCAGAGGACAACTTCCAAGACTCTTCCATATGGGCTCTGGGAATTGAACTCAGGTCATCAGGCTTAGAAGCAAGAAGTTCTTAACCACTGGGTGACTATCCCCTTTATCTTTGGTTTTTGAGACAGGGTCTCACTGTGGAGCCCTGATTGGCCTGGAACTTGCTATGTAGACCTGGATGGCCTTTAACCTGCAGAGATCCATTCCCTCTGCCTTGGGAATGCTAGAATTAAACCTGCTCCCTGCCATACCAACCCTTACGTTCACCATTTATAAAGCCTTGAGTTCAAACCTTGGCGGCACCACCTAGGGAACAGTTCTGCCAGCATGCTGTCGTGGCTTAGCTGGGCTCTGTGATGGAAGATCTGTCTTCCTTCACTGTAAATGTACCGAGCCATAGTTTCTCAAGGCTGAGATGTTCCCCTTACTCATTTTCAAATGAGGGACTGGACAGATGGCTCAGTGCTTCAGAGCACTTGCTGCTCCTACAGGGGACCTAAGTTTGGTTCTCAGCACCCAGGTTCACGCCCACCTACAGCTCTAGTTCCAGAGGATTGGACTCTTTCTTCTGGCCTCCGTGGGTACCTGTATTCATGTGCAAGACCCATACACATACACAAAATAAATAATATGAACCTTTAAAATACCTCTCTCAAATTAATGAGTTGTTATTCCATGTAGTGCAAATCAGACTTTTTGTTTTATATATATATAAAACAAAAACAGGATGAGGTCTCACTGTGAGCCCTGGCTGGCCTTGAATTCAATATCCCCCCACTTGGGTCTTCCTAGTGTTGACATGACCAACGTTTTCCACTCCACCCAGCCCTATCCATTACTTTCAGATGGAGACATGTTTAATGTATTGCAATACAATACAGTGTTTGCTCTGATACTCAAGTTACCTGACTTTGGAAAAAAAAAAAGGTGTTTGCAAACAACACAGAGGGGTGTGGAGGTTTTGGGGTTTTGTTTGTTTGTTTTAGACAGGGTTTCTCTGAACTGGCTAACCTGGAACTCTGTAGACCAGGGTGGCCTTGAACTCAGAGATCTGTCTGCCTCTATGTCCAAAGGGCTGGGATTAAAGCTGTGTGCCAGCACTGCCAGGCAAGTGTTGGGGATCTTTAAGGCCTGGCAGGTTGCAGGCTTGGGAAGGCAGTCTGGAAATGGATAGTGAATTGCACTGAGTTCTTCTCCAGATAGGAAGCTGGTCTCTAGCAAAATCCAGGCCTGAGAGGCCTCTTGTTCTGTGAGCTCCACAGGGCTGTAATCTCAACACCCAGGAACCCGAGGCAGGGGAGCTACACATTCAAAACTAGCCTGTGCAACAAAGTGAGATCCTGTCTTAAACGTAGAAACCAAACAATCCAGGCAAACAAGGCTGGGTGTGGTGGTGTAGGCCTTTGATCCCAGAACTCTGGAAGCAGAGGCAGGCAGATCTCTGTGAGTTTGAGACTAAGTTTTGGCTGTCTATTGGACCCTCCGGGTGAGTCGGACTGGCCAGTCAGGAGGTTTTAAACTGGAATGGATCAGACAGAATTGCCTTTTGAAAAAGAGATCACCCTCTGGTGGCCATTCCAAGGATGGCAGGGAGAGAAAAGGTCCCTGAAGAGCCAAGAAGCTGAGCTTGTGGAGCCTCTCAAGTTCAAGTCTGTTAGGCTTCCAGACTGCAAGCAGAAACACACAGCAATGGGGCATCCTGTGCACTATTTGCTGAGGGGAAGACCCACAACAGCCTTGAACTCTGGGATATGAGACTCTGGAAAAGAGAAGAGGAGGGGAGGGGAGGGAGGGGAGAGGGGAGGAAAGGAGAAAGGAAGGGGAGGGATGGGAGAGAAGGGAGGGAGGAGAAGAAGGGAGGGGAGTGAAGAAGACGGAGGGGAGGGGGACAGAAGAATCCAAGTCATGCCTGTGTTCTAGGTACTCAAGAGGCCGAGGTCAGAAATTCAAAGGCATCCTGTCTTCACACAGTGAGTTCAGAGGTAACCTGGACTACATGAGACCCTGTCTTTATAAAAACACAAAAAACTTACTATCTGAAAAAGCTCAACATAAGTTATGGAATTGCCCAAAATTTCATCTGGGGACAAGAGAGAAATTCTCCTGAATATGTTTTATAGAACAGCAGACATCCAGTGACAAATATAGTTACGTTCCAATTGCACTCAAACAACTTATTATTATTATTATTATTCAATTCAGGGTTTCACTGTGTAGCTCAGGCTGGCCCCTTACTCAGAGATAGCTCTGTGTCAGCAGCATCCCCAGAGATTACAGGCATGAACCATCCTGCCCAGCTGACAAATGATTCTTATTTTTAGTACTAGATACAAGCACAAAGCCAGTGAACAAACAGATGGAGAGAAAGACCATGCTGAAAATGTGCAGGAGGGTGAGAGACCTGGCATGTAAGTGCAGGGGGAAAACAGCCCCAGGAGGGCTGCCCAGCAGGGTCCAGGGCAACAAAGATAAAATACAGATTTAGGAATTTAACTCAGGAATGTCAGAGGGGAGTGTGTGTTAGCCACGAGGAGTTAGGGAGTGACCCACCATTGAGCAGTTTAAGGTTTTTAAAATATAAGGCTGTGTATGTGTGTCTTTCATTTATGAATCCAAAACATTTGGGCGGGTGTAAAGGAGGCACACACACCACAGGGGAGTTCAGAGTAGATTAATATAAGACACTATAGCTGTGGTCACACAAAGATTCTTAAGACATCAGATCTTACCTTTCATTATATCCATACCATGCCTGTCATGATGGCTGTGAACTCCCACCAAGTATAATTTTGTCTCCATCCTTAGTTTAAGCTATTATATCTTCTTTTAATATAATTTTTATTAACTTTTGGGGGGAATCTTATACATGCATATAAAGTAATTCAATTATATTGACCTGGCATCCATCCATTATGCACCCCTCATTCTCTGAACTTCCTGTTCTCCCTCTCCCTCTGTCTCTACCTCCCCCTAACCTCTCTCTCTAACTCATCAATTCCAATTTGTGAGATTCCCCATACTCATGGCTGTGGACCCCATCCACTGGAGAAGGTTTACCTACCAGGGTCGACATCCTTAAAGAAACCGCCTCTCCCTTCAACTATCAACAGCTCCGAAGCGAGGGGTGGGGTCTCTGGCTCCCTCCTTCTTCTGTGCTGGCTTGATCTCCCGCCAGCAACCACAGCTGGTATGAGTCCCTGAGTGTAGCATCCTGTCATGTCCAAAGGACACTGCTTTATCCCAGTCTGCCTGGACCTCCGCCTCTTAGATCTTTCAGACCCCTCTTACTAGATGGTACCTGTCCCTAGACGGAGTGGCTTCTTCTCTACATTTCGATTAGTAAAGTCTCTGTGTTAGCCATTGTCCATGACACAAAGGAGCTTTTCTGATAAGGTCCGGCTGGGAGGCACACTGATCTATGTGTCTGGAGATACAAACTGAGAGGGCAGTTTGATAGTATATCCATTTAGTGATGTAACCGTAGTAGGTTCACCCTTGGGGTCTACAAGCTCCCCCAAACCCTTGGTTCTTGGCTAGATTTACCAGTACCAGGGCATGTGTTTTCTCCTGTTTTGGTAAAGACAAAGACTGAAAATCTTTGTACGCGAGTGATGTGTAGGAGTGTCTGTGTGAATGTAGATGCACTCAGACATCAGTACTGACTGCCCCGCCTCCTTGTCTGAGAGTGGATCTCTTGTTCACCATTGCATATACCAGGGTAGATGACCTGTGAACTTTCGTGGGGTCTCCTGTCTCCATCTGCCATCTCGATGTTGAATCCGTGATCTTCCTGTGTCAGCCTCCCAAGTTCTGGGAACATGCAAACCAGGGAGGGCAGACCCCAAGTTTAGCTTTTGCTCATTGTGTTCCAGTATCTACCCTCGCTTCTCCTTCTTACATCCTGTTTACCCTTCAAAGCTATCTTTCCACAAAGGGTCCCTCCTCAGCTCTGTTCTGGAGCCTGCCAATTCTTACTTGTTAGTTTGGTTTGGTTTTTTGAGACAGGGTTTCACTGTGTAGCCCTGGCTCTCCTAGAATTCGTTCTAAGGACCAAGCTGGTCTTGAACTCACAGAGAGCCACCTGCCTCTGCCTCCCAAGTGCTGGGATTAAAAGGCTGTCAGTTCTTAGCTCAGCCTCTGACCTTGTTTAGACAGGGAGAAGGATCCAGGCAAGGATTACCTCAGCTCAGTGGCACACATCTCTAAATCCAGCACTTGGGGGAATGAAGAGAGGAGGAACCAAGATCAGCTTGTCTACATAGTTGGCTCCAAGCCAACTAGAGGTACATAATGAGACCCTGTCTCTAAAAAGAGGGCTGGGCAAGGATCTTAATGAAAGGATGAGGCTTTTTTTTTTCAATAGTGTAGCCTCTGGTGAGGTGCCTAGAATTATTGAGAAAATAATTCTAATGAAACTCACTGCGTCCCCCAAACAAGGAAAACAAACAAACAAAAAGACATGAAAATAAAAGACTGACTAGTTAGAAAGAGGAAGGGAGAAGGGAAAAGAGAAGGTCATGGGTGTATGGTCAAAATGCACTGTATATGTGTATAAAAGTGTCATAATAAAACCCATTAATCTTTTAGATTTATTTATTTTATGTAAATGAAGTATCTTGCCTGTATGAATGTGTGTGCACCGTGCACGTGCCTGGTGCCTGTGGAGGTCAGACAAAGGCAATGGATCTCTAGAACTAGAGTTAAGGATGCTGGTAAACCTTCACGTGGGTGCTGAGAATCCTACTCAGGTCCTCTGAAAGAGCAGCAAGTGCTCCTAATTGAGCCGTCTCTGCAGCCCCATGTAATCCACCATTGTGCATCATTAATATGTGTTAATAAAAAATTTAAGCAAATAGAGTAGTGACTTATCCAAGGTCAAGAAACAACCAAGACTCACTGGGAAGAGAGCCAAGGTCAGGAGAGAGACCCAGACGAAGGTGCCTTGGGACCGGGATAGTCGAGTCTGGACACGTTTGCCTGCAGAATTAGCATTTGGGAAAGACTGAATCATGACATAATGGACGTCTGCAGGCCCAGGGTTTAGGGCCATAGGTCTAGAGGAAGGTGAGGGGGGCAGGAGCAGTGACACTATAGGTCTCTTTGTGGTCTTCGAACAGTTGTTCCAGAGCCTTTATGTAGAATTGGTGACAATGATCCACTTGGTCTTCTGTGAGTTTGAGGCATGGGGACACACAGATGGGGTGGCCACTGCAGGGTGGGTGGACGTGGGTACATGAGAGGGTTCTCTTGTTGCAAATGAAACTGATGGTGGCTCTCTTCCCCAGAGACACCCACTCACTTACAGTAATGATGGGCAGAGCAAATGGTACCAGATCCCAGGAGTTGGCTGAGAAGAGACTTCGGTCCCAGAAGATGCAAGGGGAAAAATCCCACAAGTCTCTTGCAGGCAACTTGACATCGATGCCCCCAGGAGTTTTAGGCAAAAGACTTGAATCTGTAAATAGTATTCTTCCCAGTGGAGTACACAGGCAGGAGGGAGGCCCTGGGAAGGGTAGCAAGGGGGAAGAAAGGCTTGCTCTGGTTAGCATGTGTGTCTCCTCCCGTCTTAGCTTCCCAGTGTGCTGGGATCCCAGGCCTGTCTCACCTCGCCTGGCTTTGCATTGAGATAGGGTTGAAGGTCTGGTGATACTGCCCAGTTAACGAGGTGCTCATATGGAATTTTGAAGACTTGATGTTGATTCCCAGCATCTATGTTTAAAAATGCAGGGGCAGGAGATGGGGCAGGAGAGACCTAGATTCAACTGTCAGCACCCACGTGATCTCTTACAACTGTCTTTAACTTCAGTTCCAGGAGACCCAGTGCCTTTTTCTGGCCTCCTTGGGCACTGCACACACGTGATACATGGACATGCATGTTACAGGGCATTTGATCACACATGGACATGCATGTTACAGGACATTTGATCACACATGGACATGCATGTTACAGGGCATTTGATCACACATGGACATGCATGTTACAGGGCATTTGATCACACATGGACATGCATGTTACAGGGCATTTGATCACACATGGACATGCATGTTACAGGGCATTTGATCACACATGGACACGCATGTTACAGGGTATTTGATCACACATGGACATGCATGTTACAGGATATTCGATCCCATTGTGATCCTGGAGATTGTGTTATTTACTGAAAAGGCCCTGTTTCTAGTTCCGTGGTGGCTCGTCCTTAACACACACATCTTTAATTTCTCTGGTTGGAATGCAGACTCCTGCTTAGTTCACACCTTTAATCCCAAACAGTGAAGGTAGAGTTAGTTTATAGAAGGAAGCAGCCATGTTGGAAAGTGATGTCTAACTGAGTGGCAGACAAAGTGATGAATCAGAGAATGATTTGACAGATTAGGCTATACACAACTCTCACGGGAAGAGACGGAAGCTACTTAAGAGAGCAGTGCGGAGAGGGAAAAGGAGAGGAGACAGTTTTACCTGGAAGGTTGTACAGAGACAGGTTGCAGAGAGAGAACAAGCTAGACACAAGTGAAGACAGAACGAGCTAGAATGAGAAGGAACCAAAAGATCAGAACAGATTGACAAAGTTAGTTTGAGGCCGAGAGAGAAGCCAGATTGACTCGGTTAGTGTGAAGCGGGGTGTTGAGCCAGAACAGCTGAACTGACCAGCCAGGCAGAGCTCAGAAGGAACTAGGAAGGGTGAGCTATTTCAACAGCAAGTATCAGAGGTTGGAAACATTCTGGGCCTAGATAAGGTTATACAGAGGCTAGAAGTTTCCAGGACTAGGCCTAGGTTAGCAGACAGAGGCAGTAAGCCTTGAAGACAATTATTACCAGAAGAATAAAAGACACTTTTACACATGCATGCAGGCAAACACACGTGCACATAAAGATAAAAAGAAATTTAAAAAAATTCTAGGTGTGCGGCTGGAAAGATGGCTCAGCAGGTACGGGTACTTGCTGTTCTTACAGAGGACCAGAAGCGCCTATGTTGAATGGCTCACACAAGTAACTTTAGACGGGGACTCTGATGCCTTCTTATGGTCTCTAACACACACACACACACACACACACACACACACAAGGGTGTTCTGAGTCCCAGGGAAAAAGGGTCTTGCCATTTGTATTGAGATCCTATCTCACTCAAGCTGGGAATGTCCTGGGCACAGAGTAGGAAGCTCAAGAGCCACAGAACCTGTAAGGAGAGGGCATGGACTTAGATGTCAAGGAATTAGAAAAGCCCAGAGTATAACACAGAACCAATGGAGCCCTTTAGATGCTAGCTGAGATACTGAACTGCATCCCTCTAGACACTAGGGGTTTGTGGGCTGGGGCTATAACTCAGATATATAGATATAGACATAGACAGACATAGACATAGACAGACATAGACACAGAGATGTGTGTGGTATCTATGTATATATTGCTGTTATATAACATATATATGATATATATGAATATCAATGACACACACACACATATATACATACATACATACATACATACATACATACATATATATATATGATATAAAGCCCTGGATTTTATCCCTAACACTGCATACTTGATCATACTTGATGGTGCATACTTGTATGCAAGAGGTAGAGGCAGGAGGATCAGTAGCTCTGTGTCATTCTTGGCTACATAGTGATTTCGAGGCCAGCCTAGGCTACCTGAGACCTTGTTCCAAAGCAAAACACCTAACTTGAAAAAAATCTGCAGCCCTGCTCACTCATGCCTTCGCGCCAGGAGCACAGAGCCTTTGTGCTGCCGCAGTGTGATACAGTGTATACAGGGCTTCCCACAAACCCCCAGTCAGGATGCCTGCCCAAGCAGGGCTGTGACACAATGAAGTCCAGACTCTGGTGACTCACAGGACACACAGCCTTTCGTGGATAAAAGTGGGATGCTGTCACCACTCTCTCCCCAGATCCCCAGCCCTTCCAGCCCCACTCTTTAGTACAGAAAGAGCAAGCCTTACTTACGTCCTGATCCTTCTAAGTCCTTTGTTCCCTGCTTCCTATACAGCACACCCGGTGTCCCCTTCTGAGTGGAACCAATGCTAGTGTCAACTTTCTTCCCCAGGGGGGAGTCTTCTGTGGAAGGATCTTGTTAATTATGGAGGGGGTGCCCTATGACCCATGGGTACTCCTAACTTTCATCTCTGTGTTTACTCTGATTAAAAGCAACTTAGAGGAGGGAAGGATTTGTTTCAGCTTGTGGGGTTCGGTCCATCACAGTAGGAAGTCAGTGAAGGAACTGAAGCAGGAATTTGAAGCAGAAACCCCAGGGGAATGCTCCTTACAGGCTCACTTGTAGACGCATGCTTAGCTAGCTTTCCTATACAGGCCCAGGGAATGATGCCGCCCACAGTGAACTGGGTCTTCCTACATCAGTTAACGATCAAGACAATCTTCCACAAAACCACAGGCCAATCTGATCTGGGAAATCCCTCCATTGAGATTCCCTTCGCAAATGGCTCTAGGTTGTGCCACACAAGGCTCACCACTGAACATGAGGTATTCTCCATAGATAGGAAGATAGTAGAGTCCAGCCAACATGGCTACCCAAGGCACAAGCCTGGAAAAGAGCTGAGAGAAGGCCTTGCTGTCACTGGAAAATTACAAAAGATTCCTGTGCTCATGATCTCGTGGGGGTGGGCCCGGAGCATGTAGCTCCCGTCTGCAGGCAGTTCTTCGGTTTTCAGGAGCTTTGAGGTGTGTGGAAGATGTCAGGAGATAGAGGCACAGAATGCAGGATGAAGGCCAGGTAAGAGTATTCACCTTGTACAGAAGGTACCAAGCCCGACCACCCGAGCTCCAACCCTGAGACCCACATGACAGAAGGAGAAAACCGACTCTGACTGCTACATGCACTCTATAGAAAGCACAAGCCCCTCCCCAAATCCCAAATAAGTAAAATGTAAATTAAAAAAATTTTTTTAAAGATTTATTTGTATATTGTATGTATATGAGTACACCATTGCTCTCTTCAGACACACCAGAAGAGGGCATCAAATTTCGTTACAGATGGTGTGAGCCACCATGTGGTTGCTGGGAATTGAACTCAGAACCTCTGGAAGAGCAGTCAGTGCTCTTAAAACTACTGAGCCATCTCTCCAGCCCCTAAAAAAAAATTTTTTTAACAATTTATTTATTTACTATATGTAAGTACACTGTAGCTGTCTTCAGACACTCCAGAAGAGGGCGCCAGATTTCATTATGGGTGGTTGTGAACCACCATGTGGTTGCTGGGATTTGAACTCAGGACCTTCTGAAGAGCAGTCAGTGCTCTTAACCACTGAGCCATCTCTCAAGGACCCTAATTTTTTTTTTAATTTAAAAAGTTAAATTAAAAACCAAGAATCCAAGATTACTGCTGGAAAGATGCGTCCTTTACCTCACCAAAGTTCAAGGTCCTAAGATGGGTCCCAGGGTTCAGGAGGTCACTCTTTCATGTCACCCCATGTCTGAGCTCAGGGACCCATCCAGTGCAGGCTCCAGGATGGAGGAAGGTGAGAAGGTGGTGGAGGAGAAGGAGACTGTCTTTCAAGAGTTTAAACTGGTTACCTTGATAGGGAACTACAAATTCTCCACGTTGTCCCCCTTCAGTGCCTTCTGCCTACACGCAGAGAGAGGGCGGGGCTGAAGCGTTGTTCTCAGGGAAAACCCCATCTTCCAGACTCAGGCAGATAGCTCAGGGGTCAAGCATTTGCCAGGAAATCTGGGGACCTCAGATCCCCAGAACTCAGGTAACTGCCAAGTGGGCATGGAAGCCTCCTGAAATTCTAACCTCAGAAGCTGGAGAGAGGAATCCCAGGGCAAACCAGCTAGCAAGAACAGCCATATCAGTGTGCTCTGGGTTTGATTGAGAGGCCCTGTTTCAATGCTCTGGGTTTGATTGAGAGGCCCTGTTTCACCCTGTTTCAGGGTGGAAGAGTGCTGGGCTCAACCTCAGGTCTCCAAGAGCAACAGGTGTGCACCTGTGCACACACATGAGCACACACACACACACACACCTGTACCCACACATATTTGAAAACAAAAACAAAACTGGATGCGCGTGCACAAAACACAGACAAGAATCATCTCTAGTGAAGGGTCAAGAGAGGGCGCGGCTGAAAGGGAAAGACGTGGGTTTTGTCATGCAGTCAGTCAAAACAATCGGCTTTCTCCCCTCCACCCCTGCCAAAGAGCCTTGTGGTCTCCTCAGGCCCTTTTCTGGTGCCTGGTACCCACAAGGGTCATAGGTCAGCCATATGTCTTCTAATCCCCCTTTCCTGGCCCCCTTGTCTCTGGGCCCCCATGCCTGCCCCACCCCCACCCCTTTCCTGTCTCACCCATGAAGGGAAAAGTGAGCACCTACCAGTAGGTGCCTATCACTTTAAGTTGTTGCTTCTGAGGTATTTTCTGATGAGAGAGAAGGAAGGGGACATGGGAACATCCAACCTAATGGCTCCTATTGTCACCAGGACTCCAGGGCCCGGGAAACAGATGGTGAAGGTTTGGGGACATGAACTCCCAGGGAGCAGCTCACTTTTGAGGTGATCGGATGTTAGATATGGAAACCCAGAACTTTCTTTTCTTTTTTTTTTTTTTTAGATTTATTTATTTATTACATGTAAGTTCACTGTAGCTGTCCTCAGACACTCCAGAAGAGGGCATCAGATTTTGTTACGGATGGTTGTGAGCCACCATGTGGTTGACGGGATTTGAACTCGGGACTTTCGGAAGAGCAGTTGGTGCTCTTAACCACTGAGCCATCTCGCCAGCCTGACCCAGAACTTTCTAGGCTCCTTCTTGGACTGACCTTTGAACTTCCTTGGTCAATGCGTCTGGGTAGGTTACTGGGAGGATCTTGGAATTGGAAAAGAGAGGGAAAGAGACTATAGAAAGGGGACAGTGCTCGCCTCCTTGGTGACTAAGGCATTAAGGTAAGGAAGCAACTGGCTAGCCTGCCCACTGGCCACAGTCTCGGACAATGGTGGGGACCTGAGACTTTGATCTCTAACATTCAGGCCAGGCAGGGCAGGAGGACCCTGACACACAGGCAAGTGCTTACAATGCCATCTGTTTGCAGGTTCCTGGGAGTGGCCCTGGCTACTAGAATCCGTGAGGACAATGGGGCCCCCTGCCCCTGTGGCTTATCTCTTTCTCCTCGCCCTCCCCAAACACAAAAACACACTTTTTTTTTTTTTTTTTTTTTTGGTTTTTTGAGACAGGGTTTCTCTGTGTAGCCCTGGCTGTCCTGGAACTCACTCTGTAAACCAGGCTGGCCTCGAACTCAGAAATCCGCCTGCCTCTGCCTCCCAAGTGCTGGGATTAAAGGCGTGTGCCACCACTCCTGGCAAAAACACACTTCTTGTCTGCTCCCACCTTTAATTGTCTCCCCAATCTCACCCTGCAGTTTCTCAGGAAGGCCAGGACACAGGGACATGGACATGTCTAGATCAGGACAAGGTGTTATCAGCAGGGATCCCGTAGTGAGATGCTCTACCTATAACTCACTCGTGCAACTGGTCCACCTGTTCCTGGCTGGGCCTCGGGCTTCGCTGCACTGGAATTGGGGCGCCCACTGTGGAAGGGACATGAGGGAAGAAGACTGATTGCTGAGACGTCCCACTAACCGAAGATCTGCCTGGACAGAGGTCGAGGCCTGCTCAGGGCGAGTGCCAGGCGTGTGAACCAGAGGGCTAGGATGTCGGGCTTTAAGGGAACAATCCTCTCAGCTGGGAGATGATGAGAGAGAGGCACATGACTCACCAACAGTGTGGATGGGCACGCGGAACGGTATCAGGAGACCCAGGCGACCGTGGAAGAGAGACAGAGCCACACTCAGTATCGTCTGAAGTGCCTCCTGCATCCTCCGTACCCAGGAGCCTGGCGGGTTGGGAAACTGCCGGAAGAGGTCATTCTCTCCAAAGGAGAAGACGGGCATGAAGAGAGGCCCTGGGGGAACAAGAACAGACACGCACGGGCCTGAAGATACGGGCTCACATTCCTCTCATGCAGGGCAGCTCGGATGGATACGCCCCTGCCGCCTCTGCCACCCGCCCACTCCTCACCGGTGTTCCAGTGATAATGAATCCTTTCTGATTCCGGAGCCGCAAGCTCACTGTTCCAGGCTTTGCCTCCAAAGCCTCCAGGAGACCTCCCACAGTCAGAACGGCCACCCGGCCACCCTCAGGGTGGGACAAGAGATAGGAAGCGCTAGCCTTGTCAGAAAAGACTAAACCTAGGTGGGAAGGGCAAAGGCTAGACACCACCAAGATAGAGGTAAACTCATCCCCACCCCCACCCTGGGATAAGAGGGGCACGGTGACATCAGTGCCCTGATCTTCCTTACCTCTGGTCATAATGTAATCTTGGAAGAGAGGCATTTGGAACCAACATGGTAGCATGAGTAGATATGGCTTGAGACCCGGAAAGAGGCAGGAGAAGCCTGTGGCCTCTGTACAGAAGTTGCTGAAGGCCCCAACAACCAGGACCCCTTGAGGATGAAAACCAAAAAGGTAGTTTTGGGATGAATCCAACTCAGCCGTTTTAATGAGCTAGAGAGCAGAGACTATAAATGTATCCCATTTCCCAGTGAGAAACGGCCTTGGAGACAGAAGAGGGTTGGCCACATTTAGCTATTTTAGAGCCCCACGCCTCCACCAACCCAGCTCACCTTCTGGGACCTCTCACCGTGATGGGAAAGTAATCTCGGAAATACCTCCAGTTGCGGACCCAGGCAGACTGGCGACCCCTCATCCTGGGTGTGTGTCTGTCTCGATAGAGCCAGAGCAGGTAGAGAACCACAAGGGTCCAAGTCCGGCCTAGGGAGGCTAGAATCAATGTCACCAGGCACAGCAGGGCTGGAGGGCAAGATAGAGAGCGAGGCTAAGAGCCCAGATGTGCAGGGCTGGCAAGATGGCTCAGCAGGTAAAGGTGCAATGCTGCCATGCCTGAGGACCTGGGTTCTATTCCCTAATCGCACATAGTGATAGGAGAGACCAAGCTGCTCTCTGTTCAACACACATTTGCTGTAGCATAAACATGCCACCCCACAAATATATATATATATATATGTGTATATATATATATATATATATATATATATATATATACACACACACACACACTACAATTTTTTTTTAAAACAACCCGAAGATGTAAGCCCTTTCCTCCCCTCTGGCCCACCCTCCCAGTCCTATGGTATTTAAGCCCTAGATTCCATTTAGGACCCCAGTGGTCTGTTCTACCTCATTAGGATCATAGGAGCAAAGCACCAGTAGCCAGGTCTGTCTGGTTCCAGTGGTTTGGGGACTCACCAAAGTCCCAAGAAGGAAAAGACCCACTGGGGCACAGCCAACACTTGAAGGCTCCGGTGCAGGGGGCTGGAGGAGGCTGGGGAGCCCCCCCACCTCTGCCCACCCCCAATCTACACATTGAGCCACGTGGACAGTGAACTGTGAACTGGGACAAGGCAAAGGTATCCCTCCCTGAGCTTGCAGGAGCCCCGACCAGTGGGAAGGAGCAGTGAGAAGGAGCTGGGTCATCGCCAGGAGCCCTGGGCAAAGTTTTTGAATTCCATAAGTAGAGAGATCTGAGATGAACTGGAATGTCGCCCGCCACCACCATGGCCTTTACAAGAACAAGCTTGAAAACCCCATAGTCACTGCCTGTGTCTAGTTAAGGTCAAATTCCCCACCCAGGCTGTGAGCATCAAGTGAAAACTGTGGCATCTCAGGTGGGTTCTTGTGCCCAGCTGTTGGAACATTCTATAGTCTGTCTTCAGGCACAACAAACAGACGAACTTACAATCCTGAAATCGGAGCAGCTGGGACAGTACACATTGGACCTACACACAATCTGGCTAAGTAACTGCCATGCATAGAAAGGGTGGGTAGAGAGCAGTTGGAGAGATGGCTCAGCAATTATGAGCGCTTAACTGGTCTTGCAAAAGACCTAAGTTCAATTCCCACACACATGTGAACTGTCTCCCAACCACCAGGAGCTCTAGCTCCAGGGGCTACAATGCCCTTTCCTGGCCCCCACAGGCTCCTGCTTGTTCTTGGACACACACATGTATATGTGTGCACACATACACACATGCATGAGTACACACACTCAAAAATATTTTGCAAATTTTTTAAAAAGTTTAATCATGTGTATTTGTGCGTGGTGGGAGGCCAGCATGGAATACATGAGACCCTGTCTTTATATATGACTCATGGACTAAATGGTTACAAACACCCTTTTATTGAAAGTGAGGCTGAGGAAGCTTAATAATTTATCAGGCAGGGGACCCTCAGAAGTCCACTTCCCCTGAGTCCATGGGGTCAGTGGGCAAGTGGAAGACTCCAGGGACCTCCTGAGGGCTGTTGGGACCAGCACATTCCATCCCAAGCACACAGACACTCTCGGGAGAAGAGACGGGCAGAGTCCCCTCTCTCTGAGGATGGCGACCCAGGTTGTCCAACAAGGCACAGTGGCAGAGAAGGTTTGGCAGACTGGTTGAGTGTCAGGGGTCAACAAAGGACACCATGATGTATCGAGTACCCCGGGTGGTGGGCAGCCCCTCGTGGTAGTGTGTGAGGCGGCCAGGGTGCAGGAGAGCCCAGCCTTTCCTCGGAGATGAGATTCTGCAGTCATAACGCAGGAAGCGGCAGCCGCCTCCCTGGGGAGATGAGATCACGAAAATAAAACTTAGGTTAGCTCACAGGGTGATGAGGGCGCAGGGTGGGAGAGGTGCCAATCAAATGGACAAGGGAGGCTATGTGGTTGTTGATCTGCACTGCCAACTTGGTGGAGTTTAGAATCACCCTAGAAACAAACCTCTGGCGATACCTGAGTGGGAGTTCCTAGAATGGGTTTAAGGAGGGCAGGGAGAGCCACCCTGAGTCAGGGTGAGCCAACCCACGGGCTGGCATCTAGGGCTGAATAAAAAAGACAGAGTGAGCTGGGCTCCAGGACTCTCTCTGTTTCCTGATTGTGGACACGCTCCTGCCGTTGCTGTGCCTTCCCTGTGAGGGACCGTCCCCTTGGACTTAGACCCTCCCTCCTTTCCTTCCACTGTCTTGTCAGGGAGTGTGTGGCAGCAACAGGGACGTCACCAGTGGAGTCCTGGGGAGCAGGAGGAGGGAGGAGAGCAGCTGTGCTAGTTGGGATTTTGTCAGGACTGCGGGACCCTCAACTGAGGAAACACCTCTGTCAGATTGGCCTGTGGGTGAGCCTGTAGGGGGCAGTTCTTGACCGAGGAATGATGTGGGAGGGCCCAGTCCACGGTGGGTGGGGCCATCCCTGGGCTGGTGGTCCTGGAGTGTCTAAGGAAACAGCTAAGCAAGCCATGAGGAACAAGGCAGCAAGCAGCATCATGGCTTCTGCATCAGCTCCAGCCTCCAGGTTCCTGCCCTGCTTCAGTTCCTGCCCTGGCTTCCCTCCACGATGGACTGTGATGGGGACTGTGACGGGGACTGTGACGGGGACTGTGACGGGACTGTGACGGGACGCTTAAGCAGAGTAACTTCCTCCCTAAGTTTCTTTTGGCCGCAGGGTTTTGTTACAGCAGCAGAAAGCTAATTAATACGGTGGCTGAGCCAAGACACAGGAAACCACTGAGAAACTCAAGAAGGCCCAGCCGGAGGCTAGGGAGGGAACGGAGACAAGACTGTAAAATGAAGGGTGTGGAGGAGCCCCGCGGACCCCAAGACAGAAAGGACCCGAGACTCACCTCATAATCCACACCCTTGTGGTTGAGGGCGACATTGAGAGTGAAGGTGGACGAGTCATGGTGTGGCCGAAGCGAGGGCTGCTCATCTGGCCGGTAGCGGACCACGAAGTTCATCACTGCCCGTGTCTGTGGGGACACGAGGTGGAAGTCATGGGAAGGGCAGGGCATGCCAAGGCTAGCCCTTTACTTGTTTTGTACATGAGGTGGAAGACATGGGAACAAGAACTTTATAGACCAAGCCATCTCCCCAGTCCCGTTCCTCCCCTTTTTTTGAGACAAGGTATTATGTAGCCCAGACTGGCCTCAAACTCACTATGTAGCTCTGGATGACCCTAAATTTCTGATCCCCCTGCTTCTACCGTCTGAGTGCTGGGATCACAGGCTCTGCAGTGCTGGGGATGGAAGGCAGGGCTTTGTACATGCTGAGCGAGCGCACTGGCTGACCCACATCTCCAGCCTCTCTCTCTCCTATTTTGAGACAGGCGCTCACTGCACAGCCCATGCTCTTCTCAAACTCGACCTTCCTGCCTCAGTTTCCCAAATGCTGGGGTTACAGGTATCAACACTCCCTGCCAGTGACTCTCCTAATAGCACAGCGGCCCGAGTAGGAGGCTTAACCTCCTTCCGAGTCCATCTTTATCCTGGGCCCCAAGTCCATGGAGCCTCAGTGGCTAAAGGGCTGAGAGCGGGGTCCACATAGAGCCTCCGAGACTGGGGTACAAGAAGAGGTACAGCAGCGGTTGGGATGGCCCACCTTGGTGTGGTAGCCAGGGAACAGGTACTCCGTCATGGGCCCCACATATGTCCGCAGCAGCTGAAGCCACTGGTCCTCGTATCCCACCTGTTTCATGTGGATATCAACGGTGGGAACATTCTCGTATCCTCCAGCCAACCTGGAATCCTGTGGGCAACAGACACTCAGCCACCCACATCCCTGGGCTAGCCCATTCTCCCTCAGGAATAATACCAGCTTCTTCTTGTTGGTTCCCAGGTTTTTTTTTTTGTTTTGGTTCCCTGGAACTTGATCTACAGATCAGGCTGGGCTTGAACTTAGAGATTCACCTGCCTCTGTCGAGAGTGCTGGGATTAAAGGTGTGCAGACGACTGCCCAGCCGGAATCTCTTTCTGTCTGTGGCATCTAGAAGCAGTTTTCTCTTCTACTGTCAAGGCAGACTCATTGCTGCTGGGCCCTTTAGTCTCTGCTGTCCTTAGCTCTGCTGTGAATCCATGCCACCTTCCCATGCTACCTGACCATGCTATCTGACATCCGTAGCCCCAAGCACCCTCTGTGTTATAGCTAACCTTGACTGTCAACTTGATGGGACCTAGGTTCAAAGACAAGCCTCTGGGCATGCTGGGGAGGGATTGTCTAGCTTAGGTTAACCGAGATGGGAAGACCTGACCACTGTGGGCGACACCATCCCCTGGCCTTAAAGTGAGCTGAGCAACAGAACTCATCTGTTTTCCGACTACAATGCAATGTGACCACGTGACCAGCTCTCTCACGCTCCTGCTGCCATGCCTTCCTGCCATGATGGGCTTGTACCTGCAGACTGTGAGCCACTAAGAAATCCTTTCTTCAAGTTGCTTTGGTCAGATAATTTCTCCCGGCAACAAGACAAGTAACTAGCATACTCTTTATGAGCCCCGCCCTTGGGGATCCCCTCTATCCCCCAAGTCCCCTGTCCCTCTTCAAGCCCACCCTGTCCCCCTTGGGAGCCCTCCATCCTCACCTCGTGCCGGCCTCCAGACCACTGGCCATAGTGTTCCATTTCCTCCACCAGCTCATCACACATCTGCTCGGTCAGCAGTGGGAACCAGTACACATCTGGGCATGGCTAGGGACAGGGCAGGTCGGCAAGGGACAAGGCAAGGTGAAGCTCACAGGAGAGTGGGACAGGCAACAAGGACAGGGGAGGGGAGACACACAGGAGAGGACCTATGGAGGGCTGACCCAAGCTCTCTAGGTCACTGCTGGAGGAGGGGTGCTTTAGCAGAGGAGGGCAGGAATAGGGTGCCTGGAGCCCCAACATCTAGAACAACGATCTTGTCCTGTTTTTTTTCCTCCTTTTTGAGACAGGGTCTTTTGTAGCCCAGGTTGTCCTCAAACTCACTAGGTAGCTGAGGCTAGCCCTGATCGTCCTACTTGCACTTCCTGAATGCCGAGATCACAGGCGGGCAAGTTCATGCTCAGTTTATACTGTGCTGGGGACCGAACCTAGGGCTCTGTGAATGCTGGGGGAGCTCTCTACCACCCAAGCCCCAGCTCCAGCCCATCTACTTATTTTTAGACAAGGTCTTACTATGTAAACCAGGATGGCCTTGAACTGGCTACATGTCTGACGCTGCCCTGCAACTCCAAATCCCTGTTATCTTCTTGCCTCCTCGACCTGGGCGCTGACATTATTGGCAGGTAACACACCTCCATTTGTTCTTATGTGCGGGTGGGCACGGCTGTGTGGGGGTGCGCGTGTGCACATTTGTGCATATGGAGGTCTGAGGTTGACACCAGGAACTGCTCCATTATTCTTTCACCTGATCCACTGAGCATGATCTCCTAATCGAACCCAGAGCTAACTGATGCAGCCAGTCTTGCTAGTCAACTTGCTGAGGATCCTCAGTCTGGAACTGCAGGTGGGCTCTGGAAACCTGTACCAGGTTGCCATGCTTATGTCCTAAGCACTTAACCAATGAGCCCATCTTTTGTTTTTGAGACTTGGTCTTGCCATCTGACCATGGCTGGTCTGGTTCCTATTATGTAGCCCAGGCTAGCCTGAAACTCTCCATCCTTCTGCACCACCTTCCAGACCTCTAAGATTACAGGCCCTTAACACTTAGTGTGGCCGTTAGCCTTCCTCTTGCCCGAATAGGAAACCTTCAGTCCCCGGGAGCTCAGCTTAGAACCCACCAATGCCAGCAGTGGGTACTTCACACGGGCCAAGGTCCTGGGGCAGCTTACCTGTTCCACCAGCCCTTCCCCATCCAGGGCCCGGCTGTAATTCTCATGAATGTACTGTTCTCTCCAGTCCTGTAGGAAGGGTTAGGGCACTTGAGCAGAGCCTTCTTCATGCCTGCCCTTCAGCTGTCCCTCCCATGATCAGCAATGGTGGTGGAGGCTATGGACTGGAAGCAGGGAGCAAAGGTCCCCTCTTACCACAGGGTTGTCAAAGATCTGCCAGAGGTCTGGGTGTAGGTGGTCTGTGTCATAGCGAGAAGTAGCCAGCAGCCGGCCAAACTCGTGCTGGTTGCTGAGGTGGAGGAAGATGCCCTGGAGCGGGGTAAAGGGTGGGCATGCGTGAGGAGGACATCAGGAGGCTGTGGGCACAGCGTCGAGTCCCCATGGGCAACCCATGCCAACCACCCCACTCACCTTGTCCCGGACGCTCCTGCAGAAAGCCATATCTGGGTCTGTGTCGCTGCTGGAGAATACCTCCTTTTGGGGCAGCTCAGTCCTCAGGGTCTCCCCGCGGATCACATATGCCTGAGATATGTAGGGTACATTCCACACGCCCCTGCAGGCACCGGGTATGATCAGCCAGTCTGAACCCCACAGACTCCACTTTGCTCACTGCAGAAGCGCCTCCTCAGGGTCCCCCAGAATCCCAAGCCTGAAGCCATCATATCACCCTTCCCACAGCGGGGGCCTAGTGTGTACGTAGGAGGCTGCGGAGGGGGACCGAGGGAAAGGTCTGGCACTGCATGGTACACATGGATGGGACTCACACTCGCTTCCGCTGCACCAGTTCCACGTAGTCTTCGGAGCGGGCGTAGTACTCATCGGGGCTCAGGGCACCCCAGAAGTTGGACCAGAGCTTGCCATGGCGGGAAAGCATGGGAGCTATTACCTTCCTATGGAGAAGACATAGGTGAGGGATGGACGAGATGGGACAGGACTACGCCCCACCAGGGGAGCGGTGAAGCTCTTCTGGGGCTCCATGCATGGGTGGCGTTGGTCACCTGTTTTGTTCAATCAAGATACGCAAGGTCTCCGGGTTCGTAAGGACGGCATCGGCGTCCAGGCTAAAGTAGAACTCACACTCAGGGTTCTGCCGACAGCTGTCCCTGGAGGGGAAGACCCACCGATAGAGAGGTGAGCCCAAATGGGGCATGGAGGCAGGGCAGTGGGGAATGGAGGGATGAGCGGGGCTCTCCTGGTTCTGAGATGAGGTCAAGGGTCAGTCAGTGTCTCCTTCCCCAGGGGCTCCACTGTCTGTGGCAGAGGATGAGGGAGGGGAGCGTAGTGTAACCACAGCCCAGGCAGACTCACTCACATGGCCATGTCCCTGGCCTCCCCCGCGCTCAGGGCCTCCTCTGGCCCCACCAGCTTTACAGCTGAGAAGTGGTCCTGGAGCTGTGGCCAGGCATCTGCAACATGAGGCTCATGGTACACCTCCTGAAGACGGGCGGGGAGAGGGATACACTGATGCTCTGGGCAGAGAGGGGGGTACACAGGGGATGCAGTCAGGGAGGACAGATGGGAGGAGGTGTCGGTGTGGTGGGGTGGGGGGGGGTAAGGGGGAATGTTCTCCATATCTCACGCTGTTGTGAAGGAAGAGAGAGATCCTGTCCGGGGGGTAATCCAGGAGCAGTAGGCGCTGCAGGAACCGAGGCAGGAAGGGAGTAGGCTGCTCCACAAACACGGCCAGAAGCACCCGGGGGGGAGGCTGGGGGACACCACAGGACAAGGTTCACACAAGCCCAGACCTCTTTCTGTCCCACAGCCCTGGCCAGCCAGTCACTCACTGCCCACTTGGCCAGTTCCCGGTGCGTAGGAGCTCAGCCCCAAGGCCACCCAGCTGGCCCTCTGCCTACATCCCTGCTGTCCTCACCTGCCCCCCCGGGAGTGTCCTCAGGTTCTGGTTGCAGAATCCACAGCCTCCCTGGGGAGTCCAGCCATTGGGGACATAGTTCCCCAGGTAGTTGAGCTGGAGCTGTTGGGACAGGGTTGAGTGGCTAAAGTGGAGGTGTCTGGGGACAGATGGCAAGGATGCTGGGCTCAGGAAAAAGTCAGTAGGGTGAGGCAGCCGTCCTGGCACCTTTTCTGCTGGGACTGGAGAAAACCAGGGGGAGGGGGTCCAGGAGGGTTAGGGTAGCAAGGGAGGGGAAGGGGGAGGCAAGGAGGGCTGAGGGCATGGGGGCACCTTAGTGGGACCATTTCCATGGACCACAACAGGAAGTGTGTCGTAGGCCACATTCCGGATGCGCACACGATTCTGGTCGAACTTTAAGACCACTTCATCTGGGGACAAAAAGGGGAAGGTTTTCAAGAGTTCCTTCATTTTGGAACCACGAGGCAACAGGCTCTTTAAGGTGTGAAGTGACAGGATCCCAACTCCTCTGGTGCACAAAGGTCTTCGCAAGTGCTTGGTAGATCGATAACCTGAGCTCCAAACACCAGTTTTTCCTTTTGTTTTTGTGTGGTGCTAAGAATTGAACCTAGGGGTTTCTGTATGATAGACAAACTCTCTACCACTGAGCCACGCCCCCAGCCCCTCCCTGGGGGATTCTAGGCAGGGGCTCTACCACTGAGCCACGCCCCCAGCCCCTCCCTGGGGGATTCTAGGCAGGGGCTCTACCACTGAGCCACGCCCCCAGCCCCTCCCTGGGGGATTCTAGGCAGGGGCTCTACCACTGAGCCACGCCCCCAGCCCCTCACTGGGGGATTCTAGGCAAGGGCTCTACCACTGAGCCACACCCCCAGCCCCTCCCTGGGGGATTTTAGGCAGGTGCTCTACCACTGAGCCATGCATCCAGCCTCACCATCGCTAACACACATGCTCAGGGGTTGGTTAAGTTAGCATACTGGTCAGTTGTAGATCAACCCAGTTCTGGCATTACCCACCTCTAACCACCGTCCTTACCTAAGGCTCCATTGAGGTTCTGAAAAATCCGGGATTTATGGTCCAGACTGAGTTTGAGTTTCTCCTAGATAGCAAAAGATGGAGCAGTGAACGGAGGTGGGGGACAGGTGACACTATCTCTCTCTCTCTCCAACTCCCTTTATGCCTTCCCTCCCATTCAACTGGAGTGGGGGTTCCTGTCCCTGAGTCTCCCTTACCCGCAGCCCTGGGTCCAGGTACAGTTGAGTGTAGAACAATTGATCATCATCGTCGTCTTTGTATTTCCACTGGCGGACAATCTGATGGATGGTGGGAGCGAAGCCAATGAATCCTGGGGTGTGGCAAGCAGAAGTGAGTTAGACCTCCTGAGACTGCCAGGGTCCCCCACTCAAGTACCCAGAGCATGCAATGCCGGCTCCACTTGGGGAGGGAGAGATAGAGAGGGGACAAGTCTGTCTTGGGAACTCGGCCACTCACCACCAGAGTTGAGGAAGCGCTTCCCCATGCCCACCTCAGGGTACTGCTCTGCCAGCCCCCACTCAGGCCAGCAGAAGCTCTCAGCAGAGAACAGCAGATGACTGCCACTCTGAACAAACTTCTTCAGCAGCTCTGTTGGGCTGCTTGCCAGAATCACGTCGTAGCTGGGCGAGAAAAGGGGAAGACGAGAGCCGAGGAACCTCAAGTCTCTTCTTCTCTCTCCATAAGCAGTTTCCCTCTCTTTCCACCCCAGCCCTCCTTACCTGTCCACAAACATGATGATCATGTCTTCCTGATCTGCATATTTCTCCATTTCCTTCTTGAGCCACCTGACCTTCTGGCCTCCACCAACTGTTCGAGCCACATCACCCCCTCGCCACTCCTGTCCCAGGCCCAGGGTCTGCAGAAAAGATCCCACCCCCACGCAGCGGAAGAGGTTCAGCTGGCCAAGATGAGGAAACAGGACCAACCCCCACGACCCCGGCCCTCTCCCGATGGGATTTCTCCTATGAGTCCCCCCACTCACCCGTACAGTGTAGTTAAAGAACTCCGCAGACTGCAGAAAACGCCGGTACCCCTCTGTCTCTGCCGTAGCCACAGTGATCACCAGCAATTTGTCTGTCATAGCCAGGGAACTGGCACTTAAGACACGGCTTAGTGTCCCACGTGTTTATCCCTCTGTATCACCCCCGACACACACACACACACACACACACACACACACACACACACACCTCCATATTACTTCACTAAAGCTCTTTCAGCACATTTGGTCTCCATAAGAGTAGAGTAACATACACCACGAGTGGGGGCTGGGGTGTTCCTGTCTGTCTGGGGAGCCTGGAACCCCTAGTTTTGTATGAGGAGAGGCTGATGCACTGGGTTCCAGGAACGCTGGACACTCCCTCCCAGGCTGGCGGACGTGTCGACCCTGCCCATTGGCCTCCCGGGCTCTCACCTGGGTTGACAGCATTGGCGCCCCGGGGTCGATCGGAGGCAGAAGTTACGGGGGGCAGCGGCGGCAGCAGCAGCAGCAGCAGGAGCAAAAGCCGGGGTTCCGGGCCTGCCGCAGCCATGGCTAGCAGCACGCTTAGGCTACACCCAGGCCCGCACGGGCGCTGAGCTGAGCGCCTGGATTCCGACGCCCCGGGAAGATTCTGGGTAAAGGGGAAACCGAGCCCGCTGAGAGGAGGAGCTGTGCTCGGGACTCCGCCCTGGAAAAAAGGCGTAACCCGAGGCCACCGAAAACCCGAGATGCAGACGGCGAGACAAGGCAAGGATTGTCCCGCGGGCGCGGGCTGGAGGGTGGGGAGGAGCCGAGGGTCCGGTCCTGGGCACAGCCTGACTCACGCCGGAGCAACCGAATCCCCCCGGGAGGGGAAGTGACCTTTTGAGGAGGGTCCAGGCGACGCGGGGGCGGATCTTGACCACAAATCTGACCCGGAGGAACACAGGACGGCGAGGCCTGGGGTGGCGCGCGGCGGGGGCGGCGGGCCCGGAGGGGCCGGGAAGCCGGAGGCGGGATCGCGCGGACATCCTCGTGGGTCTGGGTTCAACAAAGCCACCGAACCTGCCTATCCTGTCCCGCAGCGCGGGGACACGCGCTGGGGCTGCAAAGGGCACAGGGACAAGAGCGCGCCCCTAAAGACCACTCACACCAGTTTTTAAAAAGTGACCATTTGCAGGCGGCTCTCAGATTTTATTTATTTATTTTTGTAACCACGACGCGACCGGAAGTAGGTTTGCCCCTATCAAAGATGGCGGAAAGCTTGCTGATCTCCAAGGGAACATCACGTAATGACTTCAAGCGGGAGGGGAAAGACTGCGCACGCGTACGTGTGCACGCCACCGGAAGGGGTGTGCTCAGAGCAAGGGTCGGTGGTTAGTACGCGTGCGCAGTAGGCTCTTCTGTCAACTGTGTTGCGCCAATGGTGGAGAAGAAACCCGCCGGTATGTGAGCCTTGAGTGGTTCGCCCTTTTGTGCATCCCAAGTTCAAATTCAGCCTAACATCTCCCCGCCTAGTTTTTCACGTCAATTACCTTCGCTCAGTGTTGGAACCATTAATTCATGTTTTGTGACTGCTTGCTTCAGCAGACGCTGGGGATGGAGAGGATATGTTGTCTCTCCAAAGCCTGGGTGCTATGAGCAGTGGTACTCACCTCAGCTTCTGGGTTGTTTTGCTTTTTTTTTTGTTTTTGTTTTTGTTTTTTTCTTCGAGACAGGGTGCGTACCCTTGGCTGTCCTGGAACTAGCTCTGTAGATTAGGCTGGCTTGGAACTCACAGAGATCTGCCTGCCTCTGCCTCCACACTGCTGGGATTAAAGGCGTGCGCCACCATCGCTCCACTTTCCTCCAGCTTCTGGATATTGGATGGAGGGAACAGAGAAACCTAGGAAATCAAAGGGCTTGGCTTTGGGTACTACACACACACGCACACACACACACTTCATACACACTTCATTCCTTCCTTTCTCTTTCTTTTTTGTAATGTAGCCTAGGCTGTTTATGCAAACTAGGCTGAACCTCAGCCTCTTGGTGTCCTGTAGTCCTGAAGTCTGTGGTTTGGGGGAGTTCTGGTTTGAGACTGGCATGTTATGGGAAACCCAGCACCAGGAATGGGCAGGTGAGATGGTGCATGCAGTAGGTAAAGTTGCTTGCTGCCAAGCCTGACCACTTGAGTTCAGTCCCCAGGATCCACATGATAGGAGAAAAGGCTTCCATACGTTGTCCTCTGACCTCTGCACGTGTACTGCAACACCTACATGTGCACAGAAACACTCAGAATAAATGAATTTTTTGAAGAGAGATAGAAATACAAGAAAAAGAGGTCAGGGATGAACCCCTGCTGGTAGGGTGTTGTCCAGCATGCCCAAAACTCTTGCTCCATCCCCAGCATCACATAAGCCTGGTGTGGCTGTGCACAGGAGGTCATCCCAGACCAGCCTGGGCTTCCTGAGATCCTATCGAAGGTTGTGGGGGTGAGAAAGGGACAGGCCAAAGAGTGTTATCAATTAAAGAAAAAGGACAGGCAGAAGCAGCCTCGAGAGCAAGAGAGGAGCCAAAATGTCGGGATAGGAAATATATCCAACAAGATAGGGGGACATCTGGGAGCCACACTGGGGAGACTTTTAGTCCAAGGAAGGTAGTTGGTGCAGTTACACGGCACAGGCATGCATCTCAGGCTGAAGGAACATTCTAGATATGTACACTGGATTTTGCCCTACTGAATCACAGGTGTTGAGAATATGGAAGCCAGAAGTCAATACTGTGTCAATTCTCAAAGGCACTCTTTATTTATTTTAATTTGTCAATACTGTGTCAATTCTCAAAGGCACTCTTTATTTATTTTAATTTGTGTATGTGTGCTGCTCTGTGCAAGTGAGTGCACGGAGGACAAAAGAGGCAGTTGGAATTACAGAAGGTTGTGAGCCACCCTCGTGGCTGCCGGTCCTGGGTCCTGGAAACAGCTGTAGCACCCTGCAAGAGCAGGAAGTGGTGTTAACCACTGAGCCATCTCTCCAGCTGCAATTTTTTGTGTCTCCAGTTATTGCTGGGACTGAGAGGACTTAGAGACAGCATAAAGGACCGAAACAAGCTTGCCAAGCTGGAAGAAAGCAGGGTGAAGAGCTGGGAATTCCTCACAGCATAATGAAGGGGCCGAGGCCAGGAAACTGGGGCTCTAGGCACCTGCAGTGCAACTTTCCTCCTTTCTTGACCCCGGTAACTCTCTTTGCCCCATCTAGTTCGCTCCCAGGACCCTGGACAGCGGCGGGTGCTGGACCGGGCAGCCAGGCAGCGGCGGATCAACCGACAGCTGGAGGCATTGGAGAATGACAACTTCCAGGATGACCCCCACGCCGGCCTCCCCCAGCTGGGCAAGAGGCTCCCTCAGTTTGATGATGATGCAGACACAGGTGAGATGGGGGTTAGGGAGGAGGAGCAAGACAGTGCCCTGAAGCTCCTTGCCACCTGTAACTGCAGATGATGCCAATGAGCGCAGATGGGAATTGCATCTTTATTGTGTTTTCAATTTCCTTACTTTGTGTGCATGCATATGTGTGTCTGTTCATTCCTGCGCAGGCTTGCCTGTGGAGATCAGAAATAAACTTACAGGAGTTCGTTTTCTCCTTCCAGAGTTGAAATTCTGCTTACTCAGGTTACTGCGTTCAGCAGCAGGTGCCCTTAAGCACCGAGCCATCTTAGCAGCCCTTGTTTCTTTAAAAATGCAACTTATTCAGAGAGCAAGCAATCTGAGAAATTTATTGATATTAATTAATATCAATTTATTGATATTCTAAAGAGCCATCATCTAGCCTGGGGGAGCCATTGCTCACATGTGCACGTGTGTTTACAAATACACACACACATACACTCACATACACAAACACACACACACACACGACACAATGACACATACCTTTAAGCCCAGCACTAGGGAGGCAGAGGCAGGTGGATTTCTGTGGGTCAGCCTGGTCTTCAATTGGGGTTCCTGAACAGCTAGGGTTACACAGAAAAACCCTTTCTCAAACAAACAAACAAACAAACAAACAAACCATGTTCAGTCAGCAGGTTATAGACAGAGACAAGAGGCTGTCAATCATCTGGATTGGTTGCCATTTCCCCTTCCCTCTGTGTCAGGTGTCAGCCACATCTCTGAGACTAGCGATGACCGTGACCCTTGTTATCATCCTGTGTACTTGTTCCTTACTCTGCTCATGTCTGGGCTGGGCTCCGGCACTTCTTGAACCACTGAGTCAAATTAGTGTCTGCTGGTGTCATCTTTGTACTCCAAGGCCATCTGACAGGGAGGGAGTGGTTAGCTCAGCAAACCAACAAGGAACAGCTGTATACGCTAAGCTAGAAATACCATGCATGTGCCTGTTCTCTGGTCTGTTTATAGTAGGGAGGGTTTTGTTTCTTTGTTTCTTGAGAGAGGGTCTCTCTATGTAGACCAGGCTGTTCTGGAACTCACAGAGATCCGCCTGCCTCTACCTCCCAGGTGCTGGGATTAATGGTGTGCACCACGCCTGGCAAGATGTTTTTAAACTTTAAATAATCTCTCTTGTTTCATGTGTGGCACAGCGTGTGGGTGGAGGTCAGAGGACAATGTTTGGGAGTCGCTTTTCTCCTTGTACTGAGTGCCAGGGATTGAACTCAGGCTGGCAGCCTTGGCAGCAAGCGCCTTTTCCCACCATCTTGCCGGCTCAAGTGTGTCATTTATACAAATGTAGGCAGAGAGGGACAGACTGCATAAAATATCCCTGCCCTTGGGCTGGAGGAAAGGGAAGGCGTCGGGACTGTGGAAGGGAAGGCTGGCAGTAGGGCGGTGACTTGGGAATTACTTCTGGCTTTGCCAATGACTAGCTCCAGTGTTGGGAGCATCTGTCTTTCCTCTCTGTGTCTCTGTGCCTCAGTTTCTTCATATGTGTGGAATAAAAAAGATGGAGCAATCAGGTATAGCGACCCAACACACAGAAAGTTTGAAGCCAGAGAACTGCCAAGAATTTAAGGTCAGCCTGGTCTATATAGTGAGTTTGAAGTGGGCTTGGGGTAGGTAGTGAGACCTTGTATCAAAACAACCACAACAACAGCAAGACTGTAATCCCAGCACCTGAGAGGTGGAAACAGGAAGATCAATCAAGGATCACCGTTTGTCTACACAGTGAGTTCATGGCCAGCCTGGGCTTCATCAGCTCCTGTCCCCAAAATAAAAAGATGGAGTAGGTTGGACTTTAAGTAGCTGACAGTCGACCAGGATTGCAGATGTCAGCGTTAGTGCAGATGTAGGCAGGGAGGGACAGACCCCGAGTGTGGTGTGGATAGGCCTCTCCAACAGGACTGTCACAGCCACTGTCCAGCAACTCAGTGTCCTTTGTCCCCCAGGAAAGAAAAAGAAGAAGACTCGAGGTGACCACTTTAAACTTCGCTTCCGGAAAAACTTCCAGGCTTTGCTGGAGGAGCAGGTGAGAGAAGGCTCAGTCGGAGGTCGGAGGTCGGGACCCTAGAGAGCACGGGGTGAGCAAGCCCCTGCTCTTCAGCGCCCCTGGTGGACGTCAGCTGCCTGGCCGACTGGAGAATTCCAGATGCCCGTCCCTTCATGTCCTTGCAGAACCTGAGTGCATCTGAGGGCCCCAACTACTTGACAGCCTGTGCCGGCCCCCCATCTCGGCCCCAGCGTCCCTTCTGTGCTGTGTGTGGCTTCCCATCCCCGTATACCTGTGTGAGCTGTGGTGCCCGGTACTGCACCGTGCGCTGCCTGGGTACCCATCAGGAGACCAGGTAAGCCCGAGCCTGACCCAGCCATGCCTACAGTCTTATTCCATGTAGCATCCCAGGACCTCCTTCCTTCTCCAATGGGCTTCTCTCTCTCTTTCTGCAGGTGTCTGAAGTGGACTGTGTAAACCTGGCATCAGGGAGAGAAAGTACCCCCACCCTTCCCAACCCACCCCAGCTCATTCACAAAGGACAGAGAGAGGGGGGAACTACCCATTCACCCAGCAAAGCTGTGCCCTGCCGACCAAGGAAGGCCACACGGACCCAGGACTGTTGTGGGGTGGTCCATCCACAGAGTGCTGTGATAATAAATGGCGTGATGAAAGGAAGCCTGCCTGCTCATTCTGGGGTATTTGGAGGTGAAGGTCAAGGTTGACTGTCAGGCCTGCATAGACTCTGCCTTTCTTCTTGTAGCCTCCATTGCCGGCCCTCTGTGTCATGGGAGGATTATGTCCCATTCTCCAGCTACTCTCAAGTCATCTCTGCCTTTCTTAGCTGCTGCTTTACTTTGGTTTTTGAAACAAAGTTTTGCATAGCCCAGGCTAGCCTTGAATTTACTATATGTGTAGCCATTAGGTGGAACTCCTAATCTTTCTGCCTCTGCCTCTGCCTCTGCCTCTTTTTTTTTTTTTTTTTTTGGTTTTTCAAGACAGGGTTTCTCTGTATAGCCCTGGCTGTCCTGGAACTCACTTTGTAGACCAGGCTGGCCTCGAACTCAGAAATCCACCTGCCTCTGCCTCCCGAGTGCTGGGATTAAAGGCGTGCGCCACCACGCCCGGCTGCCTCTGCCTCTTAAGCATTGTTTTTTAAATAGTTTTCCTTTACATGTATCTGAAGGTTTTTTCCTCTATGTGTGTGTGCATGAGTGTGTGTGTGCACGTATGTGCATGTTCGCACACGTGTGTCATAGTGAGCGTATAGATGGCAGAGGACAATTCTTGAAGGAATCAGTTCTCCCCTTCTACCCTGCTGAGACAGGACTCTTATTGTGTCTGCTCCTCACTTAGCGGATTTCAGGCCCACAAGGCTCCCAAGTGGTTCTCTTTCTTCCATCTTGCTGCAGGTGTGCTAGGATTACAGATATGAGCCGTGGCATGTATGGGTCCTATGAATCAAACGTGGGTCATCAGGCTTCCAAGGGTAGTGCCTTTATCCACTCAGCTGTCTCCTGCCCACGTCTGGTGTTTAGAAAGCGAGAGGGCTGTATGTCCTCCTGCAGATGGACCCCAAGAGCTGGTTTGGAGGGTCCAGCAGGGAAGCAGTCACTCATGTACCCTTGGAGAAATATTCCTCTTGAGCTAGATAGATGGCTCAGTGGTTAAAAACACTGGTTGCTCTTCTAGAGGACCCAGATTCAATTTCAAGCACCCCCAAATAGCAGCCCGCAACGGTCTCTAGCTCCAGCCCAGGGGATCTGCTGCCCTCTTCAAGCCTCTGAGGTTACGTCATACATGGGGTGCACAGACGTACATGCAGACAAAACATGTACACATAAAATAATGGAAGAAAAGATTTTTGAAAATTCCTCCTCCCCTGGGAGCAGTCGTCCTCTTTATCAGATCTCGAAGCTGCCTCTGAAAGCTTATCAAGTGGCCAAGGAGGAAGCAGGCACCACCTAGCCAGCTCGGCCAAGCCGCATCAACCCTGGGGACCAGAGTCCTGTGGAAGCTCCGCTCCTTTACCTGCTATTGGTTACGCTACAGGTTTTTCCTCATTTTGTTTTTAATGAAAAGTGTGTGTGTGTGTGTGTGTGTGTGTGTGTGTGTGTGTGTTAGAAGTTAGTTCTCTTCTTCCACTAAGTTGGTCCCTGGGATCAAACTCAGGTCGTTAACCTTGGCAGCAAGCATCTTCACCCACTGAGCCCTCTCACTGGCCCTATTTCTTGGCTATGAATTTAGTTTGGAAGGAGGTGGGTTTGTGGTTTGTTTGTTTGTTTGTTTTGATGTTTGAAGACATGGTCTCTCTATATAGTTCTGGATCCCCTGAAACTCTCTCTGTAGATCAGATTGGCCTGGAACTCAGAAACCCGCCTGCCTCTGCCTCCTGAGTGCTGGGATTAAAGGCGTGCATCACTGTGCCTAGCTTGAAAGGAGGCACTTTAGTTTCTTTTTCCTGGTTCTGAGTTCATGTTTTATCTCTTTCCTCCCTTCCCTCCATTTCCACCCCCTCCTCTCCTCTGTCCCTGCTCCCGCCCCCTTTTTTTCTGGAACCCAAGGCATTGTCCAGGTTAGGCGAGCACTCGACTGCTGACACTCACCTCCAGGCCTCAATGGGATAAGCACTCGGACCCTGAGATACATCCCAGATCACTCAATGGGATAAGCACTCGGACCCTGAGATACATCCCAGATCACTCAATGGGGTAAGCACTCGGACCCTGAGATACATCCCAGATCACTCAATGGGGTAAGCACTCGGACCCTGAGATACATCCCAGATCACTTTTTTTTTTTTTTTTTTTTTTCGAGACAGGGTTTCTCCGTATAGCCCTGGCTGTCCTGGAACTCACTCTGTAGCCAGACTGGCCTCAAACTCAGAAACCCGCCTGCCTCTGCCTCCCAAGTGCTGGGATTAAAGGCATGCGCCACTACACCCGGCCCAGATCACTTTTATTTTATATTCTGAAACAGGATCTCACTAGATTGTCCAGGCTGAACTCAACTCTGTAGCTCCAGCAGGCCTTGAGTTCATTATCTTCCTGCCTCTGCCTCCCAAATAGCCTCAATTACAGATTGTACCGCCAGCAACCCTTTAAGTAATTTCAGTTTTGAGCTAGCTTCAAGGGCTGAGTGACTAGGCAGGTGGGGTAAGGGCTGAGAAGTGTTGCAAAATGGTGTAAGAGGAAACCAGATAGTTCTGTCTGATACCTGACAAAATGGGACCAGTCAGGTTGACTCTTGTCCCTGATGCTACTAGTGTTCAGGGACACTCAGGATGTCGGAAGTGGAGTATAGAGAATTGTCACAGCATTAGATCAAGACATTCCTGGGAAGCAAGGGGGAAGCTTAGAGGTTCCTGTTGCTGGTGGTGCTGGCTGCGGAGATTGGCATGGTGTCTGTAGGATCCCAGACTCGCTACTTGTCTAAGTGGATTGCAGGCTGTAATTGCAGGCTGTAATTACCTAATTCTTGAAATTACCCTGCTAAGCACACAGCAGGAGCGGTCCTAGGTATTTGCTGGACAAATGACCTTAATTAGCTACTAATGAGATCCAGCAAGGTTTTTCAAGGTTTTTGAGACAAGTTCTCACTAAAATTTTGGGTTGGTGAGATGGCTTAATGGGTAAAGGCACTTGTGACTTGTAGCTGAGTTTGATCCCTGGGACTGACTCCCACGAGTTGTCCTTTGACTTTCACATGTATGTGGTGGCACATACATGTGTACGTATGTGCTCTCTCTCTCTCTCTCTCTCTCTCTCTCTCTCTCTCACACACACACACACACACACACACACACAATAATACATAGTTTTTTTAAGTTGCCCTTGACAAACTTGAGGAGTCCCTAGGAAGAGGACGAGGAGGAGGAGGACAAGGAGAAAGACTTGGAGGAGGCCGAGGGGTCAACACCACAAAAACATGGCCTAAAGAATCAACTGACCTGGACTCCCGGGGGTCACAGAGATCAGGGAGCCTGCGTGGATCTGACCTAGGTCCTCTGCATATGGTTTGGTTGCTGTGGTGGTTTGAATCTGCTTGGCCCATGGGAGGTGGCACTATTGGGAAGTGTGGTCTTGTTGGAAGAGGTGAGTCACTGAGGGGGTGGGCTTTGAGGTCTTATGTTTAAGCTCCGCCCAGGACAGAAGAGACCCTCCTCCTGGCTGCCTGCAGAAGATAATCTCTCCTGATTGTCTGTAGGTCAATATGTAGAACTCTCAGCTCCGACAGCACCGCATCTCTCTGCATCCTGCCATGCTTCCTTGCCCTGATGATACTGGACTGAACCTCTGAAACTGTAAGCCAGCCCCAATTTAATGTTGTCCTTTATAAGAGTTGCCCTGGTCATGGTGTCTGTTCACAGCAATGGAAACCCTAACTAAGACAGTTATGTAACTTGGTGTTCTTGTGGGAGCAGGGACTGTCTCTGACTCTTTTACCTGTCTTTAAGACCCTTTTCTACTGGGTTGCCTCATCCCGCCTTGATGTAAGAATATGTGCCAGGTCTTATTGTAGCTTGATATGGAGTATTTCGTTGATGTCTCTAGGCCTGTTCATTTCTTTTTCTTTTTTTTTTAAGATTTATTTATTTATTTATTTATTATATATAAGTACACTGTAGCTGTCTTCAGACACTCCAGAAGAGGGAGTCAGATCTCGTTACGAATGGTTGTGAGCCACCATGTGGTTGCTGGGATTTGAACTCCAGACCTTTGGAAGAGCAGTCAGGTGCTCTTACCCACTGAGCCATCTCACCAGCCCGGCCTGTTCTTTTCTGAAGGAAGGTTGAGGAGAGCAGATCTGGGAGAGGGAAAATGGTGAGGAAAAAGGAAGGAGGAGAGATTACAGTGTAGTCAGGGTGTAATATATGAGAGAAGAATAAATAAAAATGGGGGGTGTGTGTGACTCACCCCCATTGGACTGGCGGTGATGACTTTTAATCCCAGCACTCAGGAAGCAGAGGCAGACATATCTCTGTGAGTTCCAGGCCAGCCTAGTCTACAGAAGAAATTCTGGGACAGCCAGGGCTACACAGAGAAGAGAAAAAAACACAAACAAAGAAAACAAAGAAAAAGTTCCCCTCGGTCTTTTATAGTTCTGTGACCACAGAGCGGCTGAAGAAGTAGGAGCCCCGCCCTGCAACCAGCTTGATACTGTTAAGTGGTCAGTTGTGCAACTCGCTTAAGGCTTTCTGAAAGGAAGGGAAGAGGCAGGCAGGGGAGTCTATACAGTTGTGTGGATTCCGTTACAGGAAAAAGAAAGGGCCACTTGCCAAAACCCAGAGGCAGACCCAGTCACCAAAAAGTACTGCAGGGGGCCCCCTGTCCCCAGTTTTCCCACAGGACTCAAGGTGTCTATTTAGTGGCTTCATTTTCTTTTCTTTTTTTTTCTTTGTGTGTGTATGTGTGTGTGTATACATGTGTACTTGGGTGTGTGTGTGTGCAGATCAACCGTAGGTGTTGTTAGCTTCTGCTATTAACTTGACACAAACCCAAAATTATCTGAAGGAATCTCAATTGGAGGACTGCCTGGATCTGATTGGCCTGTGGGCACCTCTATGGGGGGTATTTTCCTAACTGCTAATTCTCGAGGCAGGTGAGCTTGGGCTCTATAAAAATACTACTAGAATGTGCATGTATCCTGTGCCCTGGGAATTAAAAGCTGAAATAAACCTCTTTCTCCCTAAGTTACTTTTGGTCACAGTGGTATCACAACAGAAAGCAGATGTGTCTTGCTCTGACACTCTGACATTTGTTGAGAAGGCTGGCCAGCCTGTGACCCCCGCCCCCTTCATCTCCCAGCCTGTGACCCCCACCCCCTTTTCATCTCCCCAGTGCTGGGATTACAAGCATAAGCCACCATACCTGGGCTTTTTTTCTTTCTTTCTTTTTCTTTAAAAAACTTTTTTTCAAGAGAGGTTTCTCTGTGTAGCGCTGGCTTTCCTAGAACTTGCTCTGTAGAGCAGGCTGGCCTGGAACTCACAGATATCCGCCTGCCTCTGATTCCCGAATGCTAGGATTAAGGGCATGCACTACCATTGCCCAGCTATCTAGCCTTTTGATTTGGGTTCTGGAACTAGAACTCAGGTCCTCACGTGATTGAAAGGCAATTGCTTACCAATTGAGCTAGCTCCCTAATTAAGCTCT
This sequence comes from Mus caroli, assembly GCF_978045245.1. Taxonomy (NCBI): domain Eukaryota; kingdom Metazoa; phylum Chordata; class Mammalia; order Rodentia; family Muridae; genus Mus; species Mus caroli. The sequence goes on along the minus strand of NW_028227259.1, from coordinate 141,216,660 downwards.
GCTCGATACTTTTTGTAGCCATGGTGTCAAGTAGCCCAGGCTGGCTTCAGACTCACCATAGAGCTAAGGATGTCCTTGATTCTGCCTTCCAAGTGCTGGGGTCACAGGGGTGCACGATTACACCCAGACTCACTTTAAAATCTAATCAGGCACCAGCTCTACTTGGTCCCCAAAGGCTCACACTAAGCTGCCCACAACGTACCAATCCGCTGTGTTACACACGGACCTTCAGAGCCTCTTTCTTGAAGGTATTGTAGCTTTTCCACAGAAATATGTCCATATTAGGCCCAGCCTGTTCTTGATGAGCACACTCGGGCCTGGGTGAAACAAACAGACAGACAGACACAGTCCCAGGGATTCCCTTTTGAGGAGCCTGTACCGTGGTTTGATGTCTTATTCTCTGAGACTCTTTAAAATGCCAGAATCCATACTCTAGGGTACCATTTTCTTTTTTGTTTTGTTGTTTTATTTTGTTGTTGTTGTTGTTTGGGGGGGGTTGGTTTTTTTGTTGTTGTTTGTTTTTGTTTTTCAAGACAGGGTTTCTCTGTGTAGCCCTGGTTGTCCTAGACTCACTCTGGAGACCAGGCTGGCCTTGAACTCACAGAGATCTGCCTGCCTCTGCCTCCTGAGTACTGGAATTAAAGGCACGCACTCCTAAGCCTGCAGGGTATCACATTCTTTTTTTGTTTTGTTTTGTTTTGTTTTGTTTTTTGGGGGGGTTTTGTTTGTTTTTTTGTTTCTCTGTGTAGCCCTGGCTGTCCTGGAACTCACTTTGTAGACCAGGCTGGCCTCGAACTCAGAAATCTGCCTGCCTCTGCCTCCCGAGTGCTGGGATTAAAGGCATGTGCCACCATGCCCGGCTGAGTATCACGTTCTTATGAGCTCCTCTTTCTGGACCCTCAAGCTCCCGCCTGTATTATTTATCTCCAGTAAGGGACTGAAGAGATGGCTCAGCAGTTAAGAGCCCTTGCAGATCTGACAGAAGAGCAGGATTCTGTTTCCAGCACCCACGCAGGTTGGCTCACAGCCTCCTGTGCCCTCTGTGGGTCTCTTCAGGCACCTGTAGGCACATGCTGCACCCAAGCCCCGTGACGGCACACACACATTCATGCAAAGACTGCATCGTTTAAAATATCTTTATTTTAAACCTCAAACCTTCAAACACACATGCACATACCAATGCCTGTTCTAGATCAACTGCCCCTGTGTGAGGCTGTGAGAAAATAGGTCAAGAGTCAACAGAGAGGAACTTTCAGCAGGCCAGGAGCATCACAGCTATTAACAATCTCCTGAGGTGGGTGACGTGGATCAGTTGTTAGTGACTCCCCCTTTCAAATCCTTTTGTTGAGAATGTGTGCATGTGTGTAGTCTATGTACAAGTCTGTGTGCCTGAGAAGGTGGGAAGAGGGTTTCCAGCTCCCTGCTCCATCACGCTCCACCTCATTCCCTTAAGACTGCGTCTCATATGGAGCCTGGAGCTAGGTTGGAAGCCAATAAGCCTCAAGAGTACCGCAACCTAGCACACTTGGGTTGCAGGATTGTATCCATGGCCTGCCATTTACACAGGTTCTGGGGATTTGAACTCAGGTCCTCATACTTGTGTAGCAAACACTCTTAACTCACTGAGCCATCTCCCCAGCTCCCTGACACACTGTCTCACTAGATGAGATAGCCCCCAAAGTGGGCAGACTTGACAGTCTATGGTTTGAAAAGGACTCCCTTACAAGGTTGTGACTTCATGACCCCTGGTGCCCCCTGAACAATCACAATATACATTTATTCATGCACACATTTATATGGAGTCCCATGCTGCAGACACCTCTGTCCCCTTGTGTCCAGCTGTAGGAAGCAGGCAAGTTGCCCCCGCAGCTTCTGTTCCAGGGAGAGGCTGAGTGCCAGGTAAGGTGTGCCTAGAGTGGGTAGTGGCTTCCAGGCACAGGGTGAGGCCAGGAAATTTGGCCTGTCCTGAGGTTATTAACTGGAGACTGGTCCGCCCGCAGGTCCTGGAGACAGTGGGACAAGAAACGGTGTCCAGCAGGCCAGAGCTTCCTACACGTATGCGTTTTTGCCATATTTACCGAAGCTGACGTCACTCTCATCCGAGGTGGCGCGGGGTATCACAATTGTAGAAGGCTTGTAGGGAAGCCCAGCCCTGTGGGATGAAGAGGAAGGCGAGGTCACGGGGGTCATAGGATGTTGTGGTCCTCACTCCATACCCTCCTCTCGCTCATCCCCTCACCTGGTGGCTGGCTCCTCCTTGGAGTCACAGCAGCAGGTGGAGAAGACACAGATGCCGCCCAGGATGGAGAGCAGGGAGGCGCTCCAGCCCAAGTAGAGGGCGGAACCCAGTTCATACCTGGAGGAGTGGAAGAGGTAAGTGCCAGCCCATAGAAGTGTGGGCTGAGACCCACCCATGTCCCCAAGGGCGAGGTTCCTCACTTACTTGGTTCCAGCATACAGGGGGTTGAAGAAGTCAGTAGTGATGTTGACGGCGTACCACGAGATAGCCACCATCCCACAGGCTCCTGGAGAAAAAGGTCGGAGGGTCTGGTCCTATGTGCCCCACACACACACACACACACTCACAAGCAAGTGAGCTACGAGGGGCTTGAGAGACAGGCAGATCAGGAGCAGGGGCGGAATGTCATGTCCTTTCCTCAGACACAGTCAAACTATAGCCATCGGGTCACACAAGTCCCAGGGTCACACAAGTCTCAGGGTCACACAAGTCCCAGGGTCACACAAGTCCCAGGGTATCTTTTTAAAGACAAGCTCTTAGGAAGCCTAGGCTGGCCTTGAACTCACCATGTAGCCTGGCATAACCTTGATCCTGTTACCTCTGGAGAATATAGTCATGAGCCACCACAGAGTGCACTACTAGCCTTCAATCATATGGAGGGGCCAGGATTTAAAAGGATTCCCTGGGAGACAGGGAGAACAGCCATGCCTGGGTAAATAAAGAAGTCCAACTTCTTCCTCCCTTCTGGACCTGAGACAAAAGCCTGGCAGCTTAAAACAAAGGCCTTGAGGACTTTCTTCTCCTGCCAGCACATGGCTGATGGACTGACTCAACAGTTCAACCCCCGATCAGGATATGTTTCACAACAGCTGAGGGCCCATCAGCTACCCTGTCTTTCCTTCCAACTGACCAACCCTAAATTAGGAAGCCTCTTCAGACTGAAAAAAAAAAAACAGCCAAGCCTCAGCCCTTGACAGCCAAACCTCAGCCCTTAACAAGATACTGGATTTTTGGCGTCTCCAGCCCGCCCTGCTTTGAGTCTTTCTCTGTGTGTCTGCCGCATGGGTTTATTTCCTTATCACCAATAAAAGCTTTTCCTCTATTGCGGATTCATCTGCTGTGTCCAAGATTTCTCCACTGCTCTCTGTCCAGCATGGGACTTTTTTTCCCTGCCATTTAATAATTCTTTAACTGGCAGAGAACATGACCTAATCGTGACCCCAGATGCTAACAATCCACATCTTGAAAGCCCAACTGTCCAAAAAAGTCTTTCCTGCCTCTGACATCCCTGTGGTTTGTCACTTACCTCCAGCAAACTGGCTAAGGGAACTTGCCAAGCCTTCAGAGCTAGGAAATGGAAATATCCCCCACTCCGTGTTATTTAGTGTGTGGTGTATCCACCTGAGTGGAGGTGCTCGTATGGAGGCCAAAGGAAAACTTTCCAAGACTGGTTCTTCCCACCTACTCTGGGGGTCTCTGGATCAATCTTGGGTCACCACAAAGTGCCTTCACTCTCCAGCCCTGCGTGGTTTATCATGAAGAAGTGGAATGTGTGCAGAAATGAAGTAAGCTGGGCAGTAATGGGCCATCTGTATATCATTACTGTGAGTGAGCATGTGTGTGTTGTGTGTATGTGTGATGTGTGTGTATGTGTGTGTATGCTGTGTATATGTGTGATATGCATATATGTATGCATGTGTATATATATATATATGTGTGTGTGTGTATATGTGTATGTTGTATATATATGTGATATGTATGGCATATGTGTGTATATATGCATGTATATGTGTACATGTATATGTGTATATGTGTATATGTATGTGTGGTATGTATGTTGTATATGTGTGTGTATGTGTATATGTGTGTGTATGTGTGTATATGTGTGATATGTATGTGCATATGTGTGTATATATGTGTGTATATGTATATATGTGTGTATATGTGTATGTTATATGTATATGTGTGTGTATGTATGTGACTGTGTGTGTGTGTGTGTGTACATGCCCTGACTCTGATCTCTCAGCCAGTCATAAGCTCTGGAAGGAAACAGTCTCTCAGATGTGCCTGGGCTTTGGCTCAGATGGGAGCAGAGACAACCCTACCTTGGACAGTGAGTTGTGGTCTAGAGATCTGCAGGGTACAGACAGGGTGGAGAGAGGGGAGAGCTGAGGCACAGAGGGCTGGGGTCAATTGAAAGGGGAAGGTGAGACAAGCCCTGAGATACCCCCCACCCCGTGGGTCCACTCTGTCCCCCATTACCAGCAAGTATGTGGAGGGTCCCTGCAATGGCCAGCAGCTTGGCCTTCTTGGAGAGATCCATGTTGCCCACGTTGGTGCAGCGGAGCCCCACCATGCCTAGAAAGAGGCCCAGGAAGCCCAGGAGGATGGCGGTGATCATGAGAGCCCGGCAGCCCTGGACATACCCTGGAGAGTGTACAGTGGGGAAGCCATCAGCCTTTTCCTGCCGGTCTCTTGCACCTGAAACTCCTAGCACCCCCCCCTTCAGAATCCATTCCAGCCTCCCTCCTTATCTCTTTTGCTCCATCTTGGCTCCTCTTCTCTCACCCGCAGCCTAACTAAGCCTCATGTAGCCTAGGTTGGCCCCACACTTGTTGCAGTTGCTGAGCATGACCTTAAGCTTCTCCTCTGGTCTCTGCCTCACAGTGCTGGGGTGACGGGCACACACCACCAGTTCTGGGTTATATGATGCTGGGGACACAACCCATGTGTCCCTGGGGGAGTGTAAACAGTACCTATCCCTTCCTCTGGAGGTCCCAAGAACAAACCAAAGTAGGACACCACCAAATGTCACGTTGGGTGACAAGTTTATCGAGCCACCTTACAGAGCACATGAAAAACCCTTACTGGCAGGAGGATGGCTTGGCCCCAAAGTAGCCACAAGGGAAAGTCTTCCCCCAGCATGGATGATGGCTCCCACAGCCACAGAACTGAAGCCCCTTCCCTAGTCTTCTGCAGCCTGTCCATCCTAGCCTCTCCCTGAGGTATTAGGCCTCATACAATTAAGGCAGAACTGCAAATGTTTGGAGAGATGATTAGACACTCAAGTGAGGGTTCAATGACTCTTTCCATACTCTCCCTTTTCTCCTTCCTTTCCTTCCTTCCTTCCTTCCTTCCTTCCTTCCTTCCTTCCTTCTTTCCTTCTTTCCTCTCTCCCTTAACCCACAAGACATGGTTTCCCTGTGTAGTCACTGGCCATCCTAGAATTCGATACACAAGACTGGTCTCGAATTCAGAGATCTGCCTGCCTCTGCCTGTCTGTCCATCTGTCCGTCTGTCTATCTATCTATTTATCTATCTGCCTCAAATTTGCTACATAGCACTGGGCATGGTAGCACACGCCTTTAATCCCAGCACTCGGGAGGCAGAGGCAGGCAGATTTCTGAGTTCAAGGCCAGCCTGGTCTACAGAGTGAGTTCCAGGACAGCCAGGTATATACAGAGAAACCCTGTCTCAAAAAAAAAAAAAAAAATGCTACATAGCTAACTCTTGATCCTCCTGCTCAGCCTTGGGTTTGCTGGAATTACAGGCCTATGGTACTATACCCAACACCTTGGACACTGTGGGTTGGAGTTGAGTAACCAGCAGGGGGCAGCAATGATTCAGGGTAGAGGACCACGGATGATGGGAAACCTGGGCCTAGGAACCCGGCCCAGTCAGTTCAGCTCAGAATCTTTTGGTGCCTTGGTTTCCCTTTCCCCAAAGCTGAGGGAAGCTGTTGGCTCCTCCTCCTGGTTTTGATGGTTGTCAAACACTCTCAGGAACCTTGCACCCCTTCTCTGGGTGGGGCCCATAGTGCATGGTGCAGAAGGCAAAAGGCTTGGGTCTCTGCCAGGAAGAGATGAAGGAGCCTGGAGTTAAGAGGTAGGGAGGGGGGACAAAGGTCTCTGAGAGGACGTTATATCTCCCAGCCACACCTTCTAGAGAGTTCTCCTACCAATTCCTTTTTCCCCATAGTCCCCTCCCTCCCACCAATTCTTAATGTGCAGAGAACGCTAATGGACAAAGGAAAGATGATTGAAGGGACTATGGGTATGTGGATCCAGAGAGTGGTTGAATAGTATAGAGACTGCACAGGTGTGAAGTCATTAACTGGTTGTTAGGCCTGGCTTGGTGAGTTATGCCTGAAATCACCACAGCACTGAAGAGGTTGAGGCAAGAGGGCTGCATGTTCAAGGCCAGCCCGAGCATCTCAGCAATACTGTCTCAAAATGGAATATAAAAAGGAGGTTGGTGCTGTGGCTCAGAGGTAGAGCTTTGTGCTTGCAATTCCCCAGTGAGGGCTTGGGGTAGTTCTTAGTGGTATAACCCTGGCCTAGACTCCTCCACTGAGGGACAGAGGGTAGCTCGGTGGTGGCATGCTTGTCTGGTATATATATGGTTCTGACTTTAGTCTCTAATACTGGGTGCAAAGCGGGCAGGGGGGGTCCCTCTTGGAACTCAGAAGATCATAGAAGAATAAACTGGCTCACGCTCACGGCTTAGACACAGGAAATAGAAATTACAACTTCTCTCTACTTCCTCTGCCTCTAGTCAGGCTGCTTACCTCTGCAGAGTGGCTGCGCTTTGACAAAATGAGGCTAACGGTGTAAATAGATCTGAAAAGCACAGACTGCATAAGGGAAGGGCAATGTCCACGTAAAAGGAAAAGCTATGTATGGTGGTGCACACCTGTAATCCCAGCACTTGCAAGGCTGGTGCAGGAGGCTCTTTTCCAGTTCAGGACTAGCCTAGGCTACATAACGAGGTCAGAGATTGGACTACATAGCAACACCATGTCTCAAAACAATGTGTGTGTGTGTGTGTGTATGTGTGTGTGCGCGCACGTACACACACACACACACACACACACACACCAAACCAAAGAATATAACTCCCTCCATTACCCGAGCAAACTCCATGTGGTTTTCCTCCAAATTCAAGTTCTCTTATGGGCAAAGAGCAGCAACCCCATGTGAGACGCCCCCTACACACACCAGGCTCACAGCAAAATGCCCTCTGCACACCAGGGATGCAGCAGGCTGGCCGGGTGCTGCGTTGACTCTATGCATGGTCCCCTCTGGCCACTTATTGCTCTGAGTTTGTGGCCCAGAATAGATTCAGTTTTTCCACAGGTTGGGTATGGAGCATAGTCAGCAGTCCTAGCCGCTGGCTACCTCAGGAGAGCTGGGGAAAGCAGAGTACCAGAGAGTCACCTAGACACGATCTCAGCTCAGAGCATCTTCCAGATATGAGGCCATTTCACAACGTTCTGTTTGCCACCCTGGGCAGGTCTCAGATTCCCCTACCTACTCACTCATCACCTGCAGCAGTTGGGCTCCCAGAAAAGCAAGACCAGAATCTAGTGGCAGGAACAACCAGAGAGGGTTCATGGTCATCGACTCTTTGTATCTGTAGCGTGGGGACAACTGGGAAGTCTAGTGGATGCTGGGGAGGTGATGGTGTGGACACGCACACGGCGGAATCAGTTTGGGGAGCTACTGTTTGGTTCGGATTGGTGCACGTGTTATATGTGTGTCTGGGGATCCCTTGGGGGAAATGATGGGAGGGAAGGGAGGAGGTGTTGTGCGGTGAGCAAGAAAGGGGTAGGAGAAGGCTCCAAAGAAGGGCTGGGCCCAAGGTAGGCTGCAGGTTGCAGCCATTTAAGACCATCAAACAACACAAAACACTCTGAGCCCCAAATACACTTGCGCAGCTGCATAACGGCCTCTCCAGCATGCGTCTAAGCTTCCTAGTAGTCTCCCTTCTGTCTGGAGTTTCAGCAGAGCAGGGAGACCCCCAGACTGTGGATGTTTGGAGAGCTACTGAGGGTGGCGTTCAACCAGCAAGATGGGAGTCTTGGTCTCACCCCTGCCAACTGAGCCAACGCTTCCCAGAACAAACCACTAAAATACAGTCAACATCCCGTGCGCGCCTGCACGCCGCGTTGCTGAGAAGCCCCGTGACCACCAGCACACTAGCACCATGACTCCTCTCAGCTTGCAGGTGGCTACCACCAAATTCATTCCATCCTTTACCGGATGCCTAGAGCTAGCAAATCACATCCGGAGGCCTCCCTCAGCTGGCTGAGGGTCACACTTTAGGGCAGGGAACCGTGTGTGACACTCACACCTGTTCCATTCCGGATCATGCGGCACCCTTTTCTGTAGCTGTCCAGAACCAAGAGCTTCATCTGAAATCCTTGTGTCCTGATGGTGCCCAAAGGCAACCACCTCCACCCTTTCCTCAAGGATCACTCCACCTAAGCCCTCCAACCTCTCTCTGTCCCCTAGAGCCTCCCTCACCCCATACCAGAGAGGGCCAGCATGGACGGAAAGTCCCAGCAGTTGGAGACTCCCAGGGAGTCGGTGGCACAGCTGTACCATAGGTTCTCAAAGATGGTGTTGGTGGTGATGACGTTGCCATGGACCGTAGACACTCTCCAGTAGCTGTTTGGAAGGGTCACCCCCAGCATCAGCAGTCCCAGGGCTGACATGAAGAAGCCGAAGGTCTCCACAGCTACCGACATGCTGGGATGCAGGTCCCCCAAGGGGGCTTGAGCCCCAGGGATTGAGAGAGAGATGGCACCTCCAGGTGAATTCCGGGGACTTTGGCCCAAAAGGGATGTTAAGGAAGACTGAGGAGGGAGAAGGTTGAAGGAGTGCTCTTCCAGCTGCGATTCTTGTCTGCCGTCCTCTGGAGGTCAGGTTTGAGTGCCTCTGCCTGGTCTCTGGGAGGCTCTGCTTCCTGGCAGGTCAGAGGAATGAGCCAAGCCTGCTCCGCTCTGCAGCTGTTGATTGTGATGGAGGGAATAAACGGGCCAAAAGTCCACCCCCTCCCCCGGCCTACGGCCTAGCCCGGGACTCCCCGCCCTAGGAGTGGGGAGGCTGGACTTACTAGGAGACTTAGGGATACAGCCAAGGAGCAGCCCCCAAGGGAGGCATTAGGAATCCAGGGGAAGTGGCCTGTCTCTGACTCAGCTGTCACCAGAGCCAGGGAATGAAATTAGAGGGACAAAGAGTTTTAGGTACCCAAAAGACCAGAGTGTCTAGAGAAGAAGCCTTCTAACAGGCCCACCACAGGCTTCCATGATGGACTAAGCGAGCCTGAGAGCGACCTATGACTCTGAAGACCCTACAGATGGGACACTAAATTGCCAAGGACCATCAAGTTTGAGTTGGGGGTGAGAAGACCTCTCAACCCTGCCAACCTGGACCTCATTATCATAGGGCCCTGGGCTTGAATTTTTGGCTCTCAGCCTTGTTGACACAACATTATTGCCTTTGGGGTTGTAATGGGAGTTGGGACCACAAATCATAGCTCCTGGGCACACTCTCATTGCCCCAGCGGCTGCTTGGATCTAAATGCCACACGGCTGAGGTGAGGCCACCGAATTATATTTTCCTCCAAACTTCCTGAACTTGAATTGCCCCTCCAGGTGCCCTTTGACTCTTCGGTCCTGAGTTTGATCTTCCTGCCAAGGGTCCAAGGGTCCAGGGGTCCAGGGGTCCAGGGGTCCAGGGGCCCAGGGTGGGGGGCTGAACATAGGCCTAAGGCATAATTCTGGTCAATCTCTCTCCCTGTCCACTTACAAGGAACCATTACCAGCTCTATCAATCATGATAAGCGGAAACCTCTGGGTTCCCCACCCCATCCTAGCTGAGCACCTGCATGAACATAGCTTCCCTTGTTGACTGCTTCCTGGTCTTGCCTGTGAAGTTGGCCCCAGGCTCCCTTTCTATGTGAGACAGAGCTATGCCAACCATGGCTCCCCATCCCCTCCTTCTCTGAATCAGGCTCCTCCACGCTCCCCTCAGGTATCTCCTCCCGCCCCCCAGCGAGCCTGCCAGGGGCTGTGGAATGACAAGAATGCAGGAAAGTCAAACAGGCCCACGCAGAGCCTGGCACAAGGGGCATGGGGTGAGCACTCTGAGGTCTCTGCCTCCCATCCCACAAGCTGGGGCTGGGGTATCCTGTGCCCAACAACCCCCCCCCCCCAGTCCCTGCCATCTCCACACAGCTTCCTCTCTCACCCTACGTCATCCGTGTCCCCTGAAGGAGAAAGATCGGGCAGAGAAAGGGGAGGGGGCAGGAAGACAAAGGGAGGGAAGGGTGGGGTTTTTGGAGGAAGCCCAGTGGGGGCCCCCTGCAGTGGAAAACTCCCAGGCAGCTGTGTGGGTCAGAGGAGACCAGAGTCATAAATCGCAGCTCTGTCCCCTGCTCACTGTTCTCTCCCAGGATTCTGGGGCGGTGGAAAAGCCGTGTTTGTCCTCCAGCGAGGTTCCTTGTTCCTTCCAAGTGGATTCAGGATAGGGGAGGAAGGAAAGGTGTGGACTAAGATGCTGGCAGAGGAACCTGAAGTGGGGTAGAGAGGGCTGCCGTGCACCCGGTGAACCTGGTCTCCCTCAGCCAATGCTCACACACAGAGCTTCCTGAGCCACGGCCCAATTTTATTTACACTCATTGCAAAGCATGACAGGGTTAAAGGACAGGTGCAGGGGCTAGGAGGCTGGGGGTCATGGAGACTGTAGAGGTAGACTACAGGGGTGCAGGAGAAAAGGGAAGGCGATGGTGAGGATGGACAGGCCCCTCTTCCAGTGTCCCCCAGGCTCCTAGGCGTCCCGGGGCAGAGAGCAGGTGAAGGCTGCCTTCAGGATTTGGACTTGGAGACAGCCAGTCCAATGAGTCCAGCCAGGCCGGCCACACCCAGGGCCATGCCACCAACGATGGCCATGCCTACCAGTCCATCTGGAAAAGGAAGAGGGAGGCGTGAGCAGACCAGGCCCACCCCAGGCCCCGGCTGGCCACACTGCCCTCCACAGAAGCGGGCGGGTGGGGGACCTGGACCCAGAGTCTGCAGGGTGGGACCCTGGGGCTACAGAGACCTTGGAGGGTAGGTTTGATGAGGGACTCTGTGTGTGTGTGTGTGTGTGTGTGTGTGTGTGTGTGTGTGTGTGTGTTCCTAAGGGCCCCAGGCACGAGGGAGGAGGAAGAACAGCCAACAAGAGGCCTGTCACCTTTCTTCATGGCCTTATCAATCAGGCGTTCCAGCTCCTTGGCCTGGTTGTTCTGGGGCTCAGTCTGCAACAGTCCTCGCACATACTTTAGAGCCTTTTCATATTCCTGCAATCAGAGGAAAGGCACACCTCACAGTACACGTTCCTTGGGATGCATCCCCCTGAACCCCCCCACCCAGGGGTGTCCTTCCCTGGCCCAGCTCATCCTTCCTCCTCCTCCACCCGTTACAGCCCCACCCCACAGAGTAGAGTTCACAAACAGCCCAGCTGTGGGGGGGTGATAAGCTAGCAGAGATAACAGCTCCAGGCACGGGGCTGCACCCCAACCTGACGTCAGCGTGGTCCCCACACCCCGATACTCTCTCACCTTCCCTCTCAGAGTCTAACCCACACAGTCCCCATCACCCCAGCCTGCTGCCCTTGGCTGGCTTTCTGAGGGCCAGGACTCTCCACCTGGGGCACTCAGGAGGAACGTGCAACTCTGCAGCCTTACCTTGAGCCGGTAGTTGCCCACGGCCAGGTAGAAGACATAGTCCCGCTGTTCCTCTTTGTTCCCTTTGGGCAACAGCTCTGGAGGGGGAAGGGAGAAGAGAAAGATGGGAGTCTCCTTCTAACTCTGTGTTCCATGGGTCCTGCTACGCTGACTCCCTCTAGGATCCTGGGAGGGTCATGGTCCTGGACCTGCATTACCAGTTTCTATCACCTGCAGCTTCCCAGTTACAGCCCCGAGACAGCCGTAAGCCTGTCAAACACCTGTGGTGGAGACCAGGAACCGGCCCCAAAGTCTGGATGGATGGGTGCATTCCCACTGGCCAGCCATGGGTCCTACTGCAAGGTCACCTCCTGCCTGACACTCATCTTGCTGAGGATGCCCGGACTTGTACTCCTCCTGCCGTCTCCTGAGTGGTCTGGGACACGGCTGGCTTATGCAGTGCTGGGAATGGAATCGAAGCAAACATGTACTCTCTAGACGGAGCTTTTGTTTTGTTTTTGAGACAGGGTTTCTCTGTGTAGCCCTGGCTGTCCTACAACCCATTCTATAGACCAGACTGGCCTCAAACTCAGAGATCCTCCTACTTCTGCCTCCAGAGTACTGGGATTAAAGGTGTGAATCGCCACTCTAGGCCCACAACTTGCCCCCCTTTCCTATAACTCAGCTTCCCTGAGTGACCCTTGTCTGACTTGTTTTTCATTTCATTCTCTGTGTGTGTGTGTCCCTGTATGACAGTATTAAGATAGGCACTCACTATGCCGTCCGGGCTTGTTTCAAACTCCCCATCAGGCTGCCCCAGCCTCTCCAGTTCCGTGGTGCAGCAGCCACCACTTTGGCACTAAGTAGCTGTGCAGTGCTAGTCTCCTCAGTGTCTGCACTGTGTCTCCAAATAAGACTCAAATGCTGACACCACTCCCACTGCTGTGCTCTACTGTAAAAGAAACCTAAAAATCCAAACTGATCAAAGTGGGGGACAGTATTTGCTTTTACAGAGACCCCAGAGCTGGTGGCACCCCTGAATTCGCAGCACTGAGGTACTTGAAGCAGGATGCACAGGTTAGAGGTCCTGTGTCAAAGTCAACTGACTAATGATACAGCAGTCTTCTGTTCCTACAGCGTTGTCCCTTGACAGCCTCTGGGATTATGCCAACACAGCCCCCAGACTTCAAAGTGCACAGACGGAAGGCCCATCTATAAAATTAAACAGTGTTTGCATAGAATGTACCTATAAGCTGGGCAGTGGTGGCGCACGCTTTTAATCCCAGCACTCATGAGGCAGGGGCAGGTGGATTTCTGAGTTCGAGGCCAGCCTGGTCTACAAAGTGAGTTCCAGGACAGCCAGGGCTACACAAAGAAACCCTGTCTTGAAACCACCACCACTACCAAAAAAAGAACGCACTCCCCAAAGATGCATTGTTTTTTGAGTCAGGGAGCTCACGTACCCCAGGCTGACCTCAAATTTGGTCAGTGTGTGCTGACTCTGGCCTTGAACTTCTTTTTTTTTTTAGATTTATTTATTTATTATATGTAAGTACACTGTAGCTGTCTTCAGACACTCCAGAAGAGGGTGCCAGATCGCATTACAGATGGTTGTGAGCCACCATGTGGTTGCTGGGATTTGAACTCTGGACCTTCGGAAGAGCAGTCGGGTGCTCTTACCCACTGAGCCATCTCACCAGCCCGGCCTTGAACTTCTGACCTTCCTGCCTCTATCTCCACAGTCATTATTGTTCGACTACTGAACGATGTCCCTGTGTCTTCACCTTTGCAGTGCTGGGGTCACATGGCCTTGATACCACTAGCCCCTCAGATATTTTAAATCTCTATAGAGTTTTCTAAATGACTGTTATCCAATACAACGTAAATGCTATATTAACAGCAATTAGTAACTGTACCAGAAGTGTTTTGTGTACACTGTGTGTGCGCACATGGAAGCATGGAGGTCAGAGGACGGCCAGTTCGTTCACACTCCACAGCATCCCCTAAAGAAAGGGTCTCCAACTGAACCTGGGCTAAGATGGCAGCAAGCCATCTCTAGCTGACTCCAGCTTACTCTCTATACGGGTGGCCAAACTCAGCTGCTGCTGCGGGTGCTGGGGATTTGAACCCAGGTCTTCATGCCTGGACAGGACGCACTGAGTCTCCCCAGCCTGAGAACATTTTTCCTACAGCATTTTCCATCTGAATGACTGTTCAGATGCTGAAACTGGGGATGTAGAGAATCAATCTAGCCCTTTCTCCAAGTGAAGTTACTGGTGGTTACTGAATGACAAATGTGCTGTAAGGTGACGGTTCTGTGTTGGAAAGGGTCCTGGAGGGGTGAGGTCAAGGACAGTAGAGGGCAGGCAGGCTGGCGGCTGGAAAGTGGGGGCCAGTGCCTTACCCTCCAGCAGCACGATGCCTCTGCGGATGTCCTCATTGTATTTGCTTCGAACCAGGCACCAGGCATATTCAAACTGCGTGCTCTTGGACACAGAACCAGCTGCCTGCTCAGACTGAAATTTCCTTTCAAAATTCTGTCATTAGAGAGAAGAGTAACCATTTAGAAACAAAGGGCAGCAATCATTCTCCTGCTAACTTGATGTCTGAATCCCAGTTAGATCCCATTTTCCTCTCTGCCGCCTTTCCCTTGTAGATCTTGGTACTCCGAAGCTTCTGTCATCTCCACCCCTGGGTCCCATGCTGTGTCCTCCCCTTCAGAAGGTCCGTGAACCCAGCCCCTAGTGGTACCAAGAGGAGATGCCACCTGGTGGCAGCTGGAGGCACTGCTCCCGAACCAGCTGACCCCAAGTATCTGAAGAGTAAACATATTGTCCCAGAGCTAAACAACCTCCTACATGGCCTTTCCCTTGAGGCCGCTGGTCCCGTCCCACCCTACTCTTTTGGGCCTGGATCTGCCTTACTTTAATTCTAGTAGAGGAAAGAAAACACAGCTACAAGGATGCGGTGAAAATAGCACTGTGCGGAAGTAAACACTAGCGAAAATTTACACCAGTGACTATACTACTTCATCCCTGCACGAGTACCCCAAATTCCCAGCTCTGCATCACACTAAGATCCCAGGCCTAGGTCTGAGTTGCTGAAACCCAGGAAACTACAATTCCCGTCAGGCCTAGGGACACGAAGCCGATTCCCACAAGAAGCAGGATGCCGCAGAGGCTGCTGGGAGCCGTAGTTCAGCTTGCCAAGAAAGACGAAACCCGCACTGGCTAGCTTCAGTCAGCTCTCCTTAGGAACTGCCCTTTCCAATTCTGCCCTTCTCCTTCCTCCGTCCCAGACATTACCTTCAGATCCTCCACAGACACCAGCTCGTTCAGCACGGCCTCCATGGCCGCCGCCCCTGAAAGCCTCACACTAAGGTCTCTACTGGGCCACGGTCTCCATGGTCCAGCAGCAGGGGCGGAGAGGCACTTCCGGCATCGACCTGTGGAAGCCCCGCCCCTTCCTCCTTTGCCTTGGGGCGGGCGGGGGCGCTAGTGCCTACGCTGGGATACTTTGTTCTCTTTGGACTCCCTGATGTCCTAGATCCTCCCTGGATCACATTATCCTAGGAACCCTCACTCTAGGACCCTGGATTATCTTCAATGTTTGCAATAAAATCCTAATGAGTACCAGGGGCCGGAGGGTCTCAGTGTAACACAAGGCAAGAGGAGTGCTCCAAGCACTCCCCCACCTCCCACTCCGAAAACTTGGGTCACATGATCACAGTGGACAGCCATTCTTAATAGGATTCTGAAGAAAAGCTGATAGGCCAGGAAACACAGTCCAGGGTTAAAGGCCCATGGATGGCTCTCACGTTCTGTTGCCAGCCCCCACGTGTTGTAGCTCACAACTGCCTGGGTTCCAGCTCTAAGGGGAAAACTTGGGTCACATGATCCGCCTGCCTCTGCCTCCTGATTGCTGGGATTAAAGGCACACACCACCACCCAGCTCAGCCTGCTCTCTTATAGAACCCAGGACCATTAGCCCAGGGATGGTACCACCTACAATGGACTGGGTCCTCCCCCAGTTATGTAAATGCCTTAGAGCCAGATCTCGTGGAGGCATTTTTCTCAATTGAGGGGCCCTCCTTTGAGAGAATTCTAGTTTGGGTGTCAAGCTGACAGAGGACTAGCCAGCACACTCACTGTCCCTTGCCCTAAGATTCTGAAACCTCCAGTAATCTCAGGTGCTCTGCATGTGCCTGCGGTCTTTGCTATTCAGAACATCTATCTTCTAGCCCTGCCCTTGCTTATTGGTTCATTCATTCATTCTTGATTGAGCATTTCCTAAGTGTCGGTCACTATTTAAGAACAGGGATTGGCACTGATAAAAATAAAACTCCTATCCTTATGCATCTAATGTGGGGAGGGGGAATGGTCATGCAGGCTTTCATCCTAGCACTTGGGAGGTGGAGGCAGGAGGAGGGGGAAGTTTAAGATCATCCTTGGCTATAGGAAGTTGGAGTCCAGCCTGGGGTAGGAACTCCTCTTGGGAGCCAGACAATCCAAGGCTTTCTCAGAGGCCTGGGTGAAAGGGCAAAAGGAATGTCAGCTCTGTGTCACTGTCCACAGGCAGACTTGGCAAGGTCTGAGGCTGGGGCCGGGGCCTCACAGGAGTGAGGGTTGCAGTTTGTCGGGATCCTACTCTCTTCCTGGCCTATGGCTATTCGTCCTTAGAGAGATGTGTATGTCTGAGGTATCCCGTGTTCTCGTTGCCAACATTGTCTAATTTAGCTACTTTGGGCCATTCTCCCCTACAAATAGTACATAAGATGCTGTATTTTGGGCTGGAGAGATGGCTCAGTGGTTAAGAGCATTGACTGCTCTTACAGAGGCCCTGAGTTCAATTCCCAGCAACCACATGGTGGCTCACAACCATCTGTAATGAGATCTGATGCCCTCTTCTGGTGCGTCTGAAGACAGTGGCAGTATACTTATACTTACATGCATAAAATAAACAAAGCTTTATAAACAAACAAACAAACGAACCAACAAAAACCCTTATCCCTTAAGATGATACACCTTAGACCTCAGAAGAGCATGTTGGATCCCCCCCCATCCCTCCCCCCCCCCCCCCCCCCCCGGAGCTGGAGTTACAGGTAGTCATGAGCTGCCTGACATGGTGTTTTAGGGTTTCTATTGCCACAGAGAGACATCATGATCCTGACAACTCTTTGTTTTTTGAGACAGGGTTTCTCTGTGTAGCCCTGGCTGTCCCAGAACTCACTTTGTAGACCAGGCTGGCCTCGAACTCAGAAATCCGCCTGTCTCCGCCTCCCAAGTGCTGGGATTAAAGGCGTGTGCCACTACCACCCGGCTGAGAGACCCTGTCTTAAAACACCAAAATAAAATATAAAATAATAAAATAGAACAGAAAACAGCCTGGCCTTCCAGAAGCCCTGGGCTCAGTTTCCAGTTCTGTCAGGTGGTTCACAGCCTCCCAGAACTCCAGTGTTGGGGATTGGGTGCCTTTGGCCTCTGTGGGCACCTGACATGTACACAAAAGCACATACATTTATACATACAAAGTAGATCTTTTTAAAAATGAAAAGCAAACAAAACCGCAAACATTGTGGCAAAGTGATAGATATATAAAATTGGCCTCTGACCCACAGTCCCCAGGATCCCTGGTTTTGGTTTTTTTTTTTGTTTGTTTGTTTTTTAATTTTATATCTAAGTACACTGTAGCTGTCTTCAGACACACCAGAAGAGGGCATCAGACCTCATTACAGATGGTTGTGAGCCACCATGTGGTTGCTGGGATTTGAACTCAAGACTTTCGGAAGAGCAATCGGTGCTCTTAACCACTAAGCCATCTCTCCAGCCCCGGTTTTGGTTTTTTTAACACAGGGTTTTCACTATGTAGCTATGTAGCCCTGGCTGAAATGGCCTCTGTGGCCCAGAATAACTTTAAACTCCTACAAATCAACTGCTTCCGCCTCCAAATGCTGGAATTAAAGGTGTGAGCTACCACACCCAGATAGGATCCCAGACGGAGGTCACAGGAGCACTGTAGCTCTGAATCCCTTGCATCTTCCTGAGGAATGAAAACGATTTAATTCTCACTAAATGGGTCCTGCAGGGTCCTGGGTAGTTTTCAGGATGGAGGCTGGTCACAGAAGAATCCAGTCCAGATGAAAAGCTTGGAACTTTGTGTCTTACCCACCCCTCATTCACTAGGGAAGGGAGAGGGCTGGAGAGAGTCAATAATTAATCAAGTGAAGCCTCCCATAAAAGGCTCTCAACTGTGGAAGTCAGAGCTCCTGTGCTGGCAGTCACGTGGAAGAATCATGAAAACTGCATGAATTACTCTGTCCCCATACAGCCCATGCACCTGGTCTTTTCCTAAGAAACCAGGGGTGGCGAATGCTTCCTTGAATGCCCAGCTGTTACAGCTCTTTATCCACCCAGAAGCTCTCAATGTGAACCCAGCCACCCAGAAGTACCAGAGGCAACCTGGGCTTGTGAGGGCAGTCTGAAGCAGGCTCTCTAACTTGTGGGTTCAGATGCCAGCTCACGTGAGTGTCAGCACTGAACTGTAGGACAGACACCTCCCTACACCCCCAAAACAGGGTTCACAGAGTGGAGCATCACCTGGGATCCAGAGAACTCAGGTGCGAGTAGATGTTTTGGGAGAAGTCATTTTCTCATTTAGATGATGGGGGCTGGGGCTGGGACTCAGGGGGCAGAGTGCTATCTAGTAAGCATGTGTCCTAGGGGCTTGGTCACTAGCACAGAAAGATGGCTCAGTCAGTAAAGATGCTTGCTGTCAAACCTGATGACCTGAGTTTGGTCCCCAGGACCCATATGGTGGAAAGAGACAACTTTCCCCATGCTGTCCTCTCATCTCTGCACTCAGACTGTTGCATGTCAACCATCCACAACAGACCAACAAATGTGTGTGCAGGGGACGGGGCCCACTGCAAATGAAAACGAAACCCACAACATAATCTGGGGAGTTGAGAGCACATGAAACGTAACAAGGAAGGGACTGAGGAGAAGGAAGACATGCAGGGACTCAGTGACACGCTCAGAGAGAGCAGAGTCCTGCCACAGAAGAAAGGGGCAGCACAGGTAAATGGCAGAGGACTGCAGGCAGACAGGGGCCCGGGCGCACTGGCTGTGCTGTTCAAGGGCCCCCAAATCTTGCTATTCAGGAGCAGGGAAGAGGATCGTCAGTTCAAGGCACACCTCCAGTTAATGAGGGAATTCAAGGCCAAGAGAGCTTGAATGAGCTCACACCTCAAAATATAGAATAAAAAGGTGTGTATGTCTGGGGAGAGAGAGGGAGAGGGAGAGGGAGAGGGAGAGGGAGAGGGAGAGGGAGAGGGAGAGGGAGAGGGAGAGGGAGAGGGAGAGGGAGAGGGAGAGGGAGAGGGAGAGGGAGATGGTTCAATGGTTAAGAGAACTTAATTCTCTTGCAGAAGACTTAAATTTGGTTCCAGGGGATATGACATACTCTTCTGGTCTCCAAGGGCACCTGCACTCATGAGCACACAGATACATACAGACATGCATGCATACATGTAAGAAAAATAAAACAACTCGCTTTATTTTACACGTATGTTTTATGTGCATGTATATATGTGCAGCATGTGCATGCCTGAGTGCCTTCAAAACTCAGAAGAGGGGATCAGATCCCCTGAAGCTGGAGTTACAGATGGTTACAAGCCACCTCGTGGGTGATGTGAACTAAACCCAGACCCTTTGTAAGGGCAACAAGTGTTCCTAACTGTGGACCCATTTCTCCTGCTCTCTAAATAAAACATTTAAAAAACAAAACAAAACTAAAGCTGGGTATGTACATGTCTTTAATTCCAGCCCTCAAGAGGCAGAGGCAGAGGCAGGAGGACTACCTCTACAAGCTCAAGGGTAGCCTGGTGTACATAGTGAGTTCTAGGCCAGCTGGAATTACCTTACCTCAAAAACAAACAAACAAACAAACAAAAGGCTGAGGATAAAACTTGGTTATAGAGCCCCTGCCAGAATCCCCCAGGGAGGGGCTGGGGTGTGGCTCCTGGTAGATCACCCGCCTAGAATCCCCCAGGGAGGGGCTGGGGTGTGGATCCTGGTAGATCACCCGCCTAGCATACGTATAGAGTTCCACCCACAGCACTGAACAAAATCAAACAAGGACTTCAGGAAATGTGACCAGCAAAGAGCTGGTGAAATTGTGTGAGAGGAGACCAGGTTGACAAACAGGTTTTTTTGCCTTAGGACGCAATGAGCACCTATTCAATGCCTCTTTGGTGTAGACAGGCCTTTTGAGCCACAAAGAAACAGGTTCTAGACAGTTCTGTCACCTGTCCAATGTCACAGAGAATTTTGCTTTTATTTTTAATATTATTGGGTTTAACAGTTAGTGATAGTCATCATTTTAAAACCCAGCCCATTATCATCCATTTTGGTTAAATTACTATTCTCACGTGTGTGTCTAATGTGTATGTCAAGGCTACAAGACAAGTATGGAAGCCAGAGGACAATTCTGCGAGGTTGGCTCTCTCCTCCAGGTTTACAGTGGCGGTGGTGGGACAAATCACTCAGACACCAGACCTGTTCAGTAAGCTCTTTTCCTGCTGGGCATCTTTCCAACCCTGGACCTGGGATTTTTACTCCAAGAAGGTTCTCTTTCTCTTCCTTTTCCCCCTCCCTCCTCTTCCTTCCCAGTCTCTAGCTCAGGCTGGCCTTGAGTTCCTGGTCTACCTGCCTCTGCCTCTCGGGTACTAGGACTGCAGGTGTGGTAGCGTCACTCCTGCGTTCCGTGGTGCTGGGGAGTGAACTCAGGATTTCACACATGCCAAGTGGATGCTCTACCGACGAGCTACACGCCCAGCAGCCTACACCTCCTTTTCTATTGGCTTTGAATCACAGCCGCCTGCACTTCTACACCAGGCTCTTACTGTTCCTTCCGACGTGAAGAGACAAGAGGGTTACGAGCTCGGAGCCTGAGTCGGCTGTCCGCCATTGCTGTACTTGTGGAAGCCGCTGCTCTGCATGTCCTGCATGCTCAGGTGATGCTTATCCCTTCTCAGGTCTCTGATGGAATTGAACACTAGACAGCTACAGTCTCACAGTTAAACTAAAAAGGATCCCGAAAGCATTTTAAGATCTAAGGAGATGTTTTTCAGGATGTGATACACACAAATTATGAAGGTTAGAGGAAATTATAAATGGATGTCTTAAGGTTGCTAACTATAAGTTATGAAATTAGAGAACTTAAAATGCTTAAGATGGTAATGAAAAAATGATTTAGATAGAGAAATCTGAACTTATCAAGATAGGGTAGACAATAAAATATTTTATCTAAAGACTGCCAAATACTAAAAGACTGGACTTTTTGAATGTAATTCTCATTTAATAGCTTTCATAATTGTTTCATGATTGCTCCTTCTGTATGTTTATTATTATAAGAGAAAGAGCCTTTTTATTTAGATTAAAAAGTGGGGAATGTAGTGGGTTGGTCTGGTGCTGCTCTGTACTCAATGCTAAATTCTGTACCCCAAGACCTGGCTGCTCCAAGATGAACAGAGATCCTCCCCTCCCACCATGCGGTGGTCAAACTCAAGTCATCAGGCTTGGGGGCAAGCACCTTCACCCGAGTTATCTTAGTTAGGTGTGATTGCTGTAACAGACCAGGACCAAACAATTTAGGGAGGAAAGAGTCTTTTGGCAACATTGTCTATAACTAAGGGAAAACAGGGAAGGACCTGAAAACAGAAGCTATGGGAAATGTTGTTTACTGGCTTGCTCCTCCTGGCTTGCTCAACCTGCTTGCTGGCACCGCCCACAGTGGGCTGGGCCTCCCACATCAAAAATGTCAGGAAAATGTCCTCCAGACTTGCTGGCAGGCCAATCTGATGGAGCCATCCTCTCACTTCAAGTTCCCCGTTAACAGATGACCCTGGCTTGCTTGTGTCAAGATGTCAAAGGGCTAACCAGCACACGGCTGAGCCATCTTGCCAGTCCCTACGTTTGTAATTACTTCTTCACTTCCACTAACTTCACCTTGATCAGTAGGCGAGGGGAAGGAACACTGCAGGTTAACTCTAAACCCCAAAAGGCAATGCAGTCCCCAGGGACTACTCTTTAAGGTAATTCAGTAGTAAAGTCACTCCACACGCCATCATCTCCAGCTCTATGGGAGCTATAAATCTGATGTCATCCTCACATTAGGGGCCCTGTTTGCTCTGTGCTGGTTTTCAGTGTGCCACTTGTGTTAAACAACAATGGGGTTACTCCTGGCCTCCTGACTTAGACTGGGAGGTCAGGGAAGGCAGGACCTCTTACTGAGTCCAGATCAGTGCCTAAGAGTAGTAGACATTCAAGTCCTAACTACTTGAATTGTTAAGAGATTGTTATTACTAACTTTAAAAACAATTATTTTTCATTTCGTGTGTTTGACTGTTTTGCCTGCAAACATGTATATGTGCCATACGTGTGGTATCCTCGGAGGCCAGAAGGGAGTTCTGGATCCTAGGAAGTAGAATTATAGGTGTTTGTGAGCTAGCGTGTTGTTGCTGGAAATCTACCTTGGGCTTTCTGCAAGAACAACAAGTGTTCTTAGCTTATGAGCCAACTCTCCATCCCCTCATTATTAACTTTTTAAAAATTATCACTATTAGTGTTTGTGTGTATGCGTGTGTATCTGCATGTGCATGTGGAATCCAGAAAATGGCATCCAATGACAGGCGTCTCTTCTCCTCCCTTTTGCACGTGGGTTACAGATGGGCACAGTCAAACCTGGCTTCTAGGTGAGTGCTGGCTGGGGATCTAAGCTCAGATTGTCGTCACGCTTGACTTTATGTCAGGAGTCTTTATGGAGAGACGCATTTCCCCATGTATGGGAGGCAGGGTCCCAAGGGCCCAGGTGAGCTTTAAAGTTCCTGTTTCTACTGCCTCGACTTCCCAACATTGGATGGTATGGATTAGCACGCCCAGCTTCATTATCAACTTTCTGGAAAGTTCTAACATAATACAGAGGAAGTCACAATATAGTTTGGCTACGTAATATACTCTTTGAGGAAATGGTCAATGAAAGGGGAAGAAAAGGGAAAGAAAGCCATGAAGACATTCACTTTTTTTTTTTTTTCAAGACAGGGTTTCTCTGTGTAGCCCTGGCTGTCCCAGAACTCACTCTGTAGACCAGGCTGGCCTCGAACTCAGAAATCCGCCTGCCTCTGCCTCCCAAGTGCTGGGATTAAAGTAGTGCGCCACCACGCCCGGCAAGACATTCACTTTTGCATCATCTGAAAGGGAAGCCAGCGGGAATGGTTTTATTAATCATGCTATGCATATTGGTTTGGGCCTGTAGATGGGACTATTCAAGGCAAAAGAAAACACTTCCCAGCTCAGGATGCATGTGGATGGTGATGGGCAGTGAAACTAACCCCCCCCAGCCCCTCCCTTGAGCCCACGCAGCCTGGTGTCAGTGGTTAGCTCGCAGGAGTGCTCTGCAAATCCTCCTGACCAGGACTCCATTTTTGGTGGTTTCCAACCTTCAGTCACCTCCCCTCTACTTCTCAGTTGCCCTGGCTAGGCAGGGAGTTAAGATGTCCTATCAAAGCCCGGCGTGGTGTCGCAGGCCTTTAATCCCAGCACTCGGGAGGCAGAGGCAGGAGGATTTCTGAGTTCGAGGCCAGCCTGGTCTACAAAGTGAGTTCCAGGACAGCCCAGGGCTACACAGAGAAACCCTGTCTCAAAAACCAAAAAAAAAAAAAATGTTCCTCTCACACCCTATTAAGCAGCTATAACATGCCAAGAATTCTTCTCGGTGCTAGATAGAACAGAACTCTTGTCCTCACGGAGGGTATACCGTAGTGAAAGAGCCTGAACTGCTAATGAATACATATTACATAATCAGCCAGTTCCAGCTTCCAGCCCATCAACAACAGCCCAACCCAACCCAGTCTGGCACGTTTCATGGCGCTGATGTTCTCAGTAAAAACAGCCGGGAGTAGTGGTGATGCATGGCTATGATCCTAGCACTTGGGAGCCTGAGGTAGGGGGACTCGTGAGTTCCAGGCTGGCCTAGGCTACAAGGCAAGATCTTGTCTCAAAAAAAAAAAAAAAAAAAAAAAAAATCAAAGCTACACAAGACAGTGTTTGAAAACTGCAACCCTGAGGATCGACCCCACTTACCCTTGCAGCTTCGTCTCTGGGCATCCATGGACCCCTGCACCCGAGGATGTTCTCATGACAGCCTTCTTTGGTTTTTATTCGTAGCGGTCTATCAACCGGAGTCTTTCATTCTGCCCCGCAGCCAGGACATTAGGCCCAGAGCTGTTTTCTACAGGCACTTTGGGGGTTCATCCCTTAACACGCAACACTGTAACCCTTCATGCTACAGCTACTATGCTTCATTCATCTTTTCTGACAAAGGAGAGCCCTCTGAGGACAGCCTCGGGGTAGAAGGAGTAACGGCAGGCGTTACAGAAAGCACGCTAGGGTCCCGCTGGGAAGCCTGAACTTCCGGGTGGTGCCTCCTTGGGGGCGTCTCTAGGAAGTCGGCTCGGTGCTCTGGAGGACCGGAGCTGCTCCATTGGGAAGAGCAGAGTCTGCGCAGCAGGTGCTGTCCAAAGGGAGGCGGGGCCGAGCGAGGCTAAGGGCGGAGCGAGAGGACCTCACTGGCCAGTGAACGCGCGCTGCTTCCCCAAGGGGCGGGGCGACACTAGGAGGGCAGGGCGCTATCGGATGCTGGAAAGGGACTTTCCTTTCCTCAGATTTTTCAAAAGGTTCATACCGACCCCTGAAATGGCTCAGAGGGTACAGGTGCTTGCCGGCAAGACTTATAACGCGAATTCGACTCCCAGGAGTCTTATGGTGAACCAAGAGGGCCATACACCCACCTTGTGGTGCACACACATACACAAAATAAAATGTAATAAAAATGATTATTTTAAATTAAGGTGTGTGTGTGTGTGTGCGCGCGCGCGTGCGCTGCGGTAAATCTCTCCAACCCAAATATGCCCCGGCAATGAAAACACAACACAGTTAATATGATTACATGCTGTGCGCCTAGATTGGGCAGATCTACCGCTACACTACCATCTTCCACAGTTTATGAGACCCCTTAGAACTTGTGGTTTTTCCGCTTTTCTCCTTCTTCCCCCTCCTCAGCGGCCTCTCCCTCTTCCATTTTCTCCTTTCTCTCTCCCCACCTTCTGCTCCACCTTACCTTTTATCTGCCCAATCATCAGCTCTTTTATTTTACAAATTAAGGTGGGAAGCAGGTTTACAGGAAGTCACCTGGGTGATGACTCATTCCTTTTTCCGAAACCACTCAACGGAGAACGGAATTAACATCAAATATGATTAGCCCCAGGGCTACCTACAACATATGTATGTCACATAGTGCCTATGGAAGCTACAGCTCATCCTTGGGTGTCTTCTTCAATCCCTCTCTTTTATTTTTGAGATGGTCCCACTGTGAAGTACTGTCTGGCCTGGAATGCCAAATGTAGCCAAATGTAGATCAAGCTAGCCCTCAACACACAGATAATCTGCTTGTACCTGCTTCCGCGGCGCTGGGCTTAAGGGAGAACACTACAAGGCAAAAACACTACCACCTTGTTTCTTGAGACAGGTTTTTCTCAATGAACCTGAGTCAGAGTTTGATCCAGGGGACAAACTGGAGGCCCACCCAATCTCTCCAAGGAAGTGGGTCTGTGGGAATGAATGTAGCAGGGAATGGGGTTGGGGTTGGAGTTTTTTTTTTTTTTTTTTTTTTTTTTTTTTTTTTTTTTTTGGTTTTTCGAGACAGGGTTTCTCTGTGTAGCCCTGGCTGTCCTGGAGCTCACTGTGTAGACCAGGCTGGCCTCGAACTCAGAAATCCTCCTGCCTCTGCCTCCCAAGTGCTGGGATTAAAGGCGTGCGCCACCACGCCCAGCTGCGGGGTTGGAGTTTTAAAGGACGGAGAGAGACCTTAGGGGATAGAAGAGTCCAGATACAGATCAGTACCCTACAGTTTCAAAGTGGTAGTAGATATCCGTGGGTTTAGTATATGGGTCTCCTTAGCTTCTCAGTCCCCCTGAGGCTTTTAGGTAATTAATTCTCCAGCCTGGAGCTCACCAAGTAGACTGGTCTGGGCAGTGAGCCCCCGTTTCCCCACTGTCTCTGCCTCGCCAGCACTGAGATTATAAATGCCTGCTAACGATGCACAGCTCTGTATGTGGACTCTGGGGAATCCAAACGCTTGTGTGGCAAGCACTTTACCAACTGAGCCATCTTCCCAGCTCACAGCCAATAAACGGTTCATCAAGATAGGACCACAAAAGGGTGACTCCCACTTTTTTGGGATGAAAGCTAATGGGCAGTTTCCTACAGTCATTAAGAAACCTAAAGCTACTTTCAGAGGCTGTCATCTCCAGCTTTTTGGCTGAGGCCTTTTGCTTTACCAGACAACAGGAATTGTGGGTAGCCGAGAAGTTCCTTTGGTGTTGATGGGCCTGTTGCTCCAGGCTTTAGAAGCCAGTGACTTCACTGTTAGGTACACAGTCCAGGGCTTATTGCTCTGACTTCTAACAAGCAGAGCCACTGGCACTTGACAGATATTGTAATCTTTGGCTTCTAGCAGCAATAAACAGTAGGGTAGCGTTCGTTCATGGGTTTTGAAGTATTGGGGCCCTCAGCTCCTAGAACAGCTAGCTATAGGAATGTGTTAGAATCCAGCTGCCGGCTGCCAGGTACCCCCAGCAGTGGCCCTGACCTCTGCCTCCCACCAAGGGCAGACACCCACCCACCTACACTCACATCCAAAGACAGGCAGCCAGTGTGAGTCCCTGGCTAAGACACCCAGAAAGTGAGCTTAAGTCACAGGGGGCACGGGTAACCACACGTTCTGCTCCCTGCTCCCCATTCTTTCCACCCTTGTGGGAATCAGAGAGTCTGGCTACAGGCTCTTGCTGTGAACCCTGCCCCATCCTCAGGAACACAAGAAAGCCCCTGCTCCTGCCAAGTGGACCTCAGAGCACTTCAGAGCTCCCACCATGCTATGTGCCATGTTGCTGTCTGTCTGTCTGTCCAGGGCATTGGTACTTCTGATCAACTCCTTACCTCTAACGCTATATCTCAGTATCGCCTTGTACCTGATGTCACTAATGTTATTGTCTTCTGGCCTGGAGTGTCTGATACATTGGCTCTCAAGGCGTGACGGTCTCCTGAAGGCTCCTCCAGTGACAGATGCCTGTGTTTTGTCTTTTAGATTTATTGAATGTGTATGTACCTGTGCCTGAGTGGATATGTGTGTACCACGTGTGTGCAAGGCCCATAATTGTCAGAAGAGGGTGTCAGATCCTCTGGAACTGGAGTCCTAGGCACTTGCCAGGGCCAGATGTGGGCACCAGGAACTGAACTTGGGTCCTCTGGAAGAGCAGCAAATGTTCTTCACGGCTGGCCGTCTCTCCAGCTTCAGTGGCCAAAGTTTTTTTTTTTTTTTTTTTTTTCAAGACAGGGTTTCTCTGTGTAGCCCTGGCTGTCCCGGAACTCACTCTGTAGACCAGGCTGGCCTCAAACTCAGAAATCCACCTGCCTCTGCCACCCAAATGCTAGGATTAAAGGTGTGTGCCACCACCACCCGGCTTTTTTTTTTTAATAGCTTTCATTCTTCAGCCTCGGCTCTCTGCTCTTGCTCTGCTTCCACATCACGCACACACACACACACAAATATATAAACTATAATTAACAACAGAGCCCCTAGAGTGAAAAAGGTATTGTCCAATTCTAGGAGGTGGTGGGCACACACCTTAATCCCAGCACTCTGGAGGCAGAGACAGGTTGGTCTGAGAGTTCTCGACCAGCTTGGTTTAGAGTGAGTTTCAGGACAGTCAGGACTACGCAGGGAAGCCTGTCTTGTGGGAGGAGAGTATTTTCCAGCATTAGGCATCTTCAGACCCTGCACCTGCATGTTTGTTTGTTTTCCCTTGTGCTGACCCAGCTGGGAATGCCACATCAAGGTCAACAGAAACTGAACTTGGCCAAAAATGCTTGGCTCCCAGGTGGTGGTGAAGCTGTCTTGGAAGGTTCTGGACACGTTGGGAAATGGGGCATAGCTAGAGGAAGTAGGTCATGAGGGACTGGTCTTTGAAGGGTACACAGCCCTGGTCTTTGCTTCCTGTCCAGTGTGATGACTGGTTAATTCTCAGCAGCACAGACTCACTGGGGAGATGGGCCTCTGAGCTCTTCTGTGAGCGAATGTCCTAACTAGGTTAATTGATGTGGGAAACCAGGTTTTCCTTTCTTATTTCTTTGTTTCTGTCTTAGTGTTCCCATCGCTGTGAGAGACACCAGGACCAAGGCAACTCTTACACAGGCGAACATTTTTTTAATTCACTTTACGTCCTGCTCCCTTTCCCCCCTCCTGGCACCCCTTCCACAATCTTCCCACCCCCCCCCCACTCCCCTTCTCCTCTGAGCGGGTGGGGGGTCCTCTTGGGTGTCCCCAGATCCTGGCACATCAAGTCTCTGCATGGCTAGGCACATCCTCTTTCACTTAGGCCAGACAAGGCAGCCCAGCTAGAACAACATATCCCATGGACAGGCAACAGCTTTTGGGATAGCCCCTGCTCCAGTTTTTTGGGACCCACATGAAGGCCAAGCTGCACATCTGCTACATATTTGCCGGGAGGCCTTGGTCCAGCCCATTTTTGCTGTTTGGTTGGTCCAGGTTAGTTGACTCTGTTGGTCTTTCTGTGGAGTTCCTATCCCTGTGGAGTTCCTATCCCTGTGGAGCTAAGGTCACCCTCACTGACTCTTGGACATTTAACTGGCTTACAGATTCAGAGGTTTAGTCCAATATCAGGAAACATGGCAGCCTGCAGGCAGACATGGGAAGAAGGAGCTGAGAATTCTACATCTCAATCTGAAGGCAGCCAGGAGAGACTGGCATCCTAAGGCAGCTAGAAGGAAGCTCTCTTCTGCAGTGGGTGGAGCCTGAGCATAGGAGGAGACCTCCAAAGCCCACCCCACAGTGACACAGTGACTGCCTCCAACAAGGCCACACCTCCTACCAGTACCACTCCCTATGAGCCAAGCATATTCAAACCACCACAGTTTTTCTTTCATCTCCTCTCTCCTCTCCCCTCCTCTTTGTTCTTTGAGACAGGATTCTGCTATGTAATCCTGGCTGGATCTCACTGTATAGACCAGGCTCAGACTCACAGAGATTCACCTGCCTGTGTAAGTTCTGCAATTAAAGGCATTGCCTTTTAAAAAGATATTTATGCATTTATTATATTTTGTGTGTGTGTTTTATGTGTATATGAATGCAGATTAATGACAGAGGCCAGAAGAGCGTGTTGGATCCCCCTCCCCCACACACCCCGCCCTGGAGCTGGAGTTACAGGTAGTCATGAGCTGCCTGACATGGTGTTTTAGGGTTTCTATTGCCACGGAGAGACATCATGATCCTGACAACTCTTTGTTTGCTTGTTTGTTTGTTTGTTTGTTTGTTTGTTTTTTGGGACAGGGTTTCTCTGTGTAGTCCTGGCTGTCCCAGAACTCACTTTGTAGACCAGGCTGGCCTCGAACTCAGAAATCCGCCTGCCTCTGCCTCCCGAGTGCTGAGATTAAAGGCATGTAGGCATGTGCCACCACGCCCGGCTGCCAGCCTGGCGACTCTTATAAAGGAAAACATTTAACTAGGGCTGGGCTTAGTCCGTCGTCATGGCAGGAAGCATGGTGGCATGCAGGCAGATGCCACAAAATCCGTCGTCATGGCAGGAAGCATGGTGGCATGCAGGCAGATGCCACAAAAGTTGCAGAGAGTTCTACATCTGAGATGATGACATTGGGCCTGCCGTGAACATCTTTGAAATCTCAAAACCCACCTCTGGTGACACATTTCCTTAAACAAAACCACACCTACTCCAACAAGGCCACACCTCCCAATAGTGCCACCACCCCCCACCAATAGTGTGATGTTATGGGGCCATTTTCATTCAAATCACCACACATGGGTTCTGGGAACTGATTCAGGTGCTGTGCAAGAGCAGCAAGCTCTCCTAACTCCTGTGTCCCCAGTCCAGGATGACCCATCTTGATTATGCTAACCGCTGGGCAGGAGGATCTTGGACCATACAGGATGGAGACAGTAAAGCAAACACTAGCATGCACACACCCTTTGTCCGCTGGTTCTCTGAGAGCAAACAGTCCTTGCATAGGACCCTTTAGTGGTTCATAGGCTGGGAGTGTGGCTCTCTGCATGACTGCATTAGTGGGATCTTTAAAAACAGAGCCTGGTATGGTGGCGCACACCTTTAATCCCAGCACTTGGGAGGCAGAAGCAGGCAGATTTCTGAGTTTGAGGCCAGCCTGGTCTACAAAGTGAGTTCCAGGACAGCCAGGGCTATACAGAGAAACCCTGTCTCGAAAATCAAAAACAAAAACAAACAAAAACTGAGGTCTGCCAGGCGTGGTGGCATATGCCTTTAATCCTAGAACTTGGGAGGCAGAGGCTCTACAAAGGCTACAAAGGCTCTACAGAGGCTCTACAAAGTGAGTTCCAGGACAGCCAGGGCTATACAGAAAAACCCTGTCTCAAAAAACAAAAAACAAAAACAAACAAAAAAACCAACAAGGGGCTGGAGAGATGGCTCAGTGGTTAAGAGCACCGACTGATCTTCCGAAGGTCCTGAGTTCAAATCCCAGCAACCACATGGTGGCTCAAAACCATCCGTAATGAGATCTGACGCCCTCTTCTGGTGCATCTGAAGACAGCTACAGTGTACTTAGATATATATTTTTTAAAAGATTTATTTATTATTATTATACATAAATACACTGTAGCAATCTTCAGATGTACCAGAAGAGGGCGTCAGATCTCATTACGGATGGTTTTGAGCCACCATGTGGTTGCTGGGATTTGAACTCAGGACCTTCGAAAGAGCAGTCGGTGCTCTTACCCACTGAGCCATCTCGCCAGCCCCCGTACTTAGATATAATAATAAATAAATCTTTAAAAACAAAACAAAAGAAAACAAAACTGAAGTCTAGTGGAGACTACTTGGGTCAGGCCACCCTTGTAAAGGGGTTTGTGACCGAGTTAGGTCTTGCAGAAGTGAGAACAGGATTTTAGGGGAGAGCAAGCCTTGGGAGCTGGAGAGATGGGAAGAACACTTTCTGCTCTTGCAGAGAACCTGAGTTCTCATGGGTGGCTCACAACAGCCTAGACGTCCAGCTTGAGGAAATGCAGTGTCCCCTCTCTGCTCCACAGGCAAAGGAGATCTCATAACAGACTGGCTGCTAAGTCTCCCGTCCATGATCATGGCCCTCCACACTTGGTCACTCCGTGGGTGACAATTCTACATCCATAGGGGAACCTCAGGTGGGTAATGTTTTAACAGTTTGTGCTTGATTCACACTTCGGTGCAATAATATTTTTTTAAAATATTTTATTTATTTATTTATTTATTATTTATTTATTTATTATATGTAAGTACACTGTAGCTGTCTTCAGACACTTCAGAAGAGGGCATCAGATTTCATTACAGATGGTTGTGAGCCACCATGTGGTTGCTGGGATTTGAACTCCGGACCTTTGGAAGAGCAGTCGGCACTCTTAACCGCTGAGCCATCTCACCAGTCTGCAATAATATTTTTTTTCCAATTTTTGTACACATTTGTGTTGGCAAGCACATGCGTGCCACAGGACGCGTGTGAAGGTGGGAGGCCAGCCTCGGTAGTCAGTTCTTCCCTTTCTACTATGTGGGATTTGGGGGAGTTGAACTTAAGTTGTCAGACCTAATGGCACGTTCCTTGATCCAATGAGCTATCTCCTTGATCCCATTTTTCTTTTTAAATTTGTATTTAATTTTATTTGGGGGTTGGACATGTTGAGCCAGGGTTTCTCTGTGTAATAGCCTTGGTTGTCCCGGAACCCACTTTATAGTTTAACTCAAAGAACTCCACTGCCTCTGCCTCCTGAGTGCTGGGATTAGAGATGTGTGCCACCACATTCATCTCCCCCACACCCCCTGCCTGCACACGTCTGTGCATCATGTGTCTGCCCCTGCTGGGTGGTTCACAACCACCATAACTGCAGTTCTAGGGGATTTGCTTCTCTCTTCTGGCCTCTTAAACACACACACACTCCACAAATAAATCTTAGAAAAGGAAAAGTCTCTGTAGCCGGGCAGTGGTGGCACAGGCCTTTAATCCCAGCACTTGGGAGGCAGAGGCTGACAGATCTGAGTTCGAGGTCAGCCTGGTCTACAGTGTGAGTTCCAGGAAAGGCAGAGCTACACAGAGAAACCCTAGACCCTGTCTTGTGGGGGAGGGGAAAATCACTGTAATGCAAACTCAGCGGCTTCTGGCTTTGGTTTTGTTTTGAAGTAAAATTGGGGAGCCCATCACTTATGGAGAGGGAAGCTAACATAGCAGTTACCCCAAACGCCCCAGCCGCCCCAACCCCTGGGGAACATTCAGGTGCTGAGGAAGGATGCTCTCGAAGGCCAGCTATGACTAAGAGCTAAGCGGAGGCTGCTTCCTCTGGAAAATGAGATCCCATCAAGCAGAGCGAGTCTAAGCACCGAGTGTTCTCCAGTGTCAAAGTTGTTCAAGTATTTTTAAACCGCAGAGACTTTTATTGATTTAACCAGCTGAAGATGGGATGAAGGCAATGGAAAATTGCGAAGACGTGTCTCATTAGATGAGGCTCCCCACCCCCTGCTACTATATATTTAGAAGGTTTTTGTTCAATACGGAACAAAACCCTGAGCTTTATATGTGTTACGGGCAGAATGGTGTCCCACCTTCTATCCCCAAAGTCAGAGTGAAGTCCTAATTGTGGAACCTGATAATAGACTATATTTAGGATTTTCTTTCTGCCCTCACCCCTACTTGTCCCCCCCTCCCTCCATTCTTCCTTTATTCTGTTTTTTTGTGTGGGTGGGTGGGTGGAAAGAGGCACGTGTGCATGTGCTAGCATATAAGGATGGAGGTCAGAGAACAATTTGTAGGAGTCTTTCTCTCCCTAGGTCTGGGGGATCAAACTCAGGTCACCAGGCTTGGTGGCTGGCACGTTTACCTGCTAAGGCATCTTGCAGGCTCTTGCTTCTTGCTGTGGGCTCTTGCTGCATAGCCTGGGCTGGCCTGACAATGAGTCCCTTGGCTTCAGTCCCTGGGGTGCTGGTCACCCACACAGCCAGGTGTCCTCTCACACAGCCAGGTGTCCTCCCTCGAGCTACCCGGGACATAGGGGCGTCATCTAAGCTACAGATTTCCTAAGAAAAGTTCTAGGTGTGCACAGGAGCACAAGTGCCCACAGAGGCAGGGGGATAGTGCTGTTTCACCCCCGAGCGGGAGTTATAGGTGGTTGTAAGCCACTCAGTGTGGGTGCTAGGATCTGAGCTCAGGGCCTTTGAAAAAGAAGTCTGTGCTCTTAACCAATGAGCCACCTTGCTAGACCCCCAAAGTGGTTTTTGTTTTTGTTGTTTTTAACTGAGAATTTTTAGCTGGGTAGTGGTGGCGTATGCCTTTAATCCCAGCATTTAGGAGGCAGAGGCAGGCGGGTCTCTGTGAATTTGAGGCCTGCCTGATCTACAGAGTGAGTTCCAGGACAGCCACAGCTACACAGAGAAACCCCATTTAAAAAAAAAAAACCCCAAAACTTGTGGCTGTGTTGCATATGTGTATGCTGGTGCAGGGCTTGTGTCATCTTTAAGAACAGCATCTACCTCCTTTGAAACCGGCTCTCCCCCTAGCCTGGAGCTCACCAATTAAGCCAAACTACATTGGGGTGTTACTACTGAGCCACGCCCCCAGCCCCTCCCTGGGGGATTCTAGGCAGGGGCTCTACCACTGAGCCACGCCCCCAGCCCCTCACTGGGGGATTCTAGGCAGGGGCTCTACCACTGAGCCATGCCTCAGCCCCTCACTGGGGAATTCTAGGCAGGGGCTCTACCACTGAGCCACGCCCCCAGCCCCTCCCTGGGGGCTGGGACCACTGAGAGCCCTTGTGGGAGTGTCATCTGGCACTGTGATAAAAA
This sequence comes from Mus caroli, assembly GCF_978045245.1. Taxonomy (NCBI): domain Eukaryota; kingdom Metazoa; phylum Chordata; class Mammalia; order Rodentia; family Muridae; genus Mus; species Mus caroli. The sequence goes on along the minus strand of NW_028227259.1, from coordinate 141,182,950 downwards.
TGCCCTGACAAGCTTATTGTGGTGCTGCATGCCTTTAAACCTAGCACCAGGTGGGTAGAGACAGGAGGATCTCTGAGTTTGAGCCCAGCCTGGTCTACATAAGAAATTCCAGGCCAGCTAGAGCACCATAGGAGACCCTGTCTCCAACTCCCAGCTGTACCCCCAAAACCCCAAACAGAAAATAACTCCTCCCCCCAATCCAACAGGGGAGCCAGGTTTATCTGGCAGGCATGCTGCAGAGGCAGGAGCTGCTGGCCTTGTCTTACTAAGTAGCTTCATGATGGCCTTTAACTCTCCCATTCTCTGGCTCCACATCTGGAGCACCAGGTGGGATGGAGCCTGGAGTTTCCTCCATGCTAGGTGAGAACCCGCAGCTAGGCTGTGGTCCACTTGTGTTGCTATGCTGGCCCCACATGCTTTAGCTCTTCAGTGCTGTGGATTGAACTGTGCACATATTAGATAATATGTGCATCCTATTCCATATCCCAAAGGCCAATTCCCCAGACCTTTTATATGTTCATTTTTGAGAGAACTCTACTTAGGAGACAGAGGCAGGCAGGTCTCTGTGAGTCTGAGGTAAGCCTGGTCTACATAGAAAGTTCTGGAGTTACATAGTAAGACCCTGTCTCAAAAAAAAAAAAAAAAAAAAAAAAAAAGAATCCTTCTGAGATCTCAAGAGATTCTCAAAGAGTTTGGGCTGGCCTCGATCCTCCTGCCTCTGGAGACCTGGATTCGTGGCTTTGCACCACTGGGCTTGGCCTTTAATATTTCTTCAGATAGGAGCAGAATCCCTCCATGAAGCTGTCAGGCCTGGAGATTTCCTTTGTTTGAGAGCGTGAGGCTAGAATTAACAGAGCAGATTTTTTTTTTTTTTTTTTTTTTTTTTTTGCACAGTTTCACATATCTCCGTAGCCATGGCAATGACCCCTGGTCAAATTCTGAGAACTAGAATCCTCACTGAGAGATTGGTAAGAAGTTCTTTTCTGTGCCCAAAATAGAATCAAGTGGAACCAGGCTGCAAAGCAGCCCTGAGGGGCACACCTGTAATCTTAGCCCCTGAGGGGTGGAGGCAGGAGGAAGAGGAGCTCATGTGGGCTACGTAGCTTGAGGCCAGCCTGAGCTGGGCTACATGCAACCCCGTGGCAGAAAAAGATGAACTAAGGACTGGAGAGATGGTTCAGTGGGCAAGAGTGCTTGCTTTGCAAACATGGGGCTCTTAGTTCAAATCCCCAGCATGGTGTAAAAAGCTAAGCATGGCTGTTGGCATGCCTGTAACCCCAGGACGGTCGGAGTGGTGGAGGGACAGGAATTCGTAAGGGCTCCCACATGTACTGTAGTGAGACACCTTGTCTCAAGGCAGTAAGGTGGGACAGCCGAAGTCCTCTCCTCATCGGCATGTGCAACTGCACACACTTGAGCACATACAACAAACATACCTACAGGAATTTAACAGAATGATGAACTGGGCTGTCCTGGTAGCTCTGGTTTGGGTCTGGGATGTCCTTAGAGGCTCACATGTGTAAGACTGGGAGCTGAGGCCTGGTTGGAGGAAGTCCATCACTTCGGACTTGTAAAGACTTCAAGCATCCCTGGTCCAGACTCCAGGAGGAGAGCAGCTTAGTTGGCTACCTGCTTCCTGGCACGAATGACCTCTGCCTTGACCCAAAGCAGTCAGAGTCTGGGCTGAAACCCGGGCTTGAATGCACTCTTCTAGGTGAAGTCGAAGTGACAAAAAGCTAACAGGGCAGGTTTACTTTCTAAAATTTGTGCTGTGTGTGTGATTATGTTTGACTCTGCATGTTGTCACAGGACAACTTGGAGGCACCAGGTTCCATGTGGTCCCAGGGGTCAGAGTCAGGCTCTCAGGCTTGGTGACAGGTGCCCTTACCCACTGACGCTTCTCATTAGCCCTTTTTATGTGTGTGCATATGTGTACTCCGTACCCACATTTGCAAATGCAGAGGGTCCTGCTCTATCACCTTCAGCCTTTTGCCCTGGAGACAGGCTCTCTCACTGAATCTGGAGCTGGACTGGCACCTGACAAGCCCCAGAATTTGACTCTGCCTTCACCCGACTGCTCTACTGAAGGTCCGAAGTTCAAATCCTAGCAACCACATGGTGGCTCACAACCATCCGTAATGAGATCTGACTCCCTCTTCTGGAGTGTCTGAAGACAGCTACAGTGTACTTATATATATTAAAAAAAAAAAAAGACTATTTTATCTCAGATATAACTGAATATAACTATCATTATTTTGTAATTTATAAAGTACAAGAGACCTAACACCCAGTCCATCATCTTTGTTAGTTAAACAGAACTTCTGTCATCCTTACTTAAAAGAGTTATAATCTACATCTGGCTATGTCTTGGCTTTAGATTGGATGCCATCTGAAAACCATCCTCTCAGAACTGTCCTGGGTTGGCTAGGAGACTATGTAGGTTCTCAGCCCCATCAGAAATCCAAGAATGACTGATATTAACTGAAAATATATAGAAGCCTAACACAGCTTCCAAAACGTAGCCAATCCATAGAGACCGCTGATCACCTGGACAGCCCCTTACTTCAGCATGTTGGAGCATCGGTCTTCAGCCTACGGGCCAGGGTCATCTGACAGACGTAGAGAAACAGGAATATTAAGGACTAGCCTACTCTGTCTCGGCAGAATCAAGATGTCCTGTAATTGTGTCCTTTCTTTGGACAGTATTATGGTTGCAGATGAAATGAGGCAATTCTTGCCTAGTGGCTGTTTTGCCACAACTGGAGTAACTCAAAGATGCTCAGTTTCCTCTTTGAATCAAAGACAGACAGGGAAAGCTGTCAGGAATGGACTGGTCTCAACAACAAATGAATAAATAACATTAAACGTCACGTTCTGTGGACTTCGGACATTTTTGAAAACCAACTATCTACGTAAAGTAATGTAGATTGTTCTCTGTTAACTGCTCTCAGCTATTTCTAATTAAAATAACTGGGAACACCCTAACTGTTGTTAAACTCAGAGCCACGAATTTCCTATTTGGCCCTAAACTCACAGGCTTAAACATCTCAGATCTGTTTATAATAACAGCAATATAATCTGTAAAACTGTAGTTTGCTCTTGAAACAAGAAAGTGTGTGCTTGACCCCAGCACCCTCCAGCTATTTATATCTCTTCCTGCTGTGTCTACATTGAGTGTATCTGCTGAAATAAGTCATAACTGAGAAACCACTTTTGTGTGAGTTTTGTGGGGGACTGAATACAAAGATAGAAAGGATACTGGGGAAGGGGAAAGGAGCGCCTGAGCACACGTGCACATGCACGCACACATGCGCACACACACACACACACACACACACACATATTGTTCTGGGACTGGGGAGATGGCTCAGTTGGTAACAGCACTTATTGCTCTTACACAGGCTCGGTTGCCTGCACCTGCGGGATGCCTCACAACCACCCATAATTACAACTCCAGGGACTCCAGCGCCCTCTTGTGGCCTCCACGGGTACTAGGCAAGCCTGCAGTGTTATATGCATGCATGTAGGCAAAACACTCATTCACACAAAATAAAACCAATCTCTTTTGTTAAAAACCCATATAAAACGTATCGTCCCAGCGAAGACAAATGACAAATGTACTCCTCAAATGGTACAGACCCACAGGATAATTCTGAAGGCACCAGCGGGCTTCAGGGAACTTGGTAAGATGACAGAGAAAGGTATCTGTTTTCTGGGAAAAGCTTAGAGCTGAGAAGCTGATGCATAATTTTCTCACAATTTCACGGAAGCCTGAAAAGGGAGGTCCAATGGCCAATGTTATATTTGGTTTCTGTCATGGAGCTAGTTTTAGAAGAGACAGAAAGACAGGACAGTCAGGGCATTGTAGCCCTGTGCGGAGGTCTGTGAAGTCTCCAGTCCTGAGACAGAGTCATGTCACATGTCCTCCTGACATTGTTGTATGATGCATTAAACCCAAAATCTCATTTGAAATTAAGTTCCTCATCAAGGGTCATTATTGAGAACAGGATTTCTTTCTTTTTTTAAACAAAATGGCTCCAAGAACCCTAGTTTGAATAAGAGATCCTTAGGCTCTTGTCTGTTCTGGGCTTCTTGTGTAGTTCCTGACACTACTTTTTTGTTTAGTTATTATTAATATTTCGGGTTTTCGAGACAGGGTTTCTCTGTATAGCCCTGGCTGTCCTGGAACTCACTCTGTAGACCAGGCTGGCCTCGAACTCAGAATTTCACCTGCCTCTGCCTCCCAAGTGGGCTTTTTCTTTTGTTGTTGTTTTCATTATATTATGTTTCAACCTCTTTTAAAATCCACTATCTTGTCCCTGTGGACAACTGGCCATAAATAACAGCTCACTAAGATTTTTTTCAGCCTCAGAGTGACTCTCATTAGCTCCAACTTAACCGCCTGTTTTTCATGGTGTGCCATTTTGAAAACAGTAAATGGGAAAGCAATTGTATTAGAAACCAAAGCAAATTACACAGTAAAATAATTAGGTATTGGAGCAGGTTCAAGTAGATTCAAGGGAAGTAGCCAAGTTGAACAGGAATTTAACAATGAAGGCAGAATTTCAAAATAGTTGGGAAAGAGGTACTCATTAGATGGCATTGAAACAATTGGATAATTATGGGAGAGAGGGGAGATTTGATACTTATTCTACTTGGATCCAACCCAGAGCCTTATACATACTAGGCAGGGGCTCGACCACTGAGCCACGCCCCCAGCCCCTCCCTGGGGGATTCTCGGAAAGTTCTTTAATAAAGTTGAAAAAAATGTTAAATTAATCAAAATAGAGTATTGAGGGATGTGAGCATGCGCGGGGAAGGCTGGGCACGACAGCACATACCTGTCATCTCAGCACAAAGGAGCCTGAGGCAGGAAGTTCCGGCTCAAGGGCAGCCACTGATGCTCAGTTGGAGAAATGCTTGGGCAAGCACGAGGGCCTTGGTTTGATCCTTAGAACCTCTGATCCTCAGGTGAAATTCCTGGGCGGGGTGGCATGAACTTGTAAGTCAAGCAGAGGTGGGCGGATCCCTGGGGCTGCCTTGACCATCCAGGCTGACCTGCTTGGTGAGCTCCAGACTGGAGAGAAAGCAGGTCTCAAGAAACAATGTGGACAGTGTTGGAGGAACAGCACCCAAGGCTGGCCTAGGACCTATACACATACTCGCGAACACACACATGTACACACAACCCTCCACAAAAGGCCAAGTACATTAAAAAAAAAAGTATGGCTTACATCTTGAATCTGGATCAAATTTATTCAATATTACAGTGTTTGTACTGGTGAGAACAGGCCAAATATATTATTTAGAAGAAATAAATATTTCCTGCCAGGTGGGGGTGGTGGTACTGGGCTTTAAGCCCCACATGCTCGCACTTGGGAAGCAGAGGCAAGTGGATCTTTGTGAGTCCCAGCCCAGCCTGGTCTACAGAGTGACTTCCACCACAGCAGGAGCTACATAGAAAAACCCTGTCTCGCCGGGCAAGTTGGCGCATACCTTTAATCCCAGCACTCGGGAGGCAGAGGCAGGCGGATTTCTGAGTTCGAGGCCAGCCTGGTCTACAGAGTGAGTTCCAAGACAGCCAGAGCTACACAGAGAAACCCTGTCTCGAGAAACCACCCCAAACAAAACAAAACAAAACAAAAAAGCGAGGCTGAGTCTGGATCAAGTTTATTTATTTAACGTTGTAACAGTTGTAACAGCAGGAACCAATATCGACTGTTAGGAACACAAAGCAGTTTTCCTAGAGGCTCTGGACCTGCTTAACACTGCTGTACCATTCACCTGAGAGAGAGTCCCGAGGGTGTGGGAGGAGTCAGCCAGCGTCCAAGCACCCTGGCTACTTCTGCACAACAGAAATCTACCAACTACAGTGACCACGTGAGGGCTTTTAAGATTCACAAAACTCGTTCAACGTCAGAGAATTCACACTGGAGAAAAGCCCTATGCTCAGGAAGGTATTTCAATTAATCCCTTCCCCTAGAGCCTCGAAGACCCTTTGGTCAGAATCCTAACCTACAGACAGTATCAGCTCATTCATTTCAAACTCCCCTATTATCTAAGTCATCTGGCTGGTCACAAGGAACGGACGGCCATGGCAGTACACGAGTGAGGGGTGTGCTGAATGTGGCTGTCTGCTGGGAGAGAGAGCTACAAGAGAAACTGGCAAGAAAAACCATGCAGAGATGCCCCAGTGCTTCTCATTAGAGAACACACAGAAAAGAAATGCACCCATAAAGGTTGTGGGAGAGGCTTGAACACATCACCCCATGGCTGAGCGGTGTAGCGCCCTCATGTGGAGGAACAGGGAAAAGCTGCTGTTCTCTTCACTGGATTTAAGACAATACTAAGCTAGGAAGGTTTTCTGGGGTGGGGGAAGACAGGTTTAAAGGTATTAGCTGCAGCAGCAAATGGGTATAACAAGGCAAGTCTATGATCCCAGGGGCTCAGCAGGCTAAGCAGGGGGAAAAATGTGAGTCCAAGGCCAGCCTGGGCTACAGAGTGAGATTCAGGCCAGCCTAGGCAACTCAGTAAGACCTTGTCTCAAAATCAAGTCAAAAAAGAGTTGGGGACATGATTCAGCAGTAGAGCACCTGCCCAGAATCCCCCAGTGAGGGGCTGGGGGTGTGGCTTAGTGGGAGAGCACTTTCCAGAAAGTGTGAGGTCCAGAGTTCAATCTACATACAGTACCTTACGTAAGTACTGTCATCTCATCTGGTGAAGGTGGGGCGGGGAGTGTAATCCTATCACAAGGTACACATTTAAATGTTTCCTTTTTGCCCCCAAGCCCGGATTTCATCTTCATGTGTTCTTTTTTTCTCTCTGGAGGCACATTCCTGTTCTCTTTACAGGCTGAGACTCACTTTGCCGGTGAGCAAACTGGCCTTAGCACCTGGACCTTATACCATGTGGGGCGCACAAGGTATGTACTGAGGGCTGGTGTCAGAATCTGCGTCACAGCTTCTCATTGCCTTAGCTCATGTCTCTCACGGGCACCCATGTTCCTGTAAAGCATTAGAGAGGCTTGGGCAGGCTAAAGAAGAGATTGTAGAAGCAGCAGGATTTTTAAAGGGCCACAGAGTCCAGAAATCGGGCTGCTTATCCCAGCAAATGTAAGCGAAACTCCTGAAACCCAACCCTATGACTTTTTAGGTCACAGTTGCAGGGGAAGATGCAGATTTGAGTCCTGGCTCCTCCACTCAGGAGTTGCATGGGTAGGAGAGAGCTGAGGGAAGCTCTCTACATCGATTTCCCTCAGTTGTAACAGGAGGCCACAAAAGACTTATTTCAAAGCTTGTTGAGAAGATTCAATGAGACACCGCCTGGGACCCACGGGTCACTGTGAGCACTTACAAATTAGGTACTCTTAGGAGATCCTCTCGCCGGGCGTGGTGTGGTGGCGCACGCCTTTGATCCCAGCACTTGGGAGGCAGAGGCAGGTGGATTTCTGAGTTCGAGGCCAGCCTGGTCTACAGAGTGAGTTCCAGGACAGCCAGGGCTACACAGAGAAAACCCTGTCTCAAAAAACCAAACCAAACCAAACCAAAAAACAAAAAAAGAGATCCTCTCACACAGATGGGGGATGACAGAATGCCAGTCAGGGACCTCAATGAAGACACAGCTGGCTCAAAGGAACAGCTGGGAGCCCTGCTGGTGACCTCAGACCAGGGAGTAGGGCAATGAGAAACACAGCCCGGGGCCTAAGTAGCTTTTGTTTGTTTGTTTGTTTTGAGGAAGGACTTCATTTATGATACCCAGGCTAGTCTCACACTCACTTTGTAGCCAAGGATGACTTTGAACTCTTGAGTGCCCTGCCTTGCTGGGATTACAGGTGTGTGCTGCCAAGAGCAGCAAGGGTGCAAATCTGCAGGTCTCTAGACGGATGCCTTGAGAAGGCCCCTGGAAGCCCTGCCCGCTTTAGAATGAACCTGGATTACCTTCCATCTGTCCCTTCAGAGCCTGCACTTTCTCCACCTCTGTCTCTTCTACCCCTTTGTGCTATTTCTTGTTGAATGTGGCTCGGGGCAGTCATTCTAGGTCCAACTGGAGACGCTGTCCTAGAGACTCAGCCCAGATTACATCCTAGCAACTAATTTCCAGAGCCAGAGTCCGGTATACTGGAGACAACAGATTTGGATGTGGCCTGCCCACATGTTCCCAAGTACTGGGATTACAAGATGCTCCACCACACCTGGTTTCTGAAGAATTGCAAAAGGGTGCCAGGGCTTCTCTGTGCATGCTAGGCAAGCACCTTACCAATTGAGCGACATCTCCATCTCTTACCGTACTTGCTTTAGAAGAAGGTTAGAAGCAGGGCTGTGGCCATAGGGGAACTTGGGATTTAGAGACATCAAGACATTTTCATAGATGACAAGGAAGGGGAGTTCTATCCTTGGTGGGACCCAGAACTCAGCCATAGGCGAAAAGGGCTGTGACCTTTGCCTGGGGCTCCCTTGGGGAGCAGCTCAGTGTACCCCTTCATGTCTCTATGTTACCTCCAGAAACTGTCTGCCTACTAAGTTCCGAAGTTACCATTTCCCCGACAGGTATGGGTCTAGGCAATTCGGGAGCTGAGCCTGCAGACCTCCAAGGTCACCTGAGGGTGGTCCTCGAGCCAGCCTCCCCTGCAAGCTGGGTGTGCTGAGTCAGCATACCCGTGCCCATTCTTGCTTAGTCACCAAGTGCCCCTTCCCAAGGTCTTCCTGCATCCTAGCACCACTCTAACTAATAACATCTTCAAGCAGAGGGGAGGGGACTGGGGCTCCAGCCCCTTTATGGATCTTCTGAGCTAATATGGCTGGGCGGCCTGGTGGCGAGGATCAGGGCTAGGGTGGAAGGTGTAGCAATAAGAAATCTCCTACCGCCCTGTGTGAAAACTGTCTGGAAAAGAGGTTCATCTTCAAAGGCAACTGGCCAGAGCCCATCTCCTATACCACAGAGTCCATAGTGACACACAGCTACTAGGCACGGCCCTTCCCTCAGTGTTTCAGCACTTGAAGACTCCGTGGAGAATGCAAAAGACAAGACGTGGCTCTCTTTCAAATACTGTCTGTCAGGGAAGAAGAAAAAAAAAAAAACAGGTATAAGTAGACCATAGATGAAGAGAGCTTTTTTTTTTCCATTTATTTATTTAATTTGATTGATTGAGTGTGTGGTGGAAGAGTGAAAATGGGTCAGAAGGGAGGGAGGGAGGGAGAGAAGGAGGCCTTCACATGCTGGGATGATCCGTGCCTTGCGTGGTCAGTCTCAGTGTTTTATCCAAAAGACTTTGGTTCTGGCCTCCTATTTTATTCTCAAAGGGCAGTCTGGGAACCCTGCACGGATAGAAAGGGAAACCACATCACGTTACATCACGTCACGTCACGTCAAGCAAGCAAGCAAGCAAGCAAGCAAGCAAAACCAAAACCAAAAATATATGTCTGTTAAGCAAAGCTAAGCCAAGCCAAGCCTGCCACATTCATTTTACAAAGGCTGATAGCCTGCCACCTTGGTCTACGAAGTGAAAACAAGTAGAAGGAGAAGAAAATGAAATATTACTTTGTTAGAACTTTTCTATATTTTAAGAAACATTACGCGGGGTGACATCCAAATGCATCGTCCTTGAACCTCTCAGACAATGCTTCCCAATGCAATGCCTACCTCCTCCTCCTCCTCCTCCTCCATGATTGTTCCCCACTGTGGGATCCACCATGCATTCCACAGCACAACCATAAAGACAGACGAGACAGCTAAGGTTATGAAAAACAGAAGGCAGGAGGAATTGGCTGATCTCCTTATCTACATTGTTCCAACGTGCCAGAGGCTGTTCACCTTGGAGACCTGCTGCGGATATGGGTGAAGAGAGCTTTTGTAGACACCAAATCCACACAGAAACTTGTCAAATGTATAGGCTCACAGAATCCTGGAGGGCTTTCAGGAAGAGGTGGGCTTTGGGCAGGCTTGAAACATTAGCCTCTTACCTATCATCTCAGCAATCAGTAGGCTGAGGCAGGGGAATGGCAAGTTTGAGACCAGTCTGGGTTATATAGGTGGTCCTGGGCTGTATAAGAAAGGTAGCTAGCTGGTGGCTGGAGAGATGGCTCAGCAGTTGAGAATAATGACTGTTCTTCCAGAGGTCCTGAGTTCAATTCCCAGCAACCACATGGTGGCTCACAACCATCTGTAATGAGATCTGATGTCCTCTTCTGGTGTGTCTGAAGACAGCTACAGTGTACTCACATTCATAAAATAAATAAATCTTAAAAAAAAAGAAAGAAAGAGAGAGAGAGAGAGAGAGAGAGAGAGAAAGAAAGGAAGAAAGAAACAAAAAGGAAGGAAGGAAGGAAGGCAGGCAGGCAGACAGGCAAGGAAAGATAGCTGAAGAAACCAAGGGCAGCAAGCCACATTGCTGCAAGGCTGCTGTGTCAGTCCCTGCACTGAGCTCCTGCCCTGGTTTCTAGATGATGAACTGAGGCTGTGGGACAAATGGCCTCTTTGGTTCCCGAGCTGCCTTCAGTCATGGTATTTATGACAGCAACCGAAAGCAAACTGCCTAGTTCTCACGCTGGGCCAGGCTCTGCCCAGACATTGGATGGGATTCAGCAGAAAGCCAACACATTCCTGCCGCAGAGGGAATCTTTGTACACTATGAATAAGGGAAAATTTCCATTCACTCCATAATTCATACTGGAGAGGCAGACTCCCAATGAATGCATGCAGGGAGGGAGGACGCTCCTTGGATGGAGGCGAACAGCCATCGAGAGGAGACAAATCACAGGACGGATACAGCACCTGAATAGGCTCGAACCCACGTCAGAGCTCATCACCCTGGAGAGAACGCACATCCTCCTCGTGTGGAAGTGGAGTTCCGAGGGGGCCCCACTGCACCCAGCGTCAGATGAGCCATTGGGAGCTAAAGCCTTTGAATGGAACGAATCGGGGGCGGTAATGGTTCAGGGGACAAATCAAGTCTTATTCATCAGCTGAAGGTTCCGGCTGGGACGAGGGTGGATGCTCGCTCGTCATCGGTGACGTGACGAGGCTCCGGGGGCACTCCTATCTCACAAGACAGATACCAAAGAAGTCCCCACCCCCACCCCCAGGACAGCAGTGGAGGGGAGACAGACTTAGAAGGTCATCTTGATGGCCCCCATGCTCAGAGCAGCAGCAGACAAGACACAGAGAGCCAGGAGTGCCTAGGATCCCAGCACTTGGGAGACTGAGGCAGAAGGGTCATGGGCGATTGGGGCTGCTTTGGTGGCTTGGTGGGTAAAGGCAGTTGCTACCACAAATGACCTGAGTTCAGTCCCCAGGTCCCACCTAGAGGAAGGAGAGAACTGACTCCTACAAGATGACCTCTGACCTCCACACCTCTTGTGCCCTACCCCCACACAAATAGCTGTAATAAAAAAGTAGTACAGGTAAATAAATAAACTAATTACTATAAACAAAGAGTTTGGGCCAAGCCTGGGCTACTTAGAACCCCTGCCTCAAAACTGGGAATGTAGTTGAGTTGGTAGAGCGTTTTGTCTACCACTCTACAAACCCTCACAGAACCCATGCTAGCTTCAAAGTAGCCATGCACTTTCTGGCAGGCTCATCCCTGCCTTTCAGCAGAGAACACCTTTCCAGAAGTCTCTCTGGCTTTCATGGTGTCAGATGATGTCATCCCCCTCCCCCCCCAGCTCCCGGGGGCCCAGCACTTCCACTCTCAAAACTTAACAAACCGACTGGCCTGCCTGCTAGAATGGGAGCCCCAGGAGAGCCTGGGTCAGGCTTGCCTGTTCACTGCCCCAGTGCCACAGCGCCTGGCTCCCCCGTGAAGCTCCCTGGGTCCTGGTTCTATTCATAGCACCACATAAACCTGGCACAGCGATGCATCCCTGTGACCTCAGCATCTGGAAGACTAGGACTTCAAGGTCAACTGGGACTGTTTAGTAAACAAAGACAGCCTGAGCAGCAGGAGGCCTAGGGCGAGAGGCAGGCAGAGGGTGGAAACACAAAGGCTAGGTTTAAGGGACACTAGTGCCTTTGGGACAGAGAGCTCCAGATGACACACAGTCCTGCACAGGTGACCCTTGGGGTCCACTAAGAGTCTCCAACCCTGTACATAAGAGAAGAATCTAGGCCTGTGCTTCCCAAAGCATCCTCCTCCCGCTGGGCTACAATGTCTCCTTCATAGCCTCTCTCTCCTCTTTATTATGCAGTAAAATCTCCATCCTTTTGGTGGTTTTTTTGTTTTGTTTTGTTTTGTTTTTTAGGTTTTTCGAGACAGGGTTTCTCTGTGTAGCCCTGGCTGTCCTGGCACTCACTTTGTAGACCAGGCTGGCCTCGAACTCAGAAATCTGCCTGCCTCTGCCTCCCAAGTGCTGGGATTAAAGGCGTGCGCCACCACGCCCGGCTTTTTGGTGGTTTTTTGAGACAGGGTTTCTCCATGTAGCCCTGGCTGTCCTTGAACTCAGAGATCTGCACGCCTCTGCCTCCCATGTGCTGGGGTGAAAGGTGTGTGCCACCACCACCGGGCTCTGGGTTCTTTCTTTAGTTCCTTGCCTTGGTCTTGTGAGGGCTCCTGATGCCTCATGCCCAGGAACTCTGCTTGCCTGTGATCGGCAAGAAGGCCTGGCTGCTGTGTGTTCCAGAAGCCGCTGCTGTGGATGGGTTACTTGTAAATATCATCAGAGCAACCTGTGCTATCTGGTGCTGGGATACAAGACAAAGAAGAAGGAAGGGCTAATTACAAGTGGCCAGATGGTCTTGGAGTTCTAGGGGGGTCCTGGTGTTCAAAAGTTTAGAAGAAAGAACTGCAGAAGTTGGGCCTGGTGGCTGGCAACTGTATGTCAGGCTGTGCTTGGTTTCTCTGGAAGCTCAGCTTCTATACATCGGAAATAAAATGGGGTGTGGTGATGCAGGCCTGTCATTCCAGCATTATGGAAGCTGAGGCAGGAGGATCTTAGTTCCAGACAGCCTAAGCTGTACAGTCAAATGTGGTGGCTCAAGACTATAATCCTAGCATTTAGGATTGTATTGGGAAGAGGAGCAGGTTCAAAGCCACAATCAGCTATGTCGTGAGTTTGAGGCTAGCATGGGTTATGTGAGGCCCTATTTAAAAAACACAACAAAAAGCAGACACAACATAGCCTGTGAGAGGCAGAGCCCAAACTGGAAGTTCCTGAAGTTGCGTCTACCTTAGACTAAACCACATGGTCTTTCAATCGCCACAAGGGACAAAGGGCAGAACTGGTAACACCATTACTCGGGATGTGTTTCTAGAGACTCTGGGGACACTGGAAAGCCATGTGAATGGGAAGGTCAAGGCTGAAATGGTCACGCACCCACTTAGCACACCTCTCCCGAGCCTCACGGGGGAGCCAGGCGCTGTGGCACTGGGGCAGTGAACAGGCAAGCCTGACCCAGGATCTCCTGGGGCTCCCATTCTAGTAGGCAGGTCACCAGTTTGTTGAGTGTTTTGAAAGTGGAAGCTCTGGGTCCTGGGAGCTCGGTGGAGAATGATCTGACACCATGAAAGCCACGGAGACTTCTGGAAAGGTGTTCTCTGCTGAAAGGCAGGGAAGAGCCTGCCAGAAAGTGCATGGAGCAGCCGATATTGACATAGAGGAAGCAGGTATGGTTATCTCACTGTATGAGCCCACAGGCCCACTCCCAAGGTGGTTTCTTATTGGTACAGAGAGCAGGCTGAGTGGGGAGTGGCTCAGGGTGACCTGGATAAAACACTCACTGGTTTCTTTCTGTCCCCTGGAGTGGGCAGGAAAAGCTGGTGCCTACCTAGGCTGCGGTTTAAAGTAGGCTTTGTGAGGGACATACATGGAGAAATATCGCCCTCTTGTGGCTGAGAGCAGTATTGCCTAGAAGAGCAAGACTGGGCCTGCTCTTTTCTAGTCTTTTCTAGTAACCCCATGCCAGGGTTTAGTGGCCTGAGAATCCTCTAGGGTGATCAACGGGGAAAATATATAAATAAACACACACATGCATGTTCATCTAGTCAGCAGGTGTTCCACAGGTATTCAAATGTCCACCCATGATTCTTGTAAAATAGCAACAGTAAAAAGTTTTCTCACACTAATATTTTAGCTTTTGTTCATAACAGGGGAAATGTAATACAAGAATTAAAAAAGAAGAAAAACGGACCAGCGAGATGGCTCAATGAGCAAAGGCACTTGCTGAGAAAAGTCTGACAACCTGAATTTGATCCCAGGACCCACAGTAGAAAGAGTCAACTCCCCAAAGCAAGCATGTGCTAAGCCTGCAGACACACACACACACACACACAGACACACACACATATATACAGAGACACACAGACACATACATACAGAGACACAGACACACACACACATAGACACACACACATATATACAGAGACACACAGACACATACATACAGAGACACAGACACATACATACAGAGACACACACACATATATACAGAGACACACAGACACATACATACAGAGACACAGACACATACATACAGAGACACAGACACACACACACATAGACACACACACACACAGACACACACACATATATACAGAGACACACAGACACATACATACAGAGACACAGACACACACACACATATATACAGAGACACACAGACACATACATACAGAGACACAGACACATACATACAGAGACACAGACATACACACACATAGACACACACACACAGACACACACACACATATATACAGAGACACACAGACACACACACACATAGACACACACACACATATACAGAGACACACAGACACATACATACAGAGACACAGACACATACATACAGAGACACAGACACACACACACACAGACACACACACACATATATACAGAGACATACAGACACACACATACAGAGACAGACACACACACAGAGACACAGACACATACCTACAGAGACAGACACACAGACACACACACATACAGACACACACACACAGAGACAAATACAGAGGCACACAGACACATACAGTCAGACACACATATCCCCCTCCCAAACACATGACGACACACAGACAGACAGACAGACAAACACACCCCTCCCAAACACACAAAGATAAGAAGCAATAGATCAGTGGCCCAAGGGGGTATCTAGGAAGGAGCCAGGCTGCTGTAATGTGAGCCGGTTGATGCTGGCAATGAACCACTATTCAGGTGGCTTCCAGCTTCCTTCCACACCAGGCTGGCCACAAATCCACGCGGGGGCTGGGAATCCAGACTGACGGTCGCCCACTGGCCCTCTCTGGTTAGTTCCTCGGGTCCCTTCAGCTCACACACCTGCTGAGGGGAGGGGCTGCCTTTCCTACAAAGTTACAGGGATGGATGACTATGTAAACTACAAACAGTGTGCTGTTGCAGCCAGGCAGTGGTGGCACAGCCTTTAATCCCAGTACTTGGAAGGTAGAGGCCCAAAACAGGCAGGGCTACAGAGAAATCCTGTCCCCACCAAAAAAAAAAAAAAAAAAAGAAAAAAGAAAAAAAAAAGTGCTGTTGCAGAAATGTGTGTGTGCAAGAGAGAGGAGAGGGAGAGAAGGGGGAGAATGCATATAAAACACATAAACAATAAACAAGGGCTACATCGAAACAAGCTTGTCCAAGCTCAGCTGTACACTGAGACTCAAGTCTAGATTATGAAGTGAGTCAGAGCCTCATCATGCCTTCGGGAACTGGGAGCCAAGGCCAGGTTTCCATGCCCAACCCTTGCTAGCCCCTATCAGCATATCAGCTTGGTCATTCAGAGGACTTGGGTCAATCTTCCATCAGGGTGGACCAGCAGTGGCACAGGGCCAGGTACAGTACAAGGGACAGGGACTTCTGATGCTTGCAGTCCGGTCATCTGAGGTCTCTGGTCTGCCATTATGCCTGGCTTCCATCAATATCTCTCTCTCTCTCTCTCTCTCTCTCTCTCTCTTTCCCCCCTCCTTCTTCTCCTCATCCTTTTCCTCCTCTTCCTCCTCTTTTTTTTCTTTGAGACAGGGTCACCCTATGCCACTCTGGCTGGCCTAGAACTCACTATGAAGATCAGGCTGGCCTCGAACTCACAGAGATCTACCTTCCTCTGTCTCCCAAGTGCTGGGACTGCAGGAACACAGCACCACACCCAGCTCTTAAGCATCCAGCACGGCGATGGTCTTTTATATAAAGTCTCTCTCTGAAAGCTCCCTGCGGATAGGTGCAGCTTCAAGTCAACCCTCTGATGAGCCTGTAGACTCTGAATGGGGGGTTCCAGGGACTGACCACAAACATGGGGTTTCCACGTGCAGAGCACCCGTGGGTTACTCCCAAGTGTGGTTTTCTGCTGGGTCAGACAGCATTAGGGGAGAAGGACTTCCCCCAATCTGTGGACTTACTGTGTGAATCTGAGACGGCCTCACATTCTGAATGATCAGTCCCTGGCTGGTGCTGCTGTTTTTAGATCTATTTTTATGTGCTAGGACACATGAGTGCCGGTGTTTGAGAAAGCCAGAAGAGGGCATCAGAGTGGCTGTGAGCTGCCCATGGTGGGTGCTAGGAACCAACTTCAGGTTCTCAGCAAGAGCAGGAAGTGTTCTCACTGCCTACCCGTATCTCCAGCACCTTACAGGGCTACATTGAAGGCTGTGGAGGTTTCAGTTGGAGGGGCCTGGTCTGGGCAGGCCTTCGAGGATTCCCCTCACGTCTGGTCCCAGTCTATTCTGTCTCTTCCTTATCTACCACTATGTGAGAAGTCTTTGCCACATACTCCTGTTGCTGTGAGCTCTGTAATGCCCTCCCTCGTATGACGGACCGAACGAACCCTTCAAGCCAGCGATTCTCAACCTTCCTAATGCTGTGACCTTTAACACAGTCCCTCCTGGTGTGCTGACTCACCCCGAACCATAAAGTTACTGTCATTGCTACTTCATAACTGTAATTTTGCTACTGTTATGAATCGTAACGTAAATATCTGTGTTTTTTGATGATCTTAGGTGACCCCTATGAAAGGGTCATTTGACCCAAGGGTTCATGACCCACAGGTTGAGAACTGCTGCTCTAAACCACAAGCCTAAAGAAACCCTTCCTTTCTTTAGCTGCTTCCTGTCAGACAGTACATTCTAAATCTCTCTCTCTATCTATGTATGTGTGTGTATGTGCGCCATTGTGTGTGCAGGTGACCTCAAAGGCGAAAAAAAGGGTGTCAGATCCTTTGGAGACGGAGTTATAGGTGGTTGTAAACTACCCAGTGTGAGCGCTGGAACTCAAACTTGGGTCCTCTGCAAGAGTAGCAAGTGCTCTTAACCACTGAGCCATCCTACCAGCCCTGTCAGGGATTCTGGCTGTGGGGATGAAGGAAGTAAGTGGCTCGGCGCTTTCTCTCCCAGGCAATGGGGGTGGGGTGGGGGGTGGGGGCAGTACTCCTGCGAGGCAGAGCCAGCCTTGGCAGCCAAGTTCCAGCAGAACCCCTCCCTCAGACCCTCTAATGCGTTAGGCACACTGTCATACGACGGGTCTTCTGACTGGAACCAGGAACTTACCTGGACTGTAAGCTGGGTCCCTCTCATGTCCTTCAGCGTTCTTCCCTCTTCTCTCCTGCTCGGATCCCGAGGCCAACGGAAGGGGAATGAACACACTGCGATGTTCTGCGGCACGGGTGCGCGAGACTTCCTCAGAGGGTCTGCTTCAGGTCCCTTCACAGGATTACCTTTCGGACAGCTGCCAAGGCGAACTCTTAAAAACATAGAGGATTCAAATGTTACCTCAACAAAGAGGTCCATGAGCGCGCCTTTCCCTCCTGGACCCGGAGTACCTGCTGCATACAGTACAACAATGAGGTCTAAGGTGTATCATCTTAAGGGATCAGGGGCTTTGTTGCTTCATTTGTTTATTTATTTACTTATTTATTTTTAAAGATTTATTTATTTTATGCATGTAAGTATAAGTATACTGCCGCTGTCTTCAGACTCACCAGAAGAGGGCATCGGATCCCATTACAGATGGTTGTGAGCATCATGTGGTTGCTGGGAATTGAACTCAGGACCTCTGCAAGAGCAGTCAATGCTCTTAACCGCTGAGCCATCTCTCCAGCCCCCTTATGTATGTATGTATGTATGTATGTATGTATGTATGTATGTATTTATTTATTTATTTTGGTTTTTTGAGACAGGGTTTCTCTGTGTAGTCCTGGCTGTCCTGGAACTCACTTTGTAAATCAGGCTGGCCTCGAACTCAGAAATCCACCTGCCTCTGCCTCCCAAGTGCTGGGATTAAAGGCATTCGCCACCATGCCCGGCGTATGTATTTATTTATTTAAGACAAGATCTCTTGTAGCCCAGGCTGGCCTTTAACTCTCTACAGCTAAGGATGATGCTTTTATTTTTTTCCTTTTTAAAAATAGTGTTTCTCTGTGTAGCCCTGGCTGTCCTGAAACTTACCTGAAACTTGTAGACCAGGCTGGCCTCAAACTCAAGAGACCCGCCTGCCTCTGTTTCCCAAGTGCACTGCCATGCCCAGCACCAAGGGTGATCTTGAGCCCCCACTCCTCGCACTCGGACTGCAGGTGTGTGCCACCTCACTCCGCTTACATACATCATGGGAGGAGCCCAGGGACTCACGCTGGATCAGCACTCTACCGACTGAGCCATAGCCCCAGCCCTTAGATATTTAGTGATCCATCCGTCCTATGCCACAGCCACAGCAAGAGATGGACACCTTTCTTGTTTTGTTTGTTTGAAACTAGGCATCTCTGTGTAGCCTTGGCTGGCCTGGACCACTCTAGGTAGACCAGGCTGACCTTGAACTCCCAGAGATCTGCCTGCCTCTGCCTCTGAGAGCTGAGATTAAAGGCACAGTCGACCATACCTTTTTAGAAACAGACTATTTTTATAAATTATTTATTTGTGTGCATTCGTGCCTGGGTGTCTGTGTAGAGGCAGGGTCTGGGGTTCAAGACGTCTCAGCTAGGTTGAGAGCTGACAAGTCCCAGCAATCCCCCTGTCTCTGATCCCTTCCTTGGGGCTAGGGTAGGTGCTGGGCTCTAAACTCTGGTCCTCATGACTGAATGATAAGAACTCTTAACCTCTGAGTTCTCTTTCCAGGAACTCTTTGTTTTCTTTCCCCAACTCCTGATCTTCCTGCCTTGTCGCCCAAGTTACAGGACAACCCTGGGGCAGAGCCACGCCTGGCTGAGGGTTAAAGCAGGTTGTAAACGATCAATCGATTGATGACAGTCTTAGTGAGGTTACAACTTATTTTCATTTTCTTTTCTAGGCTCATTTCGTTTCTTTTAAACCCATGGGAGAGCTCCCCCCCCTACGGTTTCACACTCCTGGTGGGGGCAGGCGGGGGTGGGGGCTGGGGGTGGGGAGGATGAGGAAGGAAGGAAGGAGGAGAGGCCTGAGGTGAGGGAGGTGTGAGGGGTTCGGGTGGAAGAACTTGAGCTCTGCCAGCTGCTGAGTGGAAGGTGTGGCTGGCACGCGCTGGGGAGGCTGCCTGATGGGGTGTTGGTGAGTGATCCCCAAGGGCAGAGTCCTGGTAGGCAGTCAGGGAACAGCAGCAACGTGAGACAGGGTGGAGCACTGCTCAAGGCCTAGGAGGACTCTGGCAGAGGCTGTGGCTGCCGTGTGGAGAGGTCCGGGTCAGCTTCAGGACGATCAAGGGCAAGCAAGGGGGAGGGGGGTATGGGAAGCTGGGCTTGACACTGCTCCTGGGCAAAAAGCAAATACAGATCATACATAGGAACGGAGCCGAGTGTGTGGCTCACACTCGTGACCCCATGCCTCAGGAGCTGAGGCTAGATAATTACTAGTTTCGGGTCAACCTAGTCTACACAGCAAAGCCCTGTTTCCAAAAAAAAAAAAAAAACCCTAAAAACAAAGTAAAACAAAAACAACAAAAAAACAAAAAGAAAAAAAAAAAACCCAAACCACATATAAACTATAATAAAAAAGAACTTCTGTATGTTAAGCACTCTGTAATCTAGAAAGTTCTTTTAAACTTACTACTTATTTAATACATTATCTAGGCACAAGATCAAACCCATGGCTTTGTGTGTACCAGGCAGGGGCTCTACCACTGAGCCACGCCCCCAGCCCCTCCCTGGGGGATTCAAGGCAGGGGCTCTACCACTGACCCACACCCCAATCCTTGTGTGTTATTTTATGATACTCATATATAGAGAAACAGAGGCTCAGAGAAGTCCCAGAACTTGCCCCAGCGTGTCCTGCTATGCACAGGGAGCCAGAGCCCGGTTCTAGCCAGTGACTGCATCACTGGGCTGGGCAGGTAGGCAGTGGTTCTGGTCAATGACACTAAAGTCATTGAGAAGCTGGAGACTTCTCACACCCAGTGACGAGTACAACACGTGCTTGCTCAGCACTGGACAAGAGTCCTGGCTGCGTTATGTGCTGAACCACAGGCTGGTCCTGAGAGGGTTTGGCTCTGGTGGCTCTCATCTAGCTTTGTCTCTGACAGAGTTTCACTATATAGGTCAAACTGACCCCAGATTCCCATCAGTGCCCTTGCACCTGACTCCCAAAGTGCTGGGTCACAGCTGTGAAACCCCAGCTCGAGTCTACTGTGTCCAAGCCCCAACCTCTCTCTCTCTCCCTGGGAAAGGCTCTCCTGTGTATTCTTTAGAAAGGAGCTGGCTAGCACACAGGAAAGTCACTGGACACTGAGTCCAGGCTCTGTGAAGCAAAGAAGAGATACTGTTGTCCACACACCTGCTCCTGAGCCACACCGTGGCATGAGGGTTGGCTAGGAAGCCATTGGATGATAACCAGGAAGTGTAATAGAGGTCTTAAAGCAACTCTTCAGGAGCTACAGAGGACACAGCCACATAAAGCTAACAGACAAGAGAGCCTTCATACTCCGGTGATCTCCTCAGGGCCTTTTGTGAGGACCACAGCAGGCTCCATACAGACTCAGAGTTTGAAGTGGGTGGAGGGTCCAACTGCCTTTCAGCCGAGGGCAAAGCAGGCACCGACTCCTGTGGGTCCTGCTCTTACCAGCGTTCCAAGAACACATCTGAAGCTGATGACGCCGGTCTTGTTCCCATTGCAGAGGTGCCGCATGTTCCAGGTGCTTCCTGAACTGTAGACCACGGGGAATGACAGAACTTCAGGAGATCTAGAAGAAACAGGGTCATCGGGTGGACACGTGGCCCTTTCCCCGCCCTTTCCCCTTAATCTTTCCTCCTCTTTCATGATTTAGCTGGGCAAGTCCTTGAATTGCAGGCTTATGACCCTGAGGGGGTTTTGTCTGTTATGTAGCCCAGGCTGGCCTCACACACACTATGTGACTCCCGAGCCTCTCACCTCCACTCTGCAGTGCTGGGATTCCACGCAGGCACCGTTTCACCCAGTACAGGTGGAGCCCAGAGCTTTGTGTATGCTAGGCAAACTCTGACTGCACCACATCCCCAGCCCTGCTGCTTCTTTTAAATTCTTGTTAGACCCAAACATAGTCCAGGCTGGCCTCAAACTCACAGAGCTCCGCCTGTCTCTTGTCTCCCAAGTGCTGGGATAAAAGGTGTGCACCACACCACCTAGCTTGCTTTTGTTGTCTCTGAAAGGGTCTTTCCACATGGCCTTTACTGCCCTGGTTCTTACTGTGATATTCAGGCTGATCTTGAACTTGTGGCAACTTCCTACTTGTGCTTCTGGGATAAGGAGTGTGCCACTGGGCTCCCCACCCCCAACACCCACCGCAGTGTATTTTTCTTGAATATTTCCTTTTCATTATTTTATGTGTATGTTGGTGTGAACATATGTATGTGTGTTTAGGTGCCCATGGAGTGCAAAGAGGGCGTCAGATCCCTTGGATATGGAGTTACAAGTGGTTGTCAGCCACCCAGTGTGGATGCTGGGATCTGAGCTCAGGTCTCCAGCACAAGCAGCCCAGCAGTGGTGGGCACGCCTTTAATTCCAGCACTCGGGAGGCAGAGGCAGGCAGATTTCTGAGTTCGAGGCCAGCCTGGTCCACAGAGTGAGTTCCAGGACAGCCAGGGCTACACAGAGAAATCCTGTCTCAACAAAACAAAAACCACAAACAAAAAACACAAAGAAAACCAGCCAAACAATAAAACAAAAAAACCAGCTTTCTGGCTAGATAAGAAATGTTAATATATTACAAATACCTACCACTAAATAATAATAAAAGTTATAGCCTTCTATAAATGATTAAAGACAGGGCTCCAGTAGGTTTAGTAGAACACTTGCTTTGTATGCAAAAGTCCCTGGATTCAATTCCTACACTGAAAGGGAAGGGGAGGATATAAAGGAAAATTCCTTCCAAATTTTATCCCTCAGACATAACCTAAATTAAAATTATTCAAAATTTAATATTATAGCTTGAAAACCCAGAGAGCTTTAAAGGAAATGTCATCTGCATACACGTAAAGGAAGCGCATTTGGTTTGGGTGTGGGGTGTATTGGGATGGTCCCGTCAAGTGGCTGAGTTGGGAGACCCAGAACCCAGGTACAAACGAAGGCTGGTGTTTATATTTGCGCAGGTGCATGTGGTGGCCAGAGGTCAACCAACCTTAGGTGACCTTCCAAAGTCACTGTCCACTTTGTTTTGTGAGACCTGGACTCTTGATATCCTAATTCATGATCCCTGATTTGACTGGGGCAGTTGGCCAGCCAACTTCCCCAGCAGGACGTGGGGGTTACAAGTGTGGCTCATTGTACCTTGCTTTGTTCTGTGTGTGGGTGCTGGGGATTGACTCTGACGGAAGGCTGTTGGGCTCGGTGGTAAGCACTTTCACACGGCTGGTCCTTTCACTCTCCCACTTTTTTTTTTTTTAGTGATGGAAGGGGACAAGGTTTCACTATGTAGTCCTGCCCGGTCTGCATCTTGTTATGTAGATCAGGCTAGCCTCAAATTAAGTCTTGATCTTCCCATCTCTGCCTTGTGAGCACTGGAATCACACGTATGTGCAACCAGTCTGGCTATTTATATATTTTTAATCATGACTCCCTAAAGTCTGTAATCCCAGGACTGGGGTAAGCTGAGGCAGGAGGATGACTACAAGTTCCAAGCCAGCCTAGGGTTACATATACAGACCTTATTTCAAACAAAACCAAGATAGGTGGCGAGATAGCTCAGCAGGTAAATGTGATGACTGCATCACATGAGTGCAATCCCCCAGACCCACGTGGCAAAAGGAAAAGGACCAATTTCTGAACCCAGGAAGTTTTATCTGACCACTACATGCCCTCCCCCTAAATACATACGCAACAACCAAAACAAACATCAAACTAAAAACAAACAAGCAAAACAGAAAACAACAAAGTCCCCCCCAAAACAAGCAAACAACAACAAAAAAAAACCCAACCAACCAACCAAAAGCACCTGCCAGCCTTGTCATTTACTGGAGTATCGAACGCGTCTGCTCTTAGGAAGCAGTGAAGCTTCCGAGGGCAAACACTGCTAGGTACTGCAGATCTGCGTCTGTCGGCCCCAGCTAGACCGTGGGTGAGGGGTACCTTATCGAATCTAACCCCAGCTCCCTCTTCTTTAATAGTGGAGGGCTGTGGCTGGGGCAGCACCCATCACTACTTGTTGTGTGTGGTGGATGCATGCTGACATATGCTTGAGAGCTCGTGGGCAACTGCAGGGGCTACAGGAAGTTATTACTCCCAGCTTCATTCCCTAGAGCCAGGGTCCGTCTCTGAACTTGAAGGTAGGGCTA
This sequence comes from Mus caroli, assembly GCF_978045245.1. Taxonomy (NCBI): domain Eukaryota; kingdom Metazoa; phylum Chordata; class Mammalia; order Rodentia; family Muridae; genus Mus; species Mus caroli. Next base: position 141,159,304 of record NW_028227259.1, on the reverse strand, counting down.
GGCCCGAGGCTAGGGTCTCTGTGGGTTGTGTCCCTGCCCCCCTTTTGGGGGGAAGGGAGTGTTGCTGGGGATTCGAGTGGTTTCTCAAGGTTGTACAAGCTCTCTTACCCCTGCGTCATCTCCCCAGCCCATGGACAGCACCTAATTGCTCCGATCACCAGGATCCATTCTGCTATTCCGGACAACGTGAAGGAACTAGACGGTTAACCCAGAGTCACATCAACGGAGGGTTTCAGGACTGGAGAGGTGACCTGCGCGCCCCCCGGCTCAGGGCTGGGCTTCCCGCGCATCCAGTCCCAGGTCTGGTCCTGATTTCCCGGCTGACAATCCTCACCGTGGAAGGCTGATCCGAGCCACGAACACACGAATAGCCGCGGTTCCCACCTCAGACCTGCAACTAACGGCAGCTTGCTGGCGCCTAACTACATTTCCCAGAGTTCTCAGCGGCAAGCCTGTTAGCGGGGCTCGCGACAGAAAATTCATTGGCTCCGAGGTGATGGTGGCCGGTGACCAGCAAGGTGAACACGCAGATCTGTCGCTAACCCTCACAGCTTTCACCCTGTCCACGCGCTCGCCATCACCTGATGCTCACTTCTGGTGTGGGAGGAGGCAGAGCAAGACAGCCGTTGCCTGGAAAGGAATCAGAACTACAACTCCCAGAATGCTTCGGCATCGACAGCCTCCTGCTTCTCCAAGTAGCCCTAGTAACCGTTGTAGTTGCCACAGAGACCATTCTCAGATTATTTGGGCTCTGCAAACCAGCGAGCGAAGAAGCAGAAACCAGATTAGGGGAACGATAAAGGACAAAAGACGATATTTGACTTAAACAATGCTGACAAATGCAATGCCATTTTTCCTTCCTGGATGCTCAGGGCCAGAGCAAAGGGCGAACAGCCTTCTAGGAAATAGAGAAGCTGCCACAGGAGCTATGGGAAACGTAGTCCATTGATTACTAGCCATGCCTTTAAGAATTCAAACACAGAATTTTGCCTTATAAGTACTTAGACTAAATAGTACTCAGAAAGTCCCTTCTTTTTTTTTAATAATTTTTTAAAATTAATTAATTAATTTATTATATGTTAAGTACACTGTAGCTGTCCTCAGACACTCCAGAAGAGGGAGTCAGATCTTGTTACGGGTGGTTGTGAGCCACCATGTGGTTGCTGGGACTTGAACTCCAGACCTTCGGAAGAGCAGTCGGGTGCTCTTACCCACTGAGCCATCTCTCCAGCCCTCAAGTCCCTTCTTTATATTTACCCTCGGAGCCATTTCAGACACTGCATTTCCTAAGTGGAGCTTGTACCTGGCTAGCCTGTCTTCAGCCATCTTCCTTTAAGGTTTGTTGTACACAAAAGTAGACCAAAGGAGCCTGTGGCTATTACGATTAATACATACTTCATAAATGTGATGGTTTGTATATTCTTGGGCCAGGGAGTGGCACCATTTGGAGGTGTGACCTGGTTGGAGTAGATGTGCCTCTGTGGGTGTGGGTTTAAGATCCTCACCCTAGTTGCCTAGGAGTCAGTCTTCCCACTAGCAGCCTTTGGATGAAGACACAGAACTCTCAGCTCCTCCTGCACCATGCCTGCCTGGATACTGCCATGCTCCCACCTTGATGATAATGGACTGCACCTCTAAACCTGTAAGCCAGCCCCAATTAAATGTTGTTTTTATAAGACTTGCCTTGGTCATGGTGTCTGTTCACAGCAGTAAAACCCTAACTAAGACAATAACCTATATGGTAGGAAGAAATCTTGAAAACTACTAACGGTTTGTTCTGAGTTAACCTTCAAACTAAATGTCCACTCCAGGACACAACAGAAATGAAAGGCCTGGGTATGAATCTTTCTCTTGCTACACACTGAGAGATGGTAATTAAGGAGACTGGGATCCCAAGAGACAGTGTCAACCACCTGACCAGAGGGGCAAGACTGAAGTTTGGATAACAATGGCCTTTGTTCTATAATCTGTCCATGGATCTGATGCCCTCTTCTGGCCTATGTGTGGGCAGGTCACCTGTTTGTGCGTGTGCGTGCAGTCCGGAGACCCATACCACCAGCCTTCCTCAGTCACTCTTCTATCTATATTTTTTAAATAGGGCCCCTTACTGAATCTTTATCTGATTTGATAAACTGGCTGGCCAGCAAGCCACTGAGATCCTTCTGTCTCTGCCCACCCCCCGGCCCCCCGGGAGTGCCTCAGTGCCTGGCTTTTGTGTGAGTGCTGGGAATCCAAACTCCATTCCTCAAACACTTTAGCACTAAGCCATCTCTCTTACTTTCTCCCTCTCTCCCACTCTAGTGAAAGTGGTCAGTTTGGCTGTGGGGTCTGCCCATCTCTGAAATCGCAGGTGCCATTATCACTCCATCACATCATCACGCCATGCTGCTGTACATTGAGGATATAGATCTGAACTCAGGTCCTCAGTGCTCTCGCAGCGGGTGCTGTACTGACTGAGCCATCTTCCCAGCTTCCAAAAGGATTATATTCTTGTTGTGTAGTTGAAACAGGTTTCTACTAGTAGCAACTTAGCACAAAACTCTGATAAGACTATAGATGTAGAAGACGAGGCTCATTTTGATTTTCACAGGTTGAGTATCTGGAATCCCTAAGAGGACCTGGGCCACACTGGGGCTTTGGAAACAAGAGGCAGTTTTCAAAGGCTGTATGAAGAGCCACAGAGAGGCCTGCAGCTCTGTGGGTAGACACCTGGCTAACAGGAAGTCCTGGCTCCCATCTGCAGCATCACATAAATGGGGCATGGGTAATGGCGGCCTGTGAGAGTGAAGGCAGAAGGATCAGGGATTCAAGGTTATCCTCTGATACATAGGGAATTTGAGATCAGCTTGGGCTACACAGGACTCGATAAACAAATCCAAAAGCTTGAATTGGAATGAACTGAGAGAGAGCAGAATGGAGAAGGGGTGTTTTTCAGTTCAGCCAGCGGCTTTTCCTTCTGCAGTGGGAACAGTTGGCTGTACCTGCAGTAGGAAAACGACTCCCATCTTAACACATGGCGAGTATTTCACTGATACAGCAAAGATACATCAAAACCACAGATTATTCTTCATATTAAAGGCAAGCATGCCTTCCCTCATTTAGTGTGTGTGTGTGTGTCTCTGTCTGTCTGTCTGTCTGTCTGTTTGTCTAGCTGTTGAATTCAGGACCTCCTTCATGTTAGGCAAGCACTTTACAGCCAAACCATTTGTCCCTATCCCCACACTGGAGGATTCTAGGCAAGCACTCTACACTGAGCTACATTGTCAGCCTTATTTTTGAGACACTATCTCACTAAGTTGTCCAGACTGGCTTTGAATTTTCTCTGTAGACCAAGTGACTCTCTCTCTCTCTCTCTCTCTCTCTCTCTCTCTCTCTCTCTCTCTCTCTCTCTCTCTCTCTCTCCCTCTCCCTCCCTCCCTCCCTCCCTCCCTTTTCCCCCCACCCCTCTCGTAAGAACGTTTGCCTGTGTACATGTGTGAGTACCACATAGGCACACTCCCCACAGAGGCCAGAAGAGGGCATCAGATCCTGTGAAGGTGAAGTTACAGATGTTTGTGAGCTGTCAAGAGGCTGCTGGGAACGAAACTCAGATCCTCTGCAAGAGCAGCAGGTATGGCTGAGTCACTGCTCTAGCCATTTAGTTCTGGTTTTAAAAACAGAGACCTAGGGGCTTCCTCCTGCCATGTAACACACACACACACACACACACACACACACACACACACACACACACTAATGGGCCTGTGTGCTCTGGGACCTAGAAAATTCTGTCAAAGCAATTTAGCTGACCTTCTTAAGAAATGGACATTCAAATTAACGTGTAAGCTGGGCATCCTTTTCTGTAAATGGCCACTACTTTAGAATACTGCACCCCCACCCCCAGTCACCTTATTGGTTCAAAGAAACATGATGCTTGTTTTTCCTAGAAGATGCTTATAAACCATTTTCTGACGGGTCCTTACTCACCCTCCTTGTTCCCAGTGGTGTCGGTCAGTTTTCTGTTACTGTAACAAAATACCCAAGAGAAGTTTAAGAAATAAAAGTTTGCTCTTTGGCTCATGGTTCCCAGGTTTCATTTGGTGATGGCTTGTGTTTAGGCCGTGGAGACACACCACGGTGGCTGCAGGAGGTGGGGCAAAGCTCCCTCAGGTGGCCACAGAAGTACATGAGGCTGGTATCCCATGATCCCCTCCAAGGACATGCTCCCTAAGCCTCTTGCTAGGACTGACCTCTCAAAGGTGTCCATCTTCCAATAGCACCAGGCTGACGATCAAGCCTTTTTAACACTCGGGCCTTTGGGCCAGCACTGTGGTGGCTGGTGCTTTCGTCATTCTGGTCTCTGCAGTGACACTTATAATCCGTGTGCATTGGATCACGAGAGAGGGAAGAACAGAGCCTGGGATCCAGTCCTAGCCCTGCCTCTCTTGCTGAGTCTCCTTGGACTACAAGGGTAGTGTGGCCATAGACTGAGGAGTGCAGACAGCCAGGAGAAGCCAACAGTAGTGGGAAAGTGCTGGCGCATGCCTTTAATCCCAGCATTGGGGAGGCAAAGGCAGGCAGATTTCTGAATTCATGGCTAGCCTGGTCTACAGAGTGAGTTCCAGGCCAGCCAGGGCTACAAAGTGAGATCTATCTCAACACTTTCTCCCCAAAAGAACAACAACAAAAACAAATCACTCTTTTGGCTCCTCCAGAGTGAATATGGCCCTGGTGGTACCTTCATCTGGACCCCGGAGGTGTCAACTTTGGACTTCTGACTTCCAGTATCGAGCAGTCTCATTATGAGAGGAGATAGAGGTGGAATTCTTACTTATTTTATTTTTATTTTCTGGGTCTCTGTGTGTGTCCGTGCACACTTGTGAGCATGCTGAGGTGTGCGTGTGGGGGATCGGAGGACAGTTTGCAGGAGCTAGCTCTTTCCTGACACTCAGGTCATCAGGCTTGCCAGCACACACCATCACCCGCTGAGCCATCTTACCAGCCTTGCTTGTTACTGTTAATGACAGTCCATCAAGTTACAAGACCAATAACTGCAGGGAATGCAGAGCCCACTCTTGGGAACTTTGTCACAGGAGTTTCACCAGTGGATCTCATAAGTATTGGGTTTTTTTTTTTATTTGTTTTGTTTTGTTTGCTTGTTTAGAAACTTCCAGTGTCTCATGTAGCCCAGGCTAGCCTTGAAATTGTTAAATAGTTGAAGCTAATGTGAAGTCCCGATTCTCCTGCTTTCATGTCCTGGCAGCTGTGAGTGCAAGCATGTGCCAAGATAACCAGTGTCCCTTTGTATGTGAGTGCATGTGTGTGTACATGCATGTGAAGCCCAGAGGAGCCTTGGTAGTTGCTCATTCAGGCACCACATCTATTTCTCTGTGTATGTGCCTCAGTGTGTATGTGTGCACACGTGCCTTCAGGAGCCCACTTCACGTTACTTATTAGGTCAGGGCCTCTAGCTGACCCCAGAACTGGCCTAGTCCAGCCCGGCCAGCCAGCCAGCTTGCCCCGGAGGTCATGCCTAAGCTTCTCTCTGGGATTACAGGCAGCCGCCATACCTGCCTGACATTTTGTGGGTTCTGAGACTCTGACTCCAGACCTCATGCTTGTGCAGCCAGAAGACTGGTCACTGAGCTGTCTCACCAGACCACATCTTTATTTCTGAGCAAATGTTTTCCATAAGCTAGCGGCTCACAGAATAGCATAAGCTGACTGGCCAGCAAGCCAAAGGATCTGCCTGCCTCTGCCTCCCCGGTGCTGGGATCTTAGGACATGCCACAATGCCCAGATTTTTCACACGGGTTTTGGGGGGCAGCTGAACTCAGGTCCTCTTGCTTGCAAGCCAAGGGTTCTACCAAAGGAGCCATCTCCTAGCCCTTGGCATTCCTTTATAAAGATACTTTGTACTGACTTTTTTCTTTTCAGTTCTAGAAATGGAATCAAAAGTCCCCTACAAGCCGGGCGGTAGTGGCGCATGCCTTTAATCCCAGCACTTGGGAGGCAGAGGCAGGAGGATTTCTGAGTTCGAGGCCAGCCTGGTCTACAAAGTGAGTTCCAGGACAGCCAGGGCTATACAGAGAAACCCTGTCTCGAAAAACCAAAAAAAAAAAAAAAAAAAAGTCCCCTGCGTGCTAAGCTAGTGGTGTTTCTAAAGCACACCTCTAACCCGAGTGGGGTTCTAAGCACATGGTCTACTGTGGAGCCGCACAACTCGCCCGGCTCCTTTGTTACTTTTGAAGTGATTATGTTTGTGTTTGTGTAAAGGAGATGGCCCTCAGAGCCTTGGGCTCGCGGCTGATGGCAGTTTAGAAGGTTTAGGAGGTGTGGTCTTGCTTGAGGAGTTATGTCAGCAGCAGTGGGCTTTCAAAGACTGATGGCATGCCATCTGCTCTCTCTGATTTGTGTCTGTAGTTCGGTATGACACTCAGTTTCCTGTCCCTACTGCCACACCTGTCACTTGCTGCCATGTCTCCTTATCTTGATGGACTACTACCTCTCTGAAACTGTAAGCCTAATAAAGTCTTCTACGAGCTGCCTTGCCATGGTGTTTTATCACAGCAGCAGAAACAGTCTGTGTGAGCATATGCTGATGTGGGAGGAAGCCTGGGGCCAGAGGAAGGCCCTGGATCTCCTGGAACTAGAGTTACAATCATAGCTGCCCAGTGTGGGTGCTGGGATCTGAACTCAGGACCACAGCATGAGCAACATGCGCTCTGGACCGCAGACCCGTCTCTCCAGCCAGATCCCTTTTACCACTGTATATTGTGTGTGTGTGTTGTGGAGGTGCCATGTCACCAGGGGAGACAGGATAACTCTGCGGGTCGGGTCTCTCTCCTTCCACCTTGAAGTGCGGATGCCAGGCTGGGCAGCAAGTGAGCCATCTCACTGTCCCCATTATTGATTCTTTGACAGCAAAGCCCGAAAGCAGCAGCTCGACCACGTGTTCCCTCACTGCACTTGGGGACAGCAGAGATCACATCATCTGTCTGCTTTAGGCCACTTCATCCCACTATCACCAGTGAACAGTACTAGGGGCTGCCGGAAGGAAGGACATGTTTATGCATGACAGCCAAGACAGGCAAGCAGGGCAGCTTTTTGCTTCTGGAGAAGGGAGGAGATAAGGGCTCCTATGTAGCCAGGGCTAGCCTTGAACTCTCAACCCTCCTCCTACCTCAGCCTCCTGAGAGCTGGGATCACAGGTGTGTGCCACCATGCCTGATCTTCCTGGAGCCTTCTAGAGGAGAAGGGTGCGTCAGCGGCTGGGTGGGGTTAGTCAGCGTCCTTTGGGAGGCGGTGGCACAGGGACACTAGGTGATGATGAGCATCTCCTCACGGTCTCTGCTCTCCGACATGGAGTTGATGATGCTTTTTAAATACTTGATGAACTCCACCCGGACCTCCTCAGGGTCTTCCTCCAGGTTTGAGTGCACCAGCTTCAGCTTGTTCAAGGGGGGAGCTCCAAGGGGGAAAGGAGGCTAATTAGGCTTGAAGGTGGACAAGGAACACTTTCTAGCTTGTGACGAGCCAGGCTTCTGGAACACCACCTTTCTGCTTCCTCTCTCTCCTCCCTCCCTCCTTCCCTTGCAGGCCTTGCAATGTACCCCAGGCTTGCCCAGAACTCTCGGTCGTCCTCCTGCTCAGCCTCACCAGTGCTGAGATTAGACACTGAGCTAGCACATGCAGGGATGTGCTGAACGTCTCAAGTCTTAACCTGCTTGACAAAATGGTTTTAAGAAACTGCCCCTTAGCTGGGTGGTGGTGGTGCACACCTCTACTTCCAGTAATCAGGAAGCAGAGGCAGGTGGATCTCTGAGTTCAAGGCCAGCCTGGTCTACAAAGCGACAGGACAGCCAGAGCTACACAGAGAAAACAAACAAACAAAACAAAAAACCCTTGCCCCCTTGCAATCGGAAAGCAGGTACTGGCAGGTCCTTGTTTTGGGTTTTGTTTGTGTGGTGCTAGAGAAGGAACCCGAAGCTTGTGCATATTAGACAAGTGCTCTGTCACAGAGCTGTACCCTGCCACATCACTGTGAGGTCTAGGCAGGGGCTCTACCACTGAGCCACGCCCCCAGCCCCTCACTGGGGGATTCTAGGCAGGGGCTCTACCACTGAGCCACACCCCCAGCCCCTCCCTGGGGGATTCTAGGCAGGGGCTCTACCACTGAGCCACGCCCCCCAGCCCCTCACTGGGGGATTCTAGGCAGGGGCTCTACCACTGAGCCACACCCCCAGCCCCTCACAGGGGGATTCTAGGCAGGGGCTTTACCACTGAGCCACGCCCCCAGCCCCTCACTGGGGATTCTAGGCAGGGGCTCTACCACTGAGCCACGCCCCCAGCCCCTCACTGGGGATTCTAGGCAGGGGCTCTACCACTGAGCCACACCCCCAGCCCCTCACTGGGGGATTCTAGGCAAGCACCTTACTACTAATTCATACCTCTATGAAAATGTTTACCTAAGAGGTATATATACACTCATTCAGGCAGACACACAAACATAAGTTAAAAAAAAAGCCAAGGTGAATGGCTTTCCTGAGAATGACACTTAAGGTTCATCTGTTGTCTCTAAATACACATGGACCTATACTTGTGCTCACACACCCACACACATGCTCGCACACACACACACACACACACACACACACACACACACACATACACGTTTCAAACACTGAAGACAAAAAGCAGGAGAGGAAAGTCCAGGGTGCTTACACAAAGCCAGGCTGCCCCTTTCTCCTCCGGAGCCCGGTTTGTGGTGGGCCACAAGCATGCAGTGACTGTCTTGGAGGAACTGTTGCTGGACAAAGCAGGAATACCACATTTCAATTTCCTTTAGGTGGCTTGGGATATCAGCATTGAAGACAATCACCACTCCATGAGCATCCTTCATCAGAGCGGGCCAGCAGGACTCAAACCTGACATGTGGAAAAGAAGTCAGGAGAGAGCTGGAGGCCACCCTCGCTTCTCAATGTTTATTTTTGTTATTGTTATTACAGCATTGGGGGCTTCACACATATAGTGCAAGTGTGCTTCCACTGAGCCACGCCCCCAGCCCCTCCCTGGGGGATTCTAGGCAGGGGCTCTACCACTGAGCCAACCAACCGTGGCCCTGTTTTCTGTCACTCACCTGTAGAAGCAGAGCTGTGTTAAAGGAAACTTACTTAGAGTCGCCACCACAGTCCCAGAGCTCGAATTCGCAGCCAGTGCCTTTGTTGTTGCTGGTGACATGTGGGTTCTCAAACTCTAGGATCCTGAAAACACAAACAGCACAGCAGCCCTCGTGATTAGGAAGTGGGGAGGGAATAAACGATGCATCACAGCTGCTTCCGAGACTCACACAGGGCAAGCTCACCTCACACCTTGTGTTGGGTTATATTCAGTGATGTCCGAAGATTCAGTGAGAAAGTTGGCCAACACTGTTTTGCCGCTCTGTAAAAGCAAGAACAAGGGCTGGTGAGATGGCTCAGTGGGTAAGAGCACCGGACTGCTCTTCCGAAGGTCCAGAGTTCAAATCCCAGCAACCACATGGTGGCTCACAACCATCTGTAACGAGATCTGGCGCCCTCTCCTGGAGTGTCTGAAGACAGCTACAGTGTACTTACATATAATAAATAAAATCTTAAAAAAAAAAAAAAGCAAGAACAAACAGATCCACGAGAGAAACCACCCAGGAGGCCTCACCTACCATGAACGCTGGCACACACCTGCAACCCTAGCACACAGGGGGCTAGGTAGCAAGAAGGCAAGTTCCAGGCTAGCTTGGGCTGCTAGGTGTGGTGAAATACTGGCCACGACTCCTTGGGATCTCGAAGACAGAGAGCATGCTGAAGCATGCTGTCTTGCCCTAGCACAATGGGAGCAGCTTGGATTGGGACCCAGTATGCCTCTCCTTACAGCCTGGCTGGTACTCAGTTAACTTATCTGAGGACAGAAAGCCAGAAACCAAACAACAACAGCAACAACAACAACAGCAGCACCCCAGGGGAGTGTGTGTCCCACCACCTCCTCTATTTCTCTGCACAGCTTCAGCCAGTCAGTCTGTTACAGATAGGAGGCCACGAAGAGGATCAAGGTTAACGCTGAGACCCAGGTTTCTGGACTCTTGGCTGACTGGGTCACTTCTCCTTCTGTATTACATTAGTAATCACTTTTCCTATAAAAGGACAGTAAGACAGCCTTTCTGAGCCCTCTACCCAAACCTGGTTTCTACCCATCCATCCATCTTTCCATTCAACCACCCACTCACACCCCATCCGTCCCATCCATTCATCCAACCACCCACTAATCCCATCCATCTACCCAGCCATCTGCCCACTTCAAACACCGACTCACCCATCCATCAATGCAACGACTCTCTCTACCCACTCATGCCCATCCATCCACCCACCCACCCACCCACCCATCGTATCTAACCATCACCCACCCATCATCCATCCATCCATCCATCCATCATCATCCATCCTTTTACCCATTTTCTCCAACACCTGCTCACCCATCCATCCCCCCATCCACCGATTCCCTCCTCAGAGCTATGATCTTCTCTGTGTATTTGCACCATCCAGTATATGCCTGAATATACAACAAAGCTCCTCTCTCCTCAGAAGTCAATCTCTTAAACCTGAGTGGGCCCTGGTAAAACTCTACAGGATGGGAGAAGGGGATGAGGTGAGGGATAAAAGGGACAGGAGAGGAGATGAAGGGGTGGAGAGGCTGAGAAGAGGCAGGACGATCAGGAGGTCAAGGTCACTCCAAGCTACCTGAGATCCTGCTTCAGAGAAGCCCCAGACCACCAAGTAACCAAAGACAAAGCACGGCGCTCCCCGAAATTATACTCTCTTCTCCAAGCTGCTTGCTTTAAGGTAAGGACTTATTATGTAGCTCAGGCTGGGAACCAAGCTTCCTGCCTCAGGCTTGAAAATGATGGAAGCTTTGTGTATATCACCAACCGCAGACTGTAACAGTCTGCAAACTTTCTCCAAACCACAACCATGCTCTCCATTTTATTTTATATATTTATTGTATGTATTATTTATTTATTTAATATATTATTTTATTTTATACAGGGTTTTACTATGTAGCCCTGGCTGGCCTGTTGATTAGGCTGACCCTCAACTCAAGATTTACCTGTCTCTGCCTCTCGGTGCTGGAATTAAACGCATGGACCATTATGTCCGGGCCGTGTGAGGGTCTGTGCATATTGAGTGCCTGTGCCCACAGAGGCCAGAGGTGTCAGGTCTCCTGGCACTGGAACCTAAAGGCAGTGGTGAGCCAGCTGGCATGGGTTCTGGAAACCAAACTCAGCTCTCTCTGTGAGAGCAGTATGTGTTGTTCTTAGTCACCAAGTTGTCTTTCCAGCCCCTCCTTTCTTTTAAGCCTTCTCCTCCTCTCTGCCCCAGGCTAGCCTCAACACTCCTATATGGTCCAGACTGGCCTCAAACTTGTGGCAACACTTAGTGTCTTGTATGCTGAGGTGTCGGGCCTGCGCCACACATGGCTCAATCCTCCTTTGCTTCTGTGCATACTTAGCAACTTCTTTCTCTGACAGGTTTCACGGATCCCAGGCCGGCTTCAGACTTGCTATTTGTAGCCAGGGATGTGGCCTTGAACTGTCAATCATCGTGCCTCTCTACCTTCCAAACACTGAAACTGAGGCATGTACCACCATGAACGTTTTATATGAAGAGGATTGAACCCGGGGATTCCTGTATGCTAGGCAAACATCCTATCACCCAGCTCTACCCCCAGCCTCCTAACTTAGGATTAAAGCCATATCTTCACCATATAGTCACCTATGAATGTACATTAGTTCTCACGTTTGCTCAATCAGCCAATAACCTCAGATGAAGATCATATTATTAAAAGTTACTGCGTACAAAATCTGAATTCTTACATTCTTCCCAGACCTGAGGGCTGAAGTAGGTGGATCTTGAATTCAAGGCCAGCCCCAGCTGTGTAGCAAGACATTATCAGCAAATATCAAAACCTAACATAAGCTAACCTTCTGAGCTGGGACCCTGGGATTTCAACTTTAACAAACCATCTAGGTGATTCCCGAATTCTACTATCCAACTATCTATCTATCTATCTATCTATCTATCTAATTTTGTTATCTGAGACATCTCACATTGCAGCTCAGGCTGTCCCAGAACTCAATACATAACTCAGGCTGGCCTTAAACGTGTGATCACTCCTCCACTGCCTTCTGAGTCCTGGTATTATTACAGGCATGTGATGCTGCGCCCAGCTTCCTTCTACAGTTAACTTATTTGCATGTTTAGTTTCGGTCCATCTGAACTTTAATTCGGTGAATCACATATAGAGTGACTCCCTCATATTAATAGCCACTTGCTCCAAGTCCCTATATTGAAAATATCTAGTTTTCTAACCCCATGGACATATTCCTTTTGCATGGAAGGTTTGGAGGGGAAGTCATGAGGCGTCCCTTATTCCCGCTGCCCTTGAGACCTGGGTACCTCAATATTCTCCTCCACTACTTGGGAGGGGTGAACTGGACGAAGGCCTGGCCGCTCCGCTGGTCACGGTAGCGCCAGCTGCCGCCCTCAGTGGGGTTGCTGGTACCAAGTTGCATCTCCTGAGAACAACCCCAGTTCTAGGGAGCCCCCGAGCCCTGAATCACCTCGCAGGGGCCCACGAAGAGGATCTTAGCCTTCAGCATCGCTGTCCGTTAACACGAACCCGCGGAAGCCCACCACCAAAGCGCGCTAAGCTCCCCGCCGCGTCCGCCAGTCTGGGCCGCATGCTCTGATTGGCTGGTCAGTTTCCACGGCGACCGGGAACAGCTGCGCAGTAGCCCAGGAAACCCTGCTAGTTCCGGGAGCCTGGAAAGGTGGCCTACGATGGAAGCTGAGGAGGACCAAAAGAGAAAAGGCAAAGCTGGGCCTGCTAACTGCAACCTGAGCGTTCTGGAAGGGGTAGAAGAGCCAGGCTCTAATCTGCTTTATATCTCCCGGTCTTCCTGAACGCTCCATAGATTAAAGGAGCTGCTAAATTTGCCTGGAAAACAGTACTGTGATCTTGGTTTTCTTTTATTTCCGCGGGTGGATGCTGGAGATTGAACTCAGGTGTTTATCAATCCTAGGAAAGCGCTCTGTCACTGACACCATCTCCCCAGTCCAACTCGCTATGTAGGCCTGCTGGCCTCAAACTCAAAGATATCCACCTGCCTTTGCCCCCCAACTTTAATACCATTGAAGGCATGTGTCACCACTCTCGATTCCCAACTTTTTTTTTTTTTTCAATTTAAAAGATTATATCTATCAATCAATTATCTATCTGCCTGTATGTGCGTCCGCCATGATACATATGTGAAGATCAGAGGACAAGACATAGGACTCAGTTTTCTTCTCCCACCACCATTTCAGGCTTGGTGGTTCCGGTCATTACCTGATGAGCCGCTTTCCAGCCCTGTCATTATTTATTTTGATGCTGAGATTGTTCTTGGCCGCGGAGAAGCTTCTCCAAACCAGTGTGTGTGTTCTTTTGACATTTCGGTCATTCTCTGAGTTTTTTCATATTAAAAAAAAAAAAAAAGTGTGCGCGCGGACACACTCACACACACACACACACACACACACACACACACACACACACACACACACACGTATACAAAAGTGCAGGTGGTTGTGGAAGCCAGAAGGAAGTGCCCTGGAGCTAGAGTTATGGAAGTTCAGTTGCCCAAAATGGATGCTGGAAACCAAAGTCAGGGCTCCTCTGAGAGCAGTCAGTGCTTTAACCTTCAAGCCATCTCCCCAGCCCAGGCTTTCATACTTTTTTTTTTTTTTTTTTTTTTGGTTTTTCGAGACAGGGTTTCTCTGTGTAGCCCTGGCTGTCCTGGAACTCACTCTGTAGACCAGGCTGGCCTCGAACTCAGAAATCCGCCTGCCTCTGCCTCCGGGAGTGCTGGGATTAAAGGCGTGCGCCACCACGCCCGGCTGGCTTTCATACTTTTAAGCTCCATTATATTAATCGCGGGCGGTTAATTTTATTGCTCTTGTTTCAGAGTGGCAATGTATTACATACATTCTTTCGCATGCACTGAAAAAAAAATTAAAAGTTTCAAAAGACAAGAGACCCCCTCAGGAAAATTATTTCTCTACACAACCTGGAAAATTTGAAGGGAACTTTGTGTTCCTGCCTCTGACTTTTGGCCTGAAACACACTTAGGTCCCCGGCCTGAGCTGTAGGAGAAGTTGGTGTCAGCTCATTGGGCAACATATGTTCAGAGATGGAACTGCTTGGCTCCTTCCGCACCTCAAGTTTCCTTTTCAGATGAGAGAGAAACTACACAGTGTGTTTCCCCTTGCCAGGTAAATCCCTATAAAGTCCTGTGCATCTATGCATGTGTGTGTCTCTCTGTGATCCTGTGGAGGACAGAGGTTGGCTTTGTATATCTCCCTATCAATTTCTACCCGTCTCCTCCTCCTCTTTCTCTTCCTCCTCCTTCCCCTCCTCTCCCTCCTCCTCCTCCTCCTGTCTCTTATTGAACTTGGAGCTCACCGTTTCAGCTAGATTGCCAGCTTCCTGGCATCCCATTGCTTCTTCCCTCTCCAGTGACGCCACTAGGCTTTTATGTGGGTGCCAGGGATTAGAACTCAGATCCTCATGCTTGTACAGGAATCTCTACAATCTCTAGAGTCATGTTTTCATCTGCGCCTAAGCTAGTACTCGGAGATAAAGTGTGTGGTTTGACTTTAAGGAACAGAAAAGAAACCAACACAGTGTAAGGAGGCTGTGTCTAACTGGATAGCAGTGAGGAAGCTGGAGTCACAGGCTTTGTCCAATACCCCAGCTTCCTCCTTCTCCCCCTTCTTTCTGTTTGTGTGTGTTCATGTATGTGTGTACATATGCTTGTGTATGTGTGTGCCCATGACGATACATATACATGTACGTTTGCACACATGTATATATACAGCGCACAGAGCCAGGGTAGATTTCTGGTGTCTTCTATTGCTTTCTGCCCTATTTTTCAAGATCTTTTATTTTATTTGTATGAGCGTCTTGCCTGCATATCTGTCTGTGCATCATTTGCATGCAGTGTCCGAGCAGGCCAGAAGAGGGCGGCAGATTCCCCCTGGAAGTGAAATTACAGTTAGTTTGTGAACTGACATTCATTCGGTCATGCTGGGAATCAGATCTTGGTCCTCTGGAAGAACAGCCAGTGTGTTTAACTCTTGTGTGATCTCTCGATCCCCTTCACCTTAAGTTTTGACACAGAGTCTCTTACTGAACAGGGAGCTCACTATTTCTGCTACCTTGGCTGATCAGCAAGCTCCTCTTCCTGCCACTTCCTCCCCAGTCCTGAGACAGATGCTTGCCACTGCCTGGCTTTTACATGGGCACTAGGATAGAACTCAAGTCCTCATGCTTGTGTAGCAAGCACTTACCACTGGCCATGTCCCCAGTCCTCCCATCTCCCCTCTTATGTGCAGAAATGCACTGTCTCCTTTGTGTGCAGGGATGGCCTGCCTCTGGCTGGTCCAGAGCGAGCCTGGGCTGCTTCAGCCTGGCTGTTTATTTGTTACACCGGGAAGAAGTTGTGATGTATTCTATCCTTTAACATTCTAGAAAAAGTCAAGCACAGTGTGCGTGCCCATGTTATCTTGGCACTCAGAGACAGAGGCAGGAGAATCATGAGTTCAGAGTCTCAGCTATATAAAAGTTCAAGATCAATTCAGGGTATGTTAGTCTTCACCTCAAACAACATACCGCCAACGGGGTTCCAGAGGTGGCTTGGTAAAAATGTTCGTCATATAAACAGGAGAACCTGAGTCTGTCTCCTTAGAAATCATGTAAAAATGTCAGGGGTGGCGGCAAGCCCCTGTCACCCTACTGCTTGAGAGACAGAGGCAGCAGATCCCTGGAGCAAATGACCAGCTAGTCCTGCTGAATCAGTGAGTTCCAGGTTTCTTGAGTGGCCCTGTTTCAAAAATATGGTAGAGGAGCTAGAGAGATGGACCAGTAGTTAAGAGTGCTGGCTGCTTTTGCTGAAAAACCAGATTTTGGTTCCAGATGTAGTTTTCTATCACCTGTAATTCCAACTTCAGAGAATTCAACGCCCCCTTCTGGCCTCCCCAGGCACCAGCACCCACGTGCATGTGTGCGTCTTAGTTTACTTTTCCTTCTTTCTTTCTATTGGGGGATGGAGGTTAGGGGGAGGGTTCGAGAAAGGGTTTCTCTGTGTAGCCTTGGCCATCCTGGAACTCTGTAGACCCAGCTGGCCTCCAGTTCAGAGATCTACCTGCCTCTGCCTCTTGGATACTGGAATTAAAGTTTCTATAGCTGTGATAAAACCTGGATCAAAATTAAGGCAGCGTAGGAAAGGGGTTATTTTAGTTCATGGGTTCTATCCATCGTTGCTGGAACTCAAGGCAGGAACTTGAAGGCAGGGATGGAGACCGGAGACTGTGGAGAAGACAGCTGACTGCCTTGATGCCTTGGTTTGCTCAGCTACTTCTTTTGCATGGTTCAGGCCCATCTGCCTAGGGATGGCACCACCCACAGTGGACTGGGCCCTCCTACATCAGCCAGTATTGTAGAAGTGAGTTTTTGCTACACACTTTGCCTCCTGGTGGATTGCTCACATATACCAGCCAAGGATCTATCTTTGGATCCGAAAATGAAACACACACACACACACACACACATACACACACTTATTTTTAAAATGCCTTGGCTTCCTCAAAGGCTGGGTACTTCTAAACCTTCCCCTGCTACCTACCACAGGCCCAATCAGGGAAGTGGCCAGTGGCCACTTATCCGGTCTCACTTGGCTGGTTGGCTTTATCTCCTGCTGCTCCTGTATCCCATCCTGCTACCCTGAGTCATGGCGATTCTTCCCCTTGCCTCTCTGCATCCTCGTGTCCCGCCCCATGCCTAGACATTGGCTGTCGGCATCCTTATTGATCGATCAAAACCCAATTGGGAACAAGGGCCTTTAGCATTTGGACATGCAGATTCCCAATTAAGTGAAAGCATTAGAACCAATGTCCAGCACAGCACTTAGGGAAGGACCTCACAGACGTGGCCTCAGGTCAGGCTCACATGGACGATTCTACAGCTGAGGGTCTCCTTTCCCAGGTGACTCTAGTTTGTGTTAAGTTGTCAAAAACTCACCAAGGCAGGCACACACACACACACCCCAAGCCAAAATTGAAAATATAAATTACAGGGACTCGAGAGATGGCTCAGAGGTTAAGAGCACTGACTGTTCTTCCAGAGGTCCTGAATTCAATTCCCAGCAACCACACTGTGGCTCACAGCCCTCTGTAATGGGATATGATGCCCTCTGCTGGTGCATCTGAATACAGCTATAGTGTACTCACATACATAAAATGAATAAATTACAGTTCTTTGAAGGGTTTCATTTGTTTGTAACACAATAGGTGCTTAATACAAATTAATTCTTTTTTCTCTATCAATACATACCATCACAGAAACCCCTCACATATATATTCATTGACTCCAAAGGGTTTTTTTTTTAAAGGTTTATTTATTTTATGTATATGAGTACACTGTAGCTGTCTTCAGACACACTAGAAGAGGGCATTGTATCCTATTACAGATAGTTGTGAGCCACCATGTGGTTGCTGGGAATCAAACTCAGGACCTCTGGAAGAGCAGACAGTGCTCTTAATCGCTGAGCCATCTCTCCAGCCCCGACTCCAAAGTTTTAAAATTTGTTTATGTGTGTACATGCGTGTTTGTGCACTTGAGTGCAGGTGCCTGTGGAGGCCAGAAGAGGGTGTCAGAGCTTCTGGGGGTTGCAAGCAATTGTGAGCTGCCTGTGGTGGGTGCGGGGAACTGAACTCACATCCTCTGCAAAAGCAGTGCGTGCTCTTAACCGGGAGCCATCTCTCATTCCCTGGCCCTTTATATAAATATTTCAGTTAATGACAATGAATGTTACTTTAGTCTTGCCAAGGCATTTTGGTTTTCATTTCCAGGTGAGGGAATTAAAAAGGTGAAGTGTTTTTACTTTTCTTGGCAATATACACTATTTAAATTTGGGATCATTATTATCATCAGAAATTGTTAAAATACCTTATTCAGATGAGGTTGACTTCCTATGCGTGGTACATGGCTCAGTCCTGAGGGCAATGTGGCATCAGTAGGGACAAGGGCTGGAGGAGCTCAGCTTCATTTCCTCCTGATTTTGTGATCAAAGCCATAAAGTCTCTCACTTGAAAAGAAGGAAAGAACTTTGACGGATTTTAAATCCTTCCTATGAATTGTTGAAAAGATTTAATATAACCACCAGTCATAAAATTCTGTCATTTGAGCTGACCCTTCACGGTCCAAATGACTGCACATGCTGTTTTTACAACCAAAGGGAAAAATTGTGGATTTCCTGTGACTCGTGAGAATAAAAATGGGCTTCAAGAATTTCTTTGTATGACTCAGAGGTTTTCAACCTGTTCAACTTTCAAAGATAGAGATGGCCATGTAGTGGTTTGTAACCTGGATCTGTTTCATTCTTGGTAACTATTTGTCATTCCTTTAAAAATAAAAAGGAAGTGGGGGTGGTTGGGGGCATAGCTCAGTGGTAGAGCCCCTGCCTAGAATCCCCCAGGGAGGGGCTGGAGGCGTGGCTCAGTGGTATAGCCCCTGCCTAGAATCCCCCAGGGAGGGGCTGGGGGCGTGGCTCATTGGTAGAGCCCCTGCCTAGAATCCCCCAGGGAGGGGCTGGGGGCGTGGCTCAGTGGTAGAGCCCCTGCCTAGAATCCCCCAGGGAGGGGCTGGGGGCGTGGCTCAGTGGTAGTGCTAGAATGACAGATGTTCTGCCTCTGTTATACTCCTAGCCCTCTTTTCAGTTTAAATTAAATTTATTTACTTATTTTAAGACAGGGTCTTACTGTGTAACTTTGAGTGCCATGTGACTTGGAACTATGTAGACAAAGCTAGTCTTGAACTCACAGAGATCCACCTGTGCTTTCCTGTGCCACCATACCTGTGTTTACTTTTTATTTAAAGACAGGATCTCTCTAAGCTGCCTGACTAACTTTGACCTTGCTCTATAGCCCAGGCTGGCCCTGAGGGTTTTTGTTTTGTTTTGTTGCTTTTGATTTTCAAGACAGGGAGGGTTCCTTGTGTGACAGCCCTGGCTGTTCTGGAACTTGTTCTGTAGAACATGCTGGCCTCGAACTCAGAACTTCATCTGTTTCTGCCTCCTGAGTGCTGGCATTAAAGGTGTGAGCCACCACTGCCTGACCATTGGCCTTGAGTTTTTGATCCTCCTCCTTCAGCCTCCTGAGTAGGTGACATGACAGGGTTGCACCACCAGACCCAGGTCAAATGTCCTCCCACGCCTCACCCTCATATAGATACTGTGTGGCTGGGCAAGATAGCTCGCCCTGCAAAGTCACCAAGTCTGATGACCTGAATTCAATCTGCAGCACTCAGATGATAAAAAGAGAGAGAACTGATTCCCAAAAGCTTTCCTCTGACCTCCACAGGTGCTCACCCATACTCATACATACAAAATAAGACTTTGAAGCAAAATTAAAAAATGTAAATACAGAACTTGTGCAGCTTTTATTATTAATATCATCACATTTGATTTCTTGTGTGCGTGTGGCTGTGCACACTGTGGCACTTGTGAGGTAAGAGAACACACACCCCAGGGGAATCAGTTCCCACGGAGATCCTGGGATCCGGCTGAGGTTGTCAAGGGATTTTCCCTGAAAGCGCCTTTACCCCCGGAGCCACCTCACGGGCTCCTTGATTCTGTTCCCCAGCAGGCTACTCCAATGGTCTCTCTGCTGGATGTTGTAAAATCTTGATGTGATGTCTTTTTCTAAGTGGTTCTGTTGCTTGCTGTTGGTGTTCTGTCTGGACTCCACCCCCTCAGTTACCTGGCAACAGGTAGCCAGGTAGGCCTGGCCCACTATAAAAGAGGCTGCTTGTCCCCCTCACTCTCTGACTCTTGCCTCTCTTGCTTCTTGCTCCCCTGCTACTTCTCTTCTTCTCTTTTCTTCTGTTCTCTTCTGTTCTCTTCTGTTCTCTTCTGTTCTGTTCTGTTCTCTTCTCTTCTCTTCTCTCTGCCTTTCTCTGCCTCTACTACCCTTTTAACTCCCCTCCCCATGCTCTGAATAAACTCTATTCTTTACTATACCTTCCTGTGGCTGGTCCCTCAAGGGGAAGGGATACCTTGGCATGGGGCCAATGAGGCACCCCCTTCCCCCACACCTCACCCCCACCACAGAACATATCTTAATATCCCTTTATATTTTTATAATCACAACACTTGCTACAAAGTACCTTCCTTGCTCTCTTTTCATCTTTTTAAAGGACAGAGTCACAGTACATAGCGCTGGCTGGGCTGGAACATGCTCCACAGACTGGACTCGAACTCACAGAGATCACCTGCCTTTGCTTCCCAAGTGTTGGGACTAAAGGTATGTGCCACCATCTCACCCAAAGTCACGGGTTGAAAACTACATCCAGAGCTGCATTTCTTGGACCAGTGCATGAATGAAATCACTTGAAGAAAATTCCTTTTCCTTACAGACCAGCCAGGCTGAAGGAAGATAAGCTTGGGGGGGGGGCAGGGCTCAGTGGGGAATAGGACAGGGTGGTTTTGTTGCTCCCTGGAGGAGAGAGTTTGTGGGAAATGACTCCTTTTCCCACACAAAGGCATCCAGCCACCTGAGCAGACCGATGAGCAGACTGATTCATCAGCCTTAATCTCCTGAGAAGCCCCTGGGAACCAACCCAAACACACAGTCCTTCCTGCTTCCCGAATCCCTATCTTCAAAGCCGTTGCCCCTCTCCTGCAATCTGCTCAACATTCACAGTGGGGTTTGGACAGGAGACAGGTTTCCTCGTGCCTGAGGTACATGGGAAAGTGGAGCCAGGGGCCCGGTTCCCTGGCCTGTGGCTTTGCTCCATTGGTAGCCCCTGGGAAAGGATCCTTGCTAGGCCGTGATCCCTCCTTCCTCCAACCTCTGTGAAGAGCTTAGTGAAAGCTGAAGGCTCAGTCACGCCTCTAGTCTGCAAACCAAAGGTATCTGTCCTCAGCATTGGCCATTTTTATTGTTTCTACTTTATTGTTCTGTTTTCTTCTATTTGATTTCTATTTTTGACTGAGACAGCCCTGGCTACCCTAAAACTCATTCTGCAGACCAGGCTGGCCTCAAACTCAGAGATCCTCTTGCCTCTGCCTCCTGAGAGCTGGGATTAAAATCATGCATCATCATGCCCAACTTATTCATATTTATTACATTTTTATTACTTATCGTTGTGTGTGTGTTGAACACACACATACATGCTGGGATACACATGTGAAACTCAAGAGGACAACTTTTAGGAGTGTGTTCTCTCCTTCTTCCACACAGGACATGCCAGCCTTGGCAACAAATGGCAAGTGAGTGTCCTTACCCACTGGGCCGTCTTGCTGGCCTCAAATTCTCTGCATGGCTAAGAGTGACTTAGAACCACTGATGCTCCTGTCAACACCCCCCAAGCACTGGGATTCCAGGAGTGTAGCACCACATCTGGTTTATGCAGTCCTGGGGATAGAACCCAGGGCTTCCTGCATGGCAGGCAGGTGTTGTACCAAATAAGCCACGGCCCCAGGCCCTGTTTTGTTTCTTCTAAATGCTAGACTTTGGGGAAGGGCAAGTCTTGTCAGAGCCTTGGTAAACCAGGACCATAGCCATTTTATAGTTGCCAGAAAAGCTTCATCCACAACCATAGTGCTGGCTGCTCCAATGGTTAGCTCTGAGACACTGATGGTCCATCAACATTAGATTTGTTTGGTGGTCGTAGACGCCTCCTCTTCTCTGTTTGCTTCTGTCTCTCTGTCTCTGCTTGTCTCTGTCTCTGTGTCTTTGTCTCTGTCTCTCTCATGTGTCTGTGTGTATGCAGGGGAACCAGTCTATGCTGTTTGTGCATGTGTGTGTGTGTGTGTGTGTGTGTGTGTGCGCGCGCGCACGCGTCTTTTACTGTCTATTGTAATGCTAAGTGTGGCCCCAAAGACCTGGAGTCTGCACATAGCTCCTGTGACCCTGCCCCCAAGTTAATCTGATTGGTAATAAAGATGCCAACAGCCAATAGCTGGGCAGAAGAGACATAGGTGGGATTTAGGTTTCCCAGACTTGGGGTTAGAGGTGAGAAGAAGTGCAGAAGAGGAGGAAGGAGAAGCTGCCATAGGTTAAGGGTCAAGACAATGTGGCCCTGAGGGCTGCCCAATTGGAGTTCAGAGCAGCCCAGATGAAACATAGTAAGTAATAGCTCAGGGTTGTGGGTAGGAAAGTAGATTCTAACAACATGGAGGGTAGGCAGCTGCCCAGCTCTTGTGCTGATTAGGGCTTATTAAAACTATTAAGGCTCTGAGTGTGTCTTTCATCTCGGAACTCAATATCGAAGGTGGGGTAAAACCCCTGCTCTAGACTTAAAATAATTTCTACAACACAAGGAGGCCACTGGTCAGCCTCGGGTGTCTTCTTTAGGAATCGGCTACCTTGTTTCTTCTTTAAAACATCTCTTGCTGTGACTTGGGCCTCAGTGCTTTGGCTAGGCTGGCTGAACAGCAAGCTGCAGGGACCTACCTGTCTCTACATCCGCAGCTCTGCGATTACAGGGATGTAACACCAAACCTGTTTTGTTTTTCAATGTGGATTCTGGGGATCAAACTCAGCCAGCCAGGCCTCTACACTTTAGGTTTTTTTTTTTTTTTTAATCTTTTTTTTTTAAGATTTATTTATTTATTATATGTAAGTACACTGTAACTGTCATCAGACACACCAGAAGAGGGCATCAGATCTCATTACAGGTGGTTGTGAGCCACCATGTGGTTGCTGGGATTTGAACTTCAGACCTTCAGAAGAGCAGTCGGGTGCTCTTACCCACTGAGCCATCTCACCAGCCCCACTTTAGGTTTTTAAAAAAGATCTTTTAAAGGGCTGGTGAGATGGCTCAGCAGGTAAGACTGCTCTTCCAAAGGTCCTGAGTTCAAATCCCAGAAACCACATGGTGGCTCACAACCGTCTGTAATGGGATCTGACACCCTCTTCTGGTGTATCTGAAGACGGCTACAGTGTACTTATGAATAATAATAAATAAATCTTTTTAAAAACTATTTTTGAATCATTTGTATCTATGTGTATTTCTGTGTATCTCATTTTACAGAATGATTCTGGTCTCTCCAGGATTGATTTTGGCTTTTGAGACATGGTCACTGGAAATAACCCTGGCTGGCTTTGAACTCATGATCTCCCCTGCCTCAGGGTGTAGCAGTCACTATATCACGCTACTACTGCAATGTTTCATTTCTTTTCTCCTTGTGTGTTTATTTTTATTTATGTATCTGTGTGTGCTTGTGTCTGTGTCTATTCCTGTGAGTGTGAATTCATGTGAAACCACGAGAGGACCTTAGATTCCTAGGAGCTGGAGTTACAGGTGGTTTTGAATATTTTTCCCCCCACAGTCCACGAAGGCTTTTTATTTATGCTTTACATTAAAAAAAAAAAAGAATCTCAGAATTTTCCCTCATGTATGTTTTTGTCTTGCCTCTTCATGGTCCATGATGCCAGCCAAGGTTGTCAGCACAATGAAGCCAAACTGCCGTGGTGGGAGCAGGTTGTTCTGCCATTTCTCTAGGTCTTTGAGTTGAACATCAAATCCAGGGCTTATAATGCCACACTTGTTCAATCTTCCTGTGAGGTTCACAGCGATCTTACCAGCTCTGTGACCATCAATGATCTCGAAGTCACCAAAGTACCCGTGTTTCAATCATCACGGTTAAGGATGACTTTAGAACACGGCCTGATGAGGACCTGGTATTTGCCTCTCTTCTCAGTGTTGTTGATGCTCTTGAGAGCATCCGCCAGAACATTCATTCGCACCATGGTGGCATCGAGGGAAGATGGCAGAAAGAGAGCGGTTTTGAGTATCTTAAGCAGGTGCTGGGAACCGAACTCCAGTCTCCTGGAAGAGCAGCAAGCACTCTTAACCTCAGAGCCGTCTCTCCAGCCTTGGATACCCCCAACGCTTGGCTCTACTCATCGGACCAAGCCCTTCCTGTTCTTTTTACAGATGTATTTATGTATTCATGTATTTCTGATTATACACATGTGTGGAGGCATGCGCACATGGTTTTGCACTCGGCGGCTAGACGAGTGTGACGAGTGTCCTAACTCTACATCTATTCCCTTGCGGTAGGATTTCTCACTAAACCTGAGGCTTTTTTTTTTTTTTTTTTTTTCCCTATGCTGAAAGCCGCTAAGCCTCAGCTGTCTCCACCTACTTCAGAGTTTGGGATCTAGGTCTGGGTTCCAGGCTTGAGCAGGACACAGGACTCCTTAAATGAGGGTTGGAATTTGAACTTCAGCCCCCGGGACTGCATAGCAGGCACTCAGCCATCCAGGCCGCCATGCTCTAGGTTTTTTTGTTTGTTTGTTTGGTTTTGTTTTGTTTTTTTTCGAGACAGAGTTTCTCTGTGTAGCCCTGGCTGTCTTGGAACTCACTTTGTAGACCAGGCTGGCCTCGAACTCAGAAGTCCGCCTGCCTCTGCCTCCTGAGTGCTGGGATTAAAGGCGTGCGCTACTAACGCCCGGCACGATTTAGGTTTTTAAAAAAGTTTTTTTTTTTTTAAGTCACTTTGATATCATTTGTATCTAGTGTGTCTTTGTGTATCTGCCCAAGTGCAGGTACACAAGAAAGCCACAAGAGGGCGTCATATTGCTCCTCCTCATCCCCTACCCTCCCTGCGGCCCCCCCACCCCTCCCACAAGCCAGAGTTACTGAAAGCCACCTGACATAGCGCACGGAACTGAACTCCCATCCTCTGCAAGAGCAGTATGCACTTTTAACCACCAAGCCTTCTCTCTAGCCATTCCACATTAGATTTTTTTTATAAATGTGAAATTTTGGCCCGAGTCCATAATAGCATGCTGTTTGTATTCCCGGACCAGTCTTTCTGTAGAAGAATAGAAAACCCCAAAAGAAAAGCATGTAGGATCGTTGTGAATTAGAAGCTTGGAAGAGCCAGGAAGTGGCTTGATTGCACTGTGTAGAACAATCAAACATAAACCAATTAACTAAATATGCTGCAAAGAGCTGGTTGCTCCAGGGAGGTTTCATATGTTAGGAGAGAATTTCTTTGAACATCCCCCATCCTGCCCGTGGTCCAGCTGTAAGGGTGGACAGGATGCAGAGTTCCAGGATGCCAGACAGATCGTAATTCAAGGCATGCTGTCTTTTAAAAGGACTTTGTAACCAGTGTGGAGGATGCCGGGACAGACAGACCCCTTTGCCCCCTGCGAAATGACCCACTGGAAATCCACGTCTCCACCACGTCTGCTGTCGGTCGGTTCTAAGAAAGGAGGCTTGGCAGATCGGGATCCCTAAGCGTAGACTTTCGAGGCCGTGAAAAGAATTCGTCAAATTGCTTTTGACAATGACCGTGAAAACAAGAGAAGTTCATTTGAACACGAGGAGCATGGGATGGACGAAGAGGCGCGGGTCTGGCCAGATGGCTGCAGGCGACTCTTAGGTTCATATGGGATGCGTTATGGATCCAGGGAGAGGCTGAGATGCAAGCATTCGCTGGCCATCAGAGTGTACATGCTGCTGCGGCTGAGCCCTTGTGCAGAGCTATCCGTGTAACACCAGGAGAGCTGTAAAGGGTTTTGCATCTTCACCTGAACTTTGAACATATCAGCTTGTTTTAAAAAATGAGAAATAGTCAGGTGTAGTGGCGCACGCCCTTAATCCCAGCATCCCGGAAACAGAGGCAAGCGGATCTCTGAGTTTGAGGCCAGCCTATCTACAGATCGAGTTCCAGGACAGCCAGGGCTATACAGAAAAACTCCCACTTGAAAACAAACAAACACAAAATTTAAATACTAGTTTGTGTTTGTGTGTGGATGAGCGTATGTGTGTACAACGGTGTATGTGTGGAGATCGGAGGACAGCTCGTAGGAACTGGTTCTCTCCATCCTCCACGAGGTCACAGGGATTAAACAGGTTGTCAGGCTTGGCAGCAAGTACCTTAAGCCTCTGAGCCACTTTACTGGCTCCTCTTTTAAAACTCTCAACAGCCTATGCAGTAGGTATTGCTGTTGTTGAGTATGTTTGTGTGGGCGTGGTGTATAGACATGTATGTGTATGTTCATGTAGAGGCCGGGGAACATTCTCAGGCATTGTTCCTTGAGTGCTGTTTAAAGAATTTTCTTCTTCTTCTTCTTCTTCTTCTTCTTCTTCTTCTTCTTCTTCTTCTTCTTCTTCTTCTTCTTCTTCTTCTTCTTCTTCTTTTCTTCTTCTCCTTCTTTTCTTCTTCTTTTCTCCTCCTCCTCCTCCTCCTCCTCCTCCTCCTCCTCCTCCTCCTCCTCCTCCTCCTCCTCCTCCTCCTCCTTCTTCTTCTTCTTCTTCTTCTTCTTCTTCTTCTTCTTCTTCTTCTTCTTCTTCTTTTCTTCTTATCCTTCTTTTCTTCTACTTCTTTTCTCCTCCTCCTCCTCCTCCTCCTCCTCCTCCTCCTTCTTCTTCTTCTTCTTCTTTTCTTCGAATTTATTCCTGTGTGTGTGTGTGTGTGTGTGTGTGTGTGTATGTGTGTGTACAAGCCCTGAGCACACGTTGGGTAAGAGCACAGCTTGTAGGCGCTGGTTCTTGCCTTCACCAGATGGGGCCCAGTTACTCAGGAATCAGGCAGCAAGCGTGGTGATGAAGTAGCTTTACCACTGTGCTATTTTGCTAGTCCTCAACTTAATTTTTTTTTTTTTTTGAGACAGGGTTCTAAAAACTCTGTAGACCAGGCTGGCTTGGAACTCACCTGCCTGTACCTTCCAAGTGTTGGGATTAAAGACATGTGCCACCAAGCCTGGCTTATTTTTTTAATTAATTAATTAATTAATTAATTATGTATGGGTGGTTTTTTAAAAAAAAGATTTATTCATTTATTTTATACATGTGTACACCACCATTGCTGTCTTCAGACTCACCAGAAAAGGGCACCAGACCCCATTACAGATGGTTGTGAGCCACCATGTGGTTGCTGGGAATTGAACTCAGGACTCTGGAAGAGCAGTCGGTGCTCTTACCTGCTGAGCCATGTCTCCAGCCCCTCCCTGTATGGGTGTTTTGCCTGTATGTATGTCTGTGCAGTGTGTGAAGAACCCAGAAGAAGGCATCAGATCCCCTGGAACTGGAGTCTCAGACAGCTATGAGGTACCATGTGGGTGTTTGGGAATCAAACCAGGGTCCTATGGAAGAGCAACCAGTGCTCTAAGAAAAAAAAAAAAATCCAAAAGACAAAACAAAAAAGGAAAAAAATTTAACCACTGAACTATCTCTCCGTCCCACCTGGCTTCTTTTTACTTAAACATTTTTTTATGTTATTATTATTATCGTGTGCATTTGTGTGTGTGTGTGTGTGTGTGTGCGCATGTGCCCGTGTATTTACCACAGCCCTCCTGTTGAGACCAGAGGACAGCTTAGTGGGGTCAGTTCTCTCCTGTCAACCTTCAGTTTCTCCCAAGGCTTTCATAGGAACCATCTGGCTGTTTCTCATTTGCTTTTGGCGGTGTCTTTTACTGACCTGCAGTGCTCAAGCAAGTGATCGAGGATGGCCAGCAAGCCCCAGGGATCTGCTTGGGAAAGAATGCACCTCTCACAACACAGCAGAGAGCTTCCTTCTTTCCTCCCTGTTCTTTCTTTCTTTCTTTCTTTCTTTCTTTCTTTCTTTCTTTCTTTCTTTCTTTCTTTCTTTCTTTCTTTCTTTCTTTCTGTTTGTTTTTGAGACAGTGTTTCTCTGTATAGCCCTGGCTGTCCTGGAACTCACTTTGTAGACCAGGCTGAACTCAGAAATCCACCTGCCTCTGCCTCCCGACTGCTGGAATTAAAGGCATGCGCCACCACGCCTGGCTTCCCTTGTTCTTTCTTAACTGGGAATGTGGACAACTGATTTTCACCTCTCCAGCTCCAAGTGTGTGTGTGTGTGTGTGTGTGTGTATGTAAATATTTACTTTAAGTGTGATTAAGTGCATTTGAGTGTATATGTATGTGGTTATGTGATATTGAATGACATTAAGTTATCAGTAGCCATTTTATTAAGTGTGATAATGGGGTTGTGCTCATGTGTTTGTGTGCAGATGCCGTGGAGAGTCTAGAAGAGAGAGTTGGATCTTCTGGAGGTGGAGTTATAAGTACTTGTGAGCCCTCTGATGTGGGTGCTGGGAATTGAACTTGGGTCCTCTGGATGAACAGCACAAGGTCTTAACAACTGGGCCATTTCTCCAGCCCTCCAAATACTTAACATTTATGTAGTTTCTCTCCTTCCCTCTCTCCCTCCCTCTCTCCTTCCCTCCTTCCCCACTTCTCTCTGTCTCTGTCTCTCTCTCTCTGAGTGTATGTGTGTATGTGTGTGTGTGTATGTGTGTGTAGGTCAGAGGACAAATTTTGGGGGGTCAGTTCTTTCCATCACCATGTAGTTTTGGGGGGCTTAATCTCAGGTCATTAGGCTTGGTGGCAAGCACCTTCACCACCTGAGCCATCTTGATGCTCCAGAGTCCAAAACTGTACCACCAACGACTTCAGCCACATTTCAGCCTCAGTTTGTTTATGTACCACCAGCCTCTCTGTTTTTCTTTCTCTTTGTTGCTGTTTGTTTGAGACAGGGTCTCACAGAGCCAGCTGGGCCTTGAGTTCTCATTTGAACCTTGACCCTCCTGCCTCCATCTCCCAAGTGTTGGGATGAAGGCATGGGCCATGCCCAGCTCTTCCATAGTTTAAAGCAAATCCCAGACATCATGTCATTTCACCACTAGCTACATGTGCTTTCAAGAGAGATGCTTCGCACAAACACACGCGCATAACACCATTATCACACTTAATAAAATGGCTAATGTTGTCTTAATGTTATTCAGTATTAAGTCTGTCTTCAAATTTCTCTGCTGTCAAGATGCTTTCTATTGATTTGTTCAAAATTAGGACCGGAACAAAGGCTGCCTATTTGTATTTGGATACCAGTGCACCACATACTTATGTGTGTGTGTATTTGCATGTGTGTGCTGGCTCAAGTGAGCATGCATAAATGAGTGTGTGCCTGGGCACATGTGTGCCATGATGCACTCACCCTTCACCTTGTTTGTGACAAGAGCCTTTGCTCACCTCTCTGAACTCCACACCAGCTGGCCCAGGGGCTTCCAGGGACTCTCCTGTCCCCTCCCGCCTCTCCACAGGAGTGCTGCATTACAGATGTGCCACAGAGCATCCAGCTTTCATGGGTTCTAAGGATCCTGGCTCAGCTCTTGCATGCGTATGTGGCAGGGTGCTTTACCCACTGCACCATCTCCACAGCCCCAGATGTTATATAGTTTTAAAGTCTCTCTGCTTCATTTTAAAATCCTTAATACATTTTGCAATGATTTTTAGCTTTATAGAAAAGTCATAAGGTAGATACAAGAGTTCTCATTCACCCTCACCCGGTTGTTCTCTGATATTAAAATCTCACATAACCATGGTATAAAAATTAAGAGACTATGACTGAGGCTGGGAGATGGCTCAGCGGTTAACAGTAATACTGTCCTGCTCTCTCAGAGGACCGGAGTTCAACTCTCCACAGCCATGTCTCAGGTTCACAGCAGCCCGAAGCTCCAGTTCCAGGGGATTGGATGCCCTCTTCTAGCTCCCAAGGGTAGCACTCAATGCCTGATTCCTATTGCTTGGATCTCCAGAGGACTAGAGTTACAGTCTACCACACCATGTGCCTGTAGGAGTGTTGTTAGGAAAATGTGATGGGACACCCCCACTCTTGGTTCAATATAGTCCCATAGATATAAAATTCATATGTACTTTCTTGAGTGGTTACTCCAAATGTGTTCTTGCGCATGCACACACACACATACACACACACACACACACACACACAAAAGAGGTTGTGTCTGGGGTGGTAGTGCACACCTATGATGTGGAGAAGGAGGGTCTGCTCAAGTCAACCTTGGCTACATAGTAAATAGGAGCCCAGCCTGAGCTAAATAAGATCCTGACTCAGAAATACAGAAAACAAAAAACAAAAAACAAAAACCCTGAAGTGATGGAAGTGGAGAACCTTCCACTGCCTGAAGAAATTTAATTCCAAAAATATTATGGTTATTTAATAATAAGCAAATAGACCACAAATATATAAGAACAAGAAAAAGAAAACCCATAAAGAATTGTCTACAGTGAAAAATCCATCGAGAAACTGATGGCAGATATTTATTCATTGGCACTTAAAAAGATTTCATTTATTTAATGTGAATACACTGTCGCTCTCTTCAGACACACCAGAAGAGAGCATCAGACCCCATTACAGATGGTTGTGAGCCACCGTGTGGCTGTTGGGAATTGAACTCAGGACCTCTGGAAGAGCAGCAGTCAGTGCTCGTATCCGCTGAGCCATCTCTCCAGCTCTCATAGGCACTTTTCAAACTAGATTATTATTTTATGCCTTTAAGTTTTGTAGTTGATAAAGACTTGAAATTAAAAAAAAAAAACCACCAAACAAACCAAAAAAGCCTTTCAATGGCAGAGAGTAATGAGTGAATACATACACGTGGATGCTCAGGGCTTCCTCCACGCTGATATAACCCAGGATCTCTGCCTAGGGAATGGTGTCACCCACAGTGGGCTGGGTCTTCCCACTAATCAAGACAACACCTCACAGACATGCTCACAGTCCAACCTGATCAAGAAAATCCTCATTGTGACTCTCTTTCCAAGTGATTTCAGATTGTGTCAACGTGACAGTCGAGAGTAACCATCACAATGGCCAACCAGTTCACCAT
The DNA here is from genome assembly GCF_978045245.1 of Mus caroli. NCBI lineage: Eukaryota > Metazoa > Chordata > Mammalia > Rodentia > Muridae > Mus > Mus caroli. The sequence continues at coordinate 141,128,531 of NW_028227259.1, read as the reverse complement.
CTTCTTGTACCTTTGTAATTTTTTTTTGAGATAGTCTCAGATAGATTTTTAAGTTTTACTTTTGGAACTCACTTTGTAGACCAGGCTGGGCTCGAACTCAGAAATCCGTCTGTCTCTGCCCCCCCCCCCCCCCAGTGCTGGGATTAAAGGCGTGCATCACCCCGCCCGGTTTTATTTTACTTCTTTGGTAGGATAGAGTTTCACATAATCCAGGCTGACCTCAAACTTGCTATTTTGCCAAGAATGACCCTGATCAGATCCGTCTACCTCCCCTCCTGCGTGCTGGAATTACATATCTGGTGTATGTGATGCCAGCGATGGAATTTCGGGCTTCGAGCATGCTAGTCAAGCCCTCTACCATCTGGTCTCACCCCAAATCCTCAGGAGATGTCTTCTGGTCATCTAGGTCCCTCTAGGCACTAGGCCGATTTCTACTTAACAGAAGTGCTCAGCAAAGGAGTCATTGCTTTCAGAGATGCTAAGTGGACTTTTGGGGAGTTCTGGCAAAGAGGAAAACTCAATTCAGGCTCTTCTGTGATATCCACAGTCAAGCACAGAGTACTGGGTGCAGAAGCAAGAAGCCCTTCCGGTTTGGCGTTGCTGTTCCCAGCAGAGTGCTCTCCAGACCATTATCTTGTTATTCTGAGACCCGAAACAGCTGGGAGCGGGTGGTGCATCGGGAGAAAGCAGAGTCAAGAGTCGAAGCTTCCCTCTGCTTTCCTGAGACCTGCAGGATCCGTGTCCGGTTATGGGGCAACCTGGGGCCGATGGTGGTGGTTGGGAGAGATTCCTGTTTTAGATTAACAGTAAGATTTATCATGCCAAGAGGTCACTATTTACCTTGGCCCCAGCTTGCTCAGTATTGACTTCTCCGCGCAGGGGCTCTGCTGACTTCAGCAAAAGTGAAGGTTGCTTTCTGTGGGCTGGAGAGGATGCTGGTGCTATTCTCTTATCAGAAAAGCTGGCAAGCTAGTATTTGCAAAAACTGCTTTCTCTGTACTACCTTGCTTCTCTTTCTTTCTTTCTTTCTTTCTTTCTTTCTTTCTTTCTTTCTTTCTTTCTTTCTTTCTTTCTCTCTTTTTCTCTTTCTCTCTTTCTCTCTTTCTCTCTTTCTTTCTTTCCCTTCCTTCCTTCCTTCCTTCCTTCCTTCCTTCCTTCCTTCCTTCCTTCCTTCCTTCCTTCCTTCTTTCTCTTCTCCTCCTCCTTCTTTCTCTCCCCTTCTCTCTTCCCTTCTCTCCCCCTACCCCTGCCTCCCTTCCCTTCCTCCCCTCCTCCTTCCTTTCCCCCTCCATCTTTCTCTCTTTCTCCAAGGTTTTTGTTTGTTTGTTTTTCATTCTGGACCTTATGACCCTCCTTCCTCAGTCTCATTACTGCCGGGATAACAGTTCTATACCACCATATCTAGCTCAAAGAATATTTGTAGTTTGTTGTTGTTTTCTTGTGGTACGGGGGATGGGACTCCGGCCCCTTGTATATGTGTATGCTAGCCAAACACACCGCCACGGAGCTCCAGCTCAGAGGCAGGCAAATCGGGCTTCACAACCAGCACGTGTCCAGTGAGTTCAAGACTCTGGTCATGATTCCCACCCCTGACCCCTCACCCCATGACCTTTGAATAAGCAGCAGGGTCTTCATCGTGGAAGGAGGGGAGGAGGAGATCCTGGACAAGTCACTTCTGTTTGCCAGTTAGGGACACTACAAGCTCTGACCCGCCCACATAAGGTATTGCTGCGGGAGGATGAGGATCTAAGGGTGTGTGTGTGTGTGTATGTGTGTGTGTGTGTGTGTGTGTGTGTGTGTGTAGGCTAGATGACTGTATGGAATTTCTCATACATTGTCTACTTTGTGTGTGTGTGTGTGTGACAATCTTTCACTGGGACCTGGGATTACAAGCCTGCACTGCCATGCCCTGATTGTATTTATTTAAATGACGTTTTATTTATTGAGTGCATGTGTATATGCCCTGGTGTATGTGTGGCGGTCAGAGGAGACAACCTGTGGGAGTCTCTCTTTCCACGTATGTGGTCTGGGGATGGAACTCGGCAGGCCAGGTCTGGCTGCCAGCGCCTTTGCCCACTGACCTCACCAGCCCCCAGTTAACTTCTTCTGGGGGCTGGTTAATCTACCTCAAACCCTTATGCTTGCAAAGTAAGCACTTTACCAGCACCCGCATCTGTTCTCAGCTCCAGACTTCCGATGCTGGATTTCTGGGGCTCTTGGAAAATGAACAATGGCTTCCCCCTCTCCGGAAGTTTCCCCATGTATTTCAGGAATGCTGGGAACACAGTTTTGAAACACAGACAAATGCCCGTGTGGAGAACTGATCAGAGGCCCCTGGGGCAGCGCTGCGGGGGCGGGGATGGCAGCTGTAGCAACAGCAGTTGTGAACATTCTAGTTTAGAGAATGCATTTGTCTTTTGCTGGCTTCTCCCAGGAGTGCTGGACTCCCAGGCTGCTGGAATGTCCCTAAATTTCTGCCCAGCACTTAGAAAGTTTATCCTTTATTTTAAATTTTTTTATTGTTTGTTGTTATTATTATTATTTTTTTCAACACAGAGTCCTTACATAGCTTAGGCTGGCCTTGAACTCACTATGTATCTGAGGATGACTCCGAACTCCAGATCTTCCTTTCCCAGCCCCCCCAAATGCTGAAATTACAGGCATGCACCACCACACACCGCTTTACCTTGAATGGAATTCTGACTGGAGAGAGAGGTGGCTCACAGGACAAAGGTGCTTGCCTCTGACTATCCTTGTACCTCTACTTAATCCCTGGGGGCCACTGGTGGAAAAAAAACCCTGACTTTCATGAGTTGTCTGTCCTCTGACCTCCACACCTGGGGTCTGCTGTGTGCTCTGCCCTCTCCCCTCAATTAAAAAAATAAGCATTGAAAAAAAAAAGTCATATAAACCACACCTTCCCAGTAGGATCTTCTGTTTTTGTTTGTCCCTGTCTCCCGAGTGTTAACATTACAGATATGATAGAACAACAACAATTAGAACAAAGAGATGTACCAGGGGCTGGGGATATTGCTCAATTGATAAAGGGTTTGTCTGGTGTGAACGAAGATTCTTGAGTTCAATTCCCAGCACCACACACAAACAAAGATGTGTTGAGTTTGGATCTCTGAGGGAACCTGTGTTCTGTATATGAACAGTCTATTGGCTGTTCCCACCTGATTGGATACCAGGTGTCCTTCAGTTAAATAATAATACACATTAGTTTTTATTGATGGCTATAATATTTCAGGCACATAGTTCCAAGTACATTGTCTGAACAATTCATTTGATCTCCTCAGCAAATCCATAAATTAGATGCTGTTAACATTATTTTGCTTTAGGAACAAAGACTCATGTAGCCCAGGATGGCCTCAAATTCTTTATGTAGCCAAGGGTGACCTTAAATTACTCTTGTCTCTGTTTCTTTTCTTTCTTCCTTCCTTTTTTTTTTTTTTGTTTTTACTGTTGTTTTGTTTAAGATAGGGTTTTCTTTTTCTTTTTAAAGATTTATTTATTTATTTTATGTATAAGAGTACACCATTGCTCTCTTCAGACACATCAGAAGAGGGCATCAGATCCCATTACAGATGGTTGTGAGCCACCACGTGATTGCTGGGAATTGAACTCAGGTCCTCTGGAAGAACAGTCCAGGCCCCTAAGATAGGGTTTTCAAAGACAGGGTTTCTCTGTGTAGCCCTGGCTTCCTGGAACTCTCTCTGTAGACCAGGCTGGTCTCAAACTCAGAGATCTGCCTCTGCCTCCCAAGTGCTAGGATGCTGGGATGAAAGGTATATGCCACCACTGCCAGGCTCCAAAGTTGCTCCCCTTGAAAAAATTTTCAGGTGCAGCACCACCCAGCAGTGGGGAATGGGAGAGAGCGTGGAGAAAGCGTCTGTGGTATCTGCTCTCCCGTCCCCAAAGAGAACAGCTGCCGCAGAGGCCCATTCCACAGCACCAGCTGTGTGACCTTAGAGGAGTCACCTAACCTCTCCAAGCATCCTCGTCTATAGCAAATCAAAAGAATACACTCACTGTGCCTTGTGTACAAATGCCATAATGAAAGCCATGATTTTGTTTGCCAATTAATAAAAATTACTTTAGAAAATAATAACAACCTGGGTTTGGTCCGCTCACCTAACCTAGCACGCAGGTAGCCTTGAGCTGCGGTCTTGGCACTGCGTGAACTAGGCAGGGTGACATATACATGTAATCCCAACGATCAAGAAAAGGAGACATGCCAGGCACGGAGGCACACACCTTTAGTCCTGGCGATTGAGAGGCAGAGACAGTTTGGTCTGTGAGTCTGAGGTTAGTCTAGTCTACAGAGCTAATTCCAGGGCAGCCAGGGCTACACAGAGAAACCCCATTTTAAAAACTCCAAAGGAAACAAAAAGCAACTTCAAATAGTTGTGTGCACCCACTGCTCTCTTGGAGACAGGAGTAGATTGATGACGTCAAAGCATGAGCAGTAGAGGATTAAGGACACACACACACACATACACACACACGCACACACACACACACACACACAGAGAGAGAGAGAGAGAGAGAGAGAGAGAGAGAGAGAGAGAGAGAGAGAGACAGCGCACTAGGGATCTGATCTACATCTTTGTACAAGCTGCGGGCAGTCTACCACTGAGCCACGCCCCTAGCCCCTCCCTGGGGGATTCTAGGCAGGGGCTCTACCACTGAGCCACGCCCCTAGCCCCTCCCTGGGGGATTCTAGGCAGGGGCTCTACCACTGAGCCACGCCCCTAGCCCCTCCCTGGGGGATTCTAGGCAGGGGCTCTACCACTGAGCCACGCCCCCAGCCCCTCACTGGGGGATTCTAGGCAGGGGCTCTACCACTGAGCCACGCCCCCAGCCCCTCCCTAGGGGATTCTAGGCAGGGGCTCTACCACTGAGCCACGCCCCCAGCCCCTCCCTGGGAGATTCTAGGCAGGGGCTCTACCACTGAGCCACGCCCCCAGCCCCTCACTGAGGATTTTAGGCAGGGGCTCTACCACCGAGCCACAGCCCAGCACTTTGCTGGGAGGATTCTGGACAAGAACTCCGAGCTACATTTTCAGGAATCTCCCCCCCGACCCTGCGCCCATCTGAGACTGGTTCTCACTATATAGTTCAGGCTGGATTCAAAGTCTTGTTCCTATTGCTTGGGGCTGGAATTATAGTCTCCCATGCCATCTGGCTGTAGGACTGGTGTTAGGAGAGTGAGCCACCCACTCCGGTGACTTGCTATCTGGTCTAATATAGTCCTATAGATAGATACATAACTCACAGGTACCTTCTAGCATGGGTACCCCAATATATCAACTCTCTTTACCTTCTCCCCTAAATCGCCCATCCCTTCCCGAGAGTCCCTCCAATCCCAACTTAGTTCTTTTTGTCTGTTACCAAGTCTTGTTATGTAGCCCAGGCTGACCAATACTCCTGCTTCCAACTTCCTAGAACTGGAATCACAGATATGCACTGCCATGCTCAGCCTGGCTCTGGTTTATTTTGTGGAACGTCCACCCTTCCCAAGCTCTCATGAGTCTCGGAGGCCGGGTTAGTCTTCACAGAGTAGATAGTCCCTTCATGGGATGTGTGTCTTAGACCTAGGACCTTTTTTCACACTCCCCATCCATGTCTCCCTCCGGCTCTGAAGAATTTGGAGGACCCCCACTTTATGGGGAGGGGTGTTCAGCGCCTCCTCCCAAAGGAATCTGAAGGGTGCCTCATGGGTACTGGCGACATTCAACAAATGGTTAGGTCACAGCCTCCTCTTCGCCTGGATTTGAAAATACTCTTGTCTTCTAACCTTCCCTCCACACCGTGACTAACGAGAAAGACCAGAATATTCCACATTGCTGTCAACTGGCCTGTGCTGTGGGTGCTACTATCAGAAGCAGAACTCCGTTTGTACTTTCTGGGTTACTGTTGACACAGGGGCTCACTATGAAGCTTAGGCTGGCCCCAAACTCAAAATCAGCATGTGGAGTCTTGGGATTATAGGGGTGCACACTAGCTAGGCTTAAATGTGTGTGAGGGGGGGCTTATGCACACACGTGCACATGGGTAAATTGAGGCCAGAGAGCAACATAGGGTGTCCGGCTCTAGTCCTCTTGGTTTTCTTACCTCCAGTCAGGGTTTCCCTCACTGAACCTTGAGCCAGGTCAGAAGTCCCAGGGCTGGAGGCTCTAGGGATGGGGTTAAGTGCCCATGGCTGGCTTTTTATATGGGTGTCAAGTTTCTGTAGCACACAGTTTTACCTCAGAACCTTGCTTAACTTTCCTTGAGTCCAAGATCTACCTCTGAAAAATGGAGATAGTGATATCTCACAGTGCCACGGTGTTTGATCAAAGACTGGGTACTGAAGAGGGACCAAATCCTCCTCCACCTTGGTATAGAAAGTTCAAAATGTGTATAAGGGCCCACAGTGTAAGATTTAGTGTTTGGAAACATGTGTGTCCCTGGGGGGTACCCCCGGCTTGGTAGCCACCTCCTCAGTCCTGGACCGCTGAGGGTTAAAATGAAAGACCCACGCCCCCTTCGACTGCGCAGAGCCCACCTCGCCGAATTTGAAAAGGCGGCCCTGGAGAGGCGTGGGCGCCCCCCCCCCCAGACGACTTCCACCTCCGACCCTGACTTCACCGGCTGGCTCCCTGCGCTCCAGCCTGGGGCAACAGGGTCAGTCAAGCGGTCTGGGGCACTCCTGATCGTCCCCCGGCTCCCGGGACCCTAGGTCCCCGTGGGAGAGCCGTGCAAAATGAAGCTGGTTTTGCTGTTACCATGGGCGTGCTGCTGCTTGTGCGGGTCGGCGCTGGCCACCGGCTTTCTCTACCCGTTCCCGGCAGCAGCCTTGCAGCAGCACGGCTACCCGGAGCAGGGCGCCGGCTCCCCCGGCAACGGCTACTCGAGTCGCCGGTGAGTAAAACCAGTGACCGGGCCTGGGGGCACGATGGTTGGATCCAGGGACAGCGGGGGCTCGGAAGAGCCGTGACCCGGTACTAGTAACGCAGGACAGTGAGCCAGGGTCGCGGAGGGTTGGATCCAGCGACATCGGGGGCTGTGAAGAACACTGGCCCGGTGCTGGGGGGCCGCGGGATAGCGGACCAAGGACTGGACCACAGAAAAGGTGGTCGAATGTTAGGAGATCAGAGGCTCGACGGCGTGAGGGCCAGATCGAGGGACAACAGGGGATCCGAGGAGTTGAGGTCTGTTGGGTGTTGGGGTCGAAAGGCATGAGTTTGGGGCGCCGCGGAGCTGGATCGCCGGGCAGTGGGGATTCTGAGGCGTAATGGCTAGGGGCTGGGGGCGCAGGAACTAGATCAAAGGACAGTGAGGACTCCGAGGAGTGGTGGCTGGATGTTGGGGGATTCAGGACACGGGGGCGTGAGAATTAGAGCCAGTGCGCTCTCCAAGGCGCAGTGACCCCCTGCTGAGTGCTCTGTGCTTGGGGACGCACCACAGAGACTAAGAGGCAAAGTGGTCCAGTGATTGGGAAGGAAGGACATCGGACTTGTACCACGAGGCCTGAGGGCACGGAGACCGAAAGCGAGATGGGGAACAGTGGGGTGGCCTCTGAGGCACAGTAGCCCAGTGCTAAGGACGCAGGCCTGGGGACTACAGACGCCTGGAACGAACGACCATAGGAGCCTTGTGGTCGGGTGCAGGAGAGGGAATAGATATTGTGATCATTTGCTGGGACCCCGGGCCTAAAGACTTCGGGGAGCCAACTTGTGTGAGAGGGGTTCTGGAAACCCGGGGCCCCAGCCTTGGTGGTCTCCGGTCGCGCCCACTCCGTTTTTTTTTTCCCCTGTGCCCATCGGCCCTGGGCTTCGAATGGAGATGGCACCGACTTGCATCCGGGAGTCGCAGAGGGAGCTCCTGGGACTCACAAGACTCCGGGTTCAGCCCCCACAGAGTAGCCGGGCTCACCTGCGCGGCCTTGGCTTTGTGTTCCACAGCTCCCAGAGTTACCAAGGCCATGAGTCCTTTCGGTCGCCTGGCGACACTGGAGAGCCCATTCCATTCGGCCTTTGGGGTTCGAGGGGGCCGAAGAAAATTTGGCTGTCTAATTCACTCTGGAACAGGGTACCCACCCCGATCCCACGGCTCCGCAGTGGGCTTGGTGGAGGCGCGGGGTCACTCAGCCCTCAGTGCCTGGACCTGTCCGTTGCTTCCATCTACCGCCAGGTGGCGCGCTATCCTCCTCCGATGGTTTAGCGCTGTCTCAATGGTTTTTGAATTTTCAAAGAAAAGGCAGCGCACCCAAATATATATTACTGAGTTGTTTGCTAATCTTACCGAATTTAACTTTCCTATTCGACTATCTCTCCAATCCTCGCATCTGTACTAGCTCCACGCGGTGTATTTTGATCCTCACACCGCCACAGGATTAAGGAATTAAGTGACTCTTGCAGAGAACCCGAGTTTGGTTCTCAGCGCCCACTGCGTGGGTCTCCCAGAACTAACCCCCTTGCTCATATCTCCAGCTCCAGGCATCTGAGGTTCTCTTCTGGTCTCTGAGGGCGGGCACTGCGCTCACACTTAGGCGTACACACACACACACACACACACACACACACTTTAAAAAATAAAACTGCCTTTTGAATTTAGAGTCTCACTCTTTGAGTTCATTGTCAACACGCAGGATTGACTGCCAAACTTGTTCTATCGTCGCTTTCTCACTGCCTCCCCCGTTATGGAAGCTAGGAAGTAGGTCCCAGGTTCTATTATTGCCAGTTTGCCTGTGATTTTATTTTGTTGGGAAATAACTTTCTAGAAGCTTCTATTGGGAGAGAGCTGCAAACACAGACACCCACAGCAGTGTGGACTGTGCACACTTCCATATGTGAAGATGTAAGCAAGCTTGGGAAATTGTAGACCATTTTGTATAGTGTGAGCTGTGATTTCATTTTGGAACAAAACTGAACACAGGTGCTGGAGATTCAAACTCGGGTCCTCACACTTGTGCAGCAAGCTGCCTTACCTGTAGAGTCCTCTCTCCAGCTCCCTTTAAAACTTAAAATCTGGGATGGAGTCTCTCTAAGGTGCCTGGGCTGGTCTTACACTTGTGTATCACACGCTGGCCTCAGTCCGGTAACCCTTCTTCTTCAACTTCCAAAGTAGCTAGGGTTGCAGTCATGTACTGTTATGCCTGCCTTGGAAAGCAGTTTTTCTATGTGTTTGTAATACTGTGTTTGAGCAGTTATTGAGTATAGAGAGAATCTTGGGACTAAGCCAGAGGACTACACACACACACACACACACACACACTTCCCCTAATCTCTAGATTTGCATCTCGGGATTCAGCCAAGTTTGGATAAGTAGATACCAGACTCAATGACCATGACCAGGAATGTTATCAGTGTTTGCAGCGAGGAAAGCAGAACGGTGCGTGCTGGGAGCCATGGAGCGTCACCCTTGGAAGATCCCTGTCCTTTGCCAAGGTTTGCTGGTCGGGGCAGAAGAGGTGGTTCACAGGGAGCTGCAGTGCTGAGCTACTGTGCTTGCTGTACCAGGGGTTGGGAGGTTGAGACAGGAGGATTCCTGGGACTTGCTGGCCAGCAAGGCTAGCTGATCTATTGCGCTCCAGCTTCAGTGAGAGACCCAGTCTCAAAAAAGTCAAGTTGAGGGCCTTGACCTCTGCCCGCTCCCTGCGCACGCACACAAACACACCAAAATGTGCACACACACAAGTTCACGTGAAACTCGACTGCCTTCATTTTGTTTGGAGATATCTTCCAAAAGTTTCTATTAGAAGGATTCTCCAAACACACAGAGGGTTGCCTGCCAGTTTATCGCTTTCATTCTGTTCGGAAATATCTTTTCAAAGTTCCTATTGGGAGAGATCTCCAAGCACCCACAAAAGTGTGGACTTTGTATGCTTCCATATGTGAAGATAGAAGTGAAAAAGTCTCATACATTATAGAAGAGTACATACATACATACATGTATGGTGTGATGTCATTTATGGGATGAAGCGGTGCCACGCAGCTTCCCCTACGACCCCTGTAGTCCAGGGAGTGAACCCACTGCTTTGTACGTGTTAGGCAAGGGCCTTTTGAATTATTTTTATTAATAAAACTCTGTTAGCTAATTTGTATGTGTGTGAGTGTGCCATATGTATGTGTGCATGTGTGTTTGGATGTGCATCCCTTTGCATACACATGTGATGGCCAGAGGAGAATGTTCCAGATCTGTACCTCTCTGCCTTGTTCCTCCACAACACAATCTCTCATCTGAGCCCTCATGACCCAGATCATCTGTCCATGTTGGCTCTCTTTGATCATCTCTGTTAGAAGCCCAGCATGGGTTTCTGTGTTGGAGTTGCTTTGGGAAAACTACAAGAAAGCCCCTGAATTTTTTGGAAGGCCATTTTTAAGTACAGTCTTAGTGGTCTGTGGACGATCTCTCAGGATCCATGCTACCTGATATTGTCCCAGTGAATGGCCTTGTTTAATCTCCCGGAACCTGTCTTCTGCTCCATATGATGAGGTTCCCATGGAAACCACAGTGGGCATGAGATGCTGGCAGCAGAAGGGGATGCAGGGATTTGGGAGATTGACAAATACTCATCTAGCCTCATTCCTTTTTTCAGGTTCCAACTGTTTGTTTATGTGTGTATGCATGCCCACGCGTTGATATGTACCGGAGTTCACACGTATGTTCAAATGCCCCAATGAGCACACACATGTGGTGGACAGAGGACAACTTTGTGCATCCTTCCTGAGACACCATCTAGATTGGTTATAAGACAGGGTTTCTTACTGACCCGGACCTCACTGAGGAGGCCAGGCTGGCTGTCCAGGGAGTGCGAGTCCTTATTTGTCTCCCGGGCACAGGAACTTTGAGCGTGTACCAGCACACCTGGGTTCCCGCCCCCCGCCCCCCCCCCACAGGATCTGAGGATTGCTCTTGAAAGGCAGATATGTTACTGACTGAGTATCTCCCAGACCTCTCCTTTTTGCCTTTTGATACAGGGCCTCATATCATCCAGGCTAGCCTCGAAATTCCCAAGGATGATGCTCTACTCCTGATCTTCCCGGGGTTGTAAGTGCTCATTTGCATACCTGGTGCATACATTGCTTGGGATTGAACCCAGGCAGGACCTCTTACACACCGAGCTAGTGTTCTTACAACCTCGGCTACATCCCCAGGCCTCCCATCAGGAGAGTCAGACCTGCTGAGCTTTGTGCTCAGTCCTTCTCTGTCTGACAGAGCCACCTCTGCCTCTTACTACTGACCATTGTCCCTTGCTCTACTTCAGGCTGGCCAGCCCCATCTCTCTCTCTCTCTCTCTGTCTCCCCTACCACTTGCTCTCTCACCTTTTCAAGACAGGTGTAGCCCCGGCTGTCCTGGAAATTGCTCTGTAGAACTTGTCCTGGCTGGCCTTGAACTCAGTGATCTGCTTGCCTCTGCCTCCAGAGTGCTGGGATTAAAGGTGTGCACCACCACGCCCAGCACAAGCTCCGAGCTCTTCTAAATCATAACGCCAGTGGTGGTGACTGCTGTTGGTGTTAGGGTTTCGGGGTTCAGTCTGTCACAGAGAGAGCTAGGGCACATGCTCCACAGGCGCCTCTCAGAGATGAGGAGGGGTCTTACTCAGGGAAGACCCCAGGTTACTCAGGGTGTTTGTTTCTGTTCTTGTAGGATTTCAGTTGTGGGACCAGGAAAGATGATGGCTTAGTGAGTTAAAGTGCTTGCCCAGCAAGCCCTTGGCCCTGAGTTCAAATCCCCAGCAGTCACATAAAAAGCTGCCTGTGGCCCTGTACTCCACTGTGACCCTAGCACCCTGGCGGTAGAGACAATAGGCTCGCTGGTGCTGGATTCCACACTCATATGTGCATGCACACACACACACACGCATACACACACACACAACCACACACAACTCAATCACATCTTGGCTCAATGTGCAAAGTTTTTGCCCATTTCCTGACTGTCCTCTGTGCAGATGGATGGAGTGAACGCAGAACCTGAAACCATTCTGCGTCCCACTGGGAAACTGTCTGGCAGGCCTGTTTGGGAAAGGTTCCGAACCTCAATGTGATGACAGGGCTGTATCCCCATTCTTATCCCCACTATTGGCTCCTCTATTGCCTTCCCACCCCTCCCTCCCCCTCACTTTAACCTCCTTCCTGCTCCTTCTGTCTCCCTCTCCATCTCTACCTCCTCAGGAATGAGCAGCATTGAGGACATCTCCCAGGACAGTGGCCAGGTGTCTCAGAAGGTGGAGATCATTTGGAGGTGGTTGGTTTTCTCCATCCACAATGTAGGCCCCAGACATTGAACTCAGATCTTCAGTTTTGGTGACAAGGACCTTTACCTGCTGAGCCATTTAGCCAGCCCCTGGATTTTTTTTTTGGGGGGGGGGAAAGAAGGGGGAACATGATTTCTCTGTGTAGTCTTGGCTATCCTTGAGCTCTCTCTGTACATCAGGTTGCCCTGGAACTCAGAGATTCACCTGTTTCTGCCACCAGAGTGCAGGGATTAAAAGTGTGCACCGCCACTGCCAAGCCAACTGCAAAGTCCCTGGCTTTTTAAAAATCTGAGTTCTGGGGGTCAAACTCAAGTCCCCAGGCTTGTAAGGTAAGCACTTTCATGGCTGATCCATCTCCCCAGCCACTCAATATTCTTCTCTTTAACTTTGTGTAACATCTGCTAGGACACTGAAATATATCCACTGAGGAGATAGGCTACCTCTCGCCTCCTCCTGGCCTTTCTAGGATGGTATTATGTAACACTATTTCTGGAGAGATGAGAACAGACTTCTACACACACAAAATATGGAACCAGCAGAGATCATGGCAAAGGCACTATCAAAGTCCAACTTGGTGAACCAATGAGTTAATTGTAGTTCCTCACAGGAAGATGGGTGAGGAGTTAATTACAAAAACATGAGTAATTCAAGGCAGCTGCATCCCTGAGAGCATGGGTGATGGCTCATGAAAAATGGAGCTCTCTGGATAACTTGCAGGCTGATCAGCAGTCTGGGTAGCCTCCTCTACTCAGTAGTCTACTGCTTATAGAACCTTGGGTGAGGGCCATTGTGAATCTCTTAAATTTCAGGAACTTCCAGAGACTTGTGTGTTTGCTTGTTTACTTCCTGAGTTTTCAGAAGCCTCCCTTTGGAACTTACTGAGTTTTAAAGAGCTTCACTCAAGAATGGAGTATTAGAACTGGAGGAAATTGCTACCCAAGAGATCGTTTTCTAGTCTCTCACTCCATCTTGGAGCCTCTCAAGTCCACCTTGGTTTCCCCTCTCTCCATCCCACTGGAGGCTATTGTCCCTGGGTTCTAGATGCATGGTTCACGGAAATAAGGGAATGGGCTCTCCAACTCAGGACATCCTGACTGCAGTCCCTGCACCGAGCTGGCAGTGCCAGGGCACACTCAGAGAATGCCTTACTGGAAAGTTGTCATTTAGTCTGTCCCTTGCATTCTAGAGCAACTGTGATACCCTTGGTGGCTTGGAGATCCTGAATTACCTGGCAGGACTTCTCTGTATGGGGCCTCCCACAGTGGGTCTGGAGCCCTTGGCTGGTGGGAAGACACGCTGGCCTTGAACTCAGAAATCCACCTGACTCTGCCTCCCAGGTGCTGGGACTAAAGGCCTGAGCCACCACTGCTCGGCCTGATTCTTTTTAAAATAACATTTCCTGGGGCTGGGGCGATGGCCCAGTGACTTCGAGCTCAGTCTGGCTGAGGACTGGAGTTCTGTTCCTAGCATCTTTTGGGGGTAGCTCACAATCACAGGCAAGGTCAGCTCCAGGGGATCTGGTGCTCTCTTCTAACTTCTTCAAGTTATCCACATATGTGAGAAGACACAGGAAGAGAGACACATACACACACACACACACACATACACACACATACACACACACATATACACATATACATACACACACATATACACACACACACACATAAACACACATATACATACACACACACACACACACATACACACACATACACACACACATATACACATATACATACACATACATATACACACACACACATAAACACACATATACATACACACACACACACACATACACACACATACACACACACATATACACATATACATACACACATATACACACACACACATAAACACACATATACATACACACATACACACACACATACACACACACATACACACACATACACACACACATACACACATATACATACACATACATATACACACACACATAAACACACATATACACACACATACACACACACATACACACACACACATACACACACATACACACACACACACATACACAGATTATTTGTTTATGTGTATGTGCATGCTTGTAAGCTTCCACGCTGTGACATGTGGAAACCAGAGGGCGATTTGTGGAAGTTGATTAGCTCCCTCCACTGTGTGGGTTCAGGGTATCGAACTCAGGCTGTCAGGCTAGGCAGCAGTCACCTCCACCCACCTAGCCACTTCATGGGCCTGCCACCTTAGTTTTTGAGACATTGACTTTTTTTTTTTAAGCAATCAGTGCTTTTAACCACTGAGCTTCTTTTCTTTTCTCTTTTTAAAGATTTATGTATTTATTTTATGTATGTGAGTACACTGTAGCTGTACAGATGGTTGTGAGCCTTCATGTGGTTGTTGGGAGTTGAATTTTTAGGACCTCTGCTCACTCCAGTTGGTCCTACTTGCTCTGGCCCGAAGATTTATTTATTATTATACATAAGTACACTGTAGCTGTCTTCAGACACACCAGAAGAGGATGTCAGATCTCATTACAGGTGATTGTGAGCCACCATGTGGTTGCTGAGATTTGAACTCAGGACCTTCAGAAGAGCAGTCAGTGCTAAGCCATCTCTCCAGCCCCCAGACATTAACTCTAATTGAGCCTGGAGTTCACCAATTCAGCTGGATTGGCTGGCTAGTGAGCCCCAAGGGTTCTCCTGTCTCTGCCTGCCCAGTGCTGAGATTACAGGAAAACACCAACCACACTTGGCCTTGTACTTGACTCTTGGGGACTGAGCTCAGGTACCCATATTCCTGCAGCATAGGATTAAAAAAAAATTCTTTTTTTTTTTTTTAAATCACACAGAATGGTCTCCAGAGATGTATCTGGGCACCTTCCCGCAAAGCCCTAAGGTTTCTGATTCCATCTCCTTTCTGTATTCCCTCAGCTTGTCTGTTATTTTAAAAATCTGTTCCCAGAGAAAGCATTGCCGTGGCAGTAAAAATCCCCACTAGCTTCTCTTGGCTCTCGTTGGCCCCACACCTCATTGCCACTTGGAGAGTGTGTGATCTGGACGCAGACCAGCTGCCCCTGGGGCGGTGACCCGAGCCTCAGTAACGAACTGTTAGAGGATTTTCAGGAATGTTCACACAAAGTGCCCAAGGGAACAAACCTACACACCATATACTGTTCTCTGAATCTCTTGGGGGGTCCCGCCCTTCTAGCTGTCTCTCCCCTCGGAACAAGCAACATTCAGTCCAGGTTAGCTCATCATAATCGTGGACAGGTGAGTCCTCTGGCTTCTTGCATCTCCTTGTCCGACACTGTTAACTTGAGTTGTGAGGGTCAGAGTCGCCTAAGTTCTGGAAGCCCTAACAAGCAATGAACACCAGTCCCTCAATCTGTCAATTAAAAAGACAATTCTATAGTGAAAACAGAAAAAGATTAATTCACGGTTGGTGAGATGGCTTGGTGGACAAAGATGTTTGCTGCCAAGGCGGCCAGCCTGAGTTGCCACATGGGGGGAAGAAATATTAACTCCTGTAAGTTGCCCTTTGATCTCCACTCATGTGCCATGGAAACACGCACGGTGTGCTCAGATGTGCAGGAGTTCTCTCTCTCTCTCTCTCTCTCTCACACACACACACACACATACACATATGTGCGTGCACATGTGCACACAAACTACATGCAAAAAAGAAAGATATTTATTCCGTTGTCCACACGGGGGAGGGGAACTCAGAGGTCCCTCCATCCCAAATTCTATCTTTGGTATCCTGACAAAGCTTTCGGTTTAAGACAGGGCAAAAGGTATGTATGGCCAGCTAAGCAGTCCGGGTTCAGGTGTGGCCCCCCTCCCCCCCCATCACTTACCTGTCATTGTCTTGGCTCCATTCTCTTCCTCAAAGATAGTTTCTACCTCTGACTGGCATCAAGCTCCAGCTCTCTTCCTCCCAGTGATTCCTGGGGAAACTCCAGTTTCGTTGGGACCATTGTCTCAATAACCCGATAAATAACCCGATAGCCAAAGGAAGGGGCACAAGTGTCTCTTAAAAGTATCTTTGCTGGGTAGTGGTGGGGCATGCCATTAGTCTCAACACTCACGAGGCAGAGGCAGGTGGGTCTCTGTGAGTTCGAGGCCAGCCTGGTCTACACAGCGAGTTCCAGGACACCCAAGGCTACACAGAGAAACCCTGTCTCAATAAAACCTAAACAAACAAACAAATAATAAATAAAATATCTTCATTCCTAGCTGGCGATGGTGCTGCATGCCTTTAATTTCAGCACTTAGAAGGCAAAGGCAGGTGGATGTGTCTCAGTGTGTGGAGAATAGATGACAACCTTGAATCTTTCCCCTTCGTCTAGTGGTTACATGGGCTCTGGTCTGTCATTGTTTAAATTGGCCTGCAAGATTCTGGGGTTCTCCTGTCTCCAGCTAACAACTTACTATAGGAACACCAGGATTACAGATGTGTCCTAACCTGTCAGGCTGTATGTGGGTGCTGGGGATTTGAACTCGGGTTCTCATGATAACATGGCATATGCTTTATCCACTGAGGCATCTCCCTACTTGGAGCCTTGTAGAATGTTCTCTGGAATCGGATATGACGCCCAATGGAGGGTCCTGGTGGGCTGGCAATTTGTGTTTTGTGGGAACCTCAATGCTTGGGCAGTTTCTTCCTGATTCAGTTGCACTGGGTACATCCAGGCAGGTCACCTCTGGCTTCTGACACATCTGTCTTTCCTGCTCCCCTGGAGGGCCCTGTCTATAGTCCTCCCCCTGGGTCCTTGTGATTGACTTGGCCATACGGCTAGTCCTTGGACTCCACAAGGTCTTGGCCTTTCTGGGCACCCAGTTCTGGGGTGATGCGATCCCCGGCTGACTGCTGGGGAATGTGTCAGCCTTGTCCCTTTCCTTTGGTTTGCAGCTGTTGATGACAATTCACTCAGATCCTGAGAATTTGTGTGCATGTGGGTGTGGCGCCTGTGCCTTCGCGCTCCCCTGTAGAGGCCAGAAGAGGACCTCGGAGAGCCTGGAGCTAAGGAGGCAGCCAGCAAGCCCCAGTGATCCTATTTAACCATTGACCCACTACTGGGTTGGGGTTGGGAGGCAGATGGGCATGGCCACGCCCAGCTCTCTACAGAGGGCGGGAGTATCTGATCTCAGGTCCGCTCATTTGCGGCACAAGTGCTCTTGCCCACTAAGCCATCTCCCCACATCCAAATTATGAAGCTCTTTATTCCTCAAAAGCCTAGCAACCAGAGTGCTCCACTTCCATTACTCACATAAAGGTGGAAGGAGAAAACCAACTTCACACCACCCACACACACACACAGACACAGACACACACACAGACAGACACACAGACACAGACACACACACATACACACTGACACACACACAGACACACAGACACAAAGAGACACACACAGACATACACACTGACACACACACACAGACACGCACACACACAGAGACACACAGACAGACACAGGCACACAGAGACACACACAGACACACACAGACATACACACTGACACACACATAGACACACACACAGACGCACACACAGACACACACAGAGACACACACACACACAGACACACACAGAGACACACACACAGACACACAGACAGACAGACACACACACAGACACACAAAGTGTAAAAAATTGGTCTTTTTTTCTTTTTTTTTTGTTTTTTTGAGAAAGTGTCTCACTTTACAGCCCTGGCTGGCCTCCAACTCACAGAGATCCCCCTGCCTCTGCCTCTTGAGTGTTGAGATTAAAGGCTCAGACTATTTTTGAGATATTGTTTTAATTATATTAATGTTTGATCAGTTGGTTTTCTAGGGCTTTGAGGGAGAACATTTTATAATCGCACACGCATGTATGCACGTGTGCATTGTGTGTGTGTATACAAGCGAGTGCACACCAGCACCGAGGCCTTGTTTGACCCAGGAGTGGGTACACACCCTGGGATCACATGCGACTGATGGGTACAGCAGTCAAGCTGAACTTCTGATGCTTCTGTCCACACTGCCTGAGTGCTGGGATTACAAATACATGTGACTAATTCCAGTTTTACCTGTTCTTTAAAAAAAAAAGTAATTAATTTTATAAATAATAATAAATAATATTTATTTATTTACTTACTTATTTATTTTTGAGACAGGATTTCTATGTAGACCAGACCTGCAAGAACCCAGTATACAGACCAGACTGGCCTCCAACTTAGAGATTCATTTGCCTCTGCAGCCTGAGTGCAGGGAGTAGAGGTGTATTTCACTATGCCAACCAAATTTATCTTAGTTTTAGATACGGGTGTGCATGTGTGTCTGTTTGTTTGTATATGTGAATAAAGACGTCGGAAGACGGTGTTGAATCCCCTAGAGCCACAGTTGAAAGCTGCCTGATGTGGGTGCTAAGAACTGAACTCAGGTCTCCGGGAAGAGCAGTAGGCGCTCTTCGTTTTGTTTGGTTTGTTTTGTTTCGAGACAGGGTTTCTCTGTGCAGCCCTGGCTGTCCTGGAACTCACTTTGTAGACCAGGCTGGCCTCGAACTCAGAAATCCACCTGCCTCTGCCTCCCAAGTGCTAAGATTAAAGGGGTGCGCCACCACCACCCGGCCAGTAGGTGCTCTTAAAACACTGGTGTATCTCTCTAGCTTCTACTCCCAGTTAATGTGGTGCTAGCAATCAAACCTAGGACTTCATGCATGGTAGGCAAACACTCTAACCACTGAGCCATGGGCCCTAGCAAATAATGTAGGAAGGACTGAGCGAGCTCAGGGCTTGGACTAAAGCAAAGCCCTGTTCTGGCTTGCCATTTGTGATGATGGGAGTGGAACCCAGGGTCTTATGTGTGCTAGGTAACCACTGAGCCACGCCCCCAGCCCCTCCCTGGGGGATTCTAGGCAGGGGCTCTACCACTGAGCCACGCCCCCAGCCCCTCACTGGGGGATTCTAGGCAGGGGGTTCTACCACCGAGCCACGCCCCCAGACCCTCACTGAGGGATTCTAGGCAGGGGCTCTCCCACTGAGCCACACTTCCAGCCCCTCCCTGGGGGATTCTAGGCAGGGGCTTTACCACTGAGCCACGCCCCCAGCCCCTCACTGGGGGATTCTAGGCAGGGGCTCTACCACTGAGCCACGCCCCCAGCCCCTCCCTGGAGGATTTTAGGCAGGGGCTCTACCACTGAGCCACGCCCCCAGCTCCTCACTGGAGGATTCTAGGCAGGGGCTCTACCACTGAGCCACGCCCCCAGCCCTTCCCTGGGGGATTCTAGGCAGGGGCTCTACCACTGAGCCACGCCCCCAGACTCTCATTGGGGGATTCCAAGAAAGTTCTTGACCACTGAGTCATGTTCTAGCCATAGCAGTTCCTTATTAATTCAGTTTCAGTGGACGGAACTCTGCTGTGTTCACTCTTCAGACTGAGTTGTGCAGAACACTGATGAACTCATGGGGCTAGAAATGAATTTCAGGAGCCAGAAGCCATGACACCTGGACAGTATGAGGGTCCACCTAGACCTTTGCAGGAAAAACAGCTCACATCTACTTTTGTTTAAAAAAAAAACATCTCTTTCCATAAAAGCGATAGTACTGGAAGTTGTCTGCCTGCTAGTTCTGGTCCTGGAACAGCTGCACATGGGGACAGCTGTCTCAGCTTCAGGACACAGGATCTACAGGAGATTAATAACAGAGCTCAGCCAAGCCCATGGGGAGCAGAGCCGGCTAAGGTTACCTTGCACCAGGAAGTGTGCCTGCCCTGCTGACAGCGGGTGGGGAGCCTGCAGGATGGATGGGATCTTGGGGCGCCAGGGGGTGGCTGGGCAAGACGGCCCACTGGCTGGCCTTGCCAAACCCACCTCCCACCCCTTGAGATGCAAACTGATTCTCCCAAGAGCCTCTGGCTTCCTCTGGACCTGAAACCCTGCAAGAGCTGGTCTCTGAGAATTCTGTGAGGAGCCAGAAATGGAAGCCAAATGTTGGTGTCAGGTAGAGGAAACTGGTGGGTGTCTGTGGCTCAGCAGGCTAGGCAGCTGTGAGGGCGCAGGCTCCTGGGGCCAGGACAGATGTGTAGGTGAGGCTCACTCATGTTCTATTTTTAAAAGTTCTGGCAAATGTGCATGTGTGTGTGTGTGTGCACACCAGTGTGTGGAGACCAAAAGTCAATCGTGGGTGTTGCTATTTAAGTTCATACCTCGTATTTTTAAAAGGGGGCGATTTATTTTTTGTCTATTGATTGATTTAATGATTGTGTGTATGTGTGTGCAGTGTGTGTGTATGTGTGCATGCCTACTTGTCTGTGTGTACTATGTGCATGCAGATGCCTGCAGAGGCCAGAAGAGGGCGTCAGTGCTCTTGGGGCTGGAGTTACAGGTGGTTGCAAGCCCCTGGGTGGAGGTGCTGGGAACTGGCCTCAAGTTCTTTGTAAGAGCAGTGAGTGCTCTTAACTACTGTGCCGCCCCTCCAAGGCCCCTCCCCCAACCCTATTTATTTGTTTACTTAACTGATTAATTAATTTGAGACAGCCACTCACTAGCCCGGAGCTCACTGAATAAGCCAGTCTGTTTGGCCAGCAAATCCCAGGGATCTGCCCAGCTCTGCCTCCCCAGCTCTGCCATTACAGGTGCACACAGTACCCTTAACATTTCTTTTTCATTGTTTCTGGAGACGAGACCAAGGTCTTCCTGCTTCTTTATGCACTGAGGTATCTTCCAGACCTGTGATTTTGCACGTGTGTGTATGTGCATGTATGCGTGTGCATGTATGTGTGTGCATATACGCCTGTGTGTACTGACGTGTATGTATCACGTGATCTTACTTGCCCTTCTGGCTGTAGAATGTTGATGCTAAGGCAGCAGTTGGGTGAGCATCTCTTCTCTTCCTTGCCACTCTCCTAGGTGCATGTTCACAGACAGAATTGCCTGGTCATAACACCAGTCTCAGTGTTTTGAGGACCTCTTCCACAGTGGTTGTGACATCGTCTGTCCCTATAACAGCGAAGATTTGTTTGTCATTTTCTGTGGCTTTGGTTGATACTGCCTTTTAAGATAGAAGCCCGCTTTCTAGTCCAGGTGGGCTTTGAACTCCTAATCCTCCTGCCTAGGCTTCCTGAGTGCTAAGATCAAGGCATGCATCATCATCATTTTTTTTTTTTTCTTTCTTAAAGTGGGACTGGAGAGATGGCTCAGTGGTTAAGAGCACTTGCAGCTCTTGCAGAGGGCCCAGGTTCAGTTCCCAGCACCTACACAGTAGCTCATAACTGTCTGTAACTCCAGTTCCAGGAAGTCCAATGTTCTTTTTTGGCCTCTACAGATACCAGGTGTGTAAGTGGTACATAGACGTACATACAGGCAGATACCAATGCACATAAACAAATGAGTACAATTTTAAAAAGAGTGTGTATGCAGTGTGTGTGTGTGTGTGTGTGTGTGTGTGTGTGTGTGTGTGTGTGTGTGTGAGAACAAGGAGGCCAGAGGTTGATGTTAGGTTTCCTCCTTTATCACTTGTCACACCCCCCCCCCTTTAAAAGATAAGATCTCTACCTAAATCTGGAGATCAGTGATTGATTAGATAAGGCTGGCCAGCAAGCTCTGGAGATCCTCTGGTCTCCATGCCCCAAACGCTGGGGTTGCAGGCACTCGCTTGTGTACCCCGGCCGGCGCTTCTTGCTCAGGCTGAAACAGCTCCCTCTGACTGAGCTGTCTCCCCAGATCCCCACATGTTTTCAATTTTGACATAATCAAATTTAACTGCTTTTTCTTTTGTTGTTTGTGTTTTTAGTGTCATAGCCAAGAACTTCTCACCCAATCCAATGTCATGAAACCCTTCCCTGTGTTTTCTTCTAAGAGTTTTATTATTTTTCGTCTTGTATTAATAAGAACTTTAGTTTTTTTTTTTTTGTTTTGTTTTTTTGTTTTTTTTTTAAGACAGGGAGCCCAAGCTGGCCTTGAATTCTCTGCGTAACGGAGGCTAGTCTCAAAATCGTTAGTCTCCTGCTGTAGCTTCCCAAATGCTAGGATTAAGATTGAGCATGGGCCATCACAGAGACTGAACCAACAACCAAGGAGCAAGCATGGGCTGGATCTAGGCCGCCCCCCACGTATGTAGCAGATGTGCAGCTTGGTCTTCATGGGGGTCCCCAACAATTGGAACAGGGGCCGACTCTGACTCTGTCGCCTCCCTTTGGATCCTCTTCCCCTAGTTGGGCTGACTTGTCTGACCTCAGTAGGAGAGGTGTGCCTTGTCCTGATGAATATGCCAGGACAGGATGGCACCCATCCGGGAGGCTTCCCCTGGGGAGTGAGGGGGGTGTCAGGGCAGGATGGCACCCATGCAGGGGGGCTTCCCTTGGGGAGTGAGAGGAGGGGGTGTGAGGGTAAGACTGGGCAGAGAGGAGGGAGGGGCTACAATTGGGATATAAAGTGAATAAATAAATAAATTAAGAGAAAAAAATTAAAAACAAACAAACGAAAAAGGAGTGAACATAGAGCCCATGTAGAAGCACACACCTTTAATTCCAGAATTTGGGTGGCAGAGGCAGGTGGATTCTGTGAGTTTGAGGTTAGCCTGCTGTACTCAGTGAGTTCCAGGACAGCCAGAGATACATAGTGAAACTTTGTCTCAAAAATCCAAACCAACCCCAAACCACCTTCCATTTTGTTTTTAATTTTTTGTTTTTCTTGTTGGCTTTATGCTGTTGTTTTTTCAAGACAGGGTTTCTCTGTGTAGCTCTGGCTGTTCTCTACTCACTCTGTAGACCAGGCTGGCCTCAAATTCTGAGATGTGCCTGTCTCTGTCTCCCAAGTTCTGGCATTAAAGGCATGCAACCACCACACCTGGTGCAAGGTTTCATTTCTATGTTGAAGCTGACAGTGGAGGAGCAGCAGAACTGTATTTAAAGCATATGATGTTACACTATTGAGTCATAACTTGAATTCTTCATAATAATAATAATAATAATAATAATAATAATAATTTTTGTTTTGTTTTGTTTTGTTTTTCTAGACAGGGTTTTCTCTGTATAGCCCTGGCTGTCCTGGAACTCACCCTGTAGACCAGGCTGTCCTTGAACTCAGAAATCCGCCTGCCTCTGCCTCCCAAGTACTGGGATTAAAGGCATGCACCACCACTGCCCGGTGAATTCTTATTATTTTAGTTTAACTTTTTTGTAGACACAGTCTCATGTAGCCTATACTATCATTGAATTTGCTAAGTAGCAAAAGATGAACTTGAAAGTTTGATCCTACTGCCTCCAATGGCCAAGTATGTTTGGTTTTATATAATGCTACGATGGAACCCAGTGTTTTATGTATGTTAGGCACTCTACCACTGAGCCACGCCTTCAGCCCTTTACTCCTGATGATGCATTTGAGTTTTGTCTTCTTGGATCCCTTGTTGTTGGATCTGAACTCTAATCTGTTCAGGATCTAAAGTTAGACTGACAGTTTTGGAATTGGCCTTCACCAGCATCCCAGATCTGTCTTTGAACCAAGTCTCTCCCTTATGCTTCTCTGTGGCATTTCATAGCCACTGGCTTTTCGGTTTACTCCGTCTTGAGGTGGAGGGTATCCTTCAGTAGCTTTCTCAGAGTTCTGCTGAGCCACAGCAGAGATAAAGACTGGTGTGTTCCTGTGAGTTCACAGCTACTGATTTTCGCCTGTGTAGAAATTTATGCCCTTTATATTTAAATGCATTTGCTTGTTTGTGTTTGTTTAGTATGTGTGCACACGCGTGTGCGCATGTATCCATACCATGCCATTTGTGTGGTGGTCAGAGGACAAATTACAAGAGTCGGTTCTCTCTTCCCCTATGTGGTTTTCGGAAATTGAACACAGATGGTCAGGTTTGGTGGACAACACCCTTAGACACTCAGCCATCTTGCCAGCCCTTGCCTCTTTTCTTGCCAGCTTAGCCATGAAGTAAATGATATGTATATTTTAATGTGAGTGTATGTGAGTGTGTGTATGTGTGTGTGTATGTGTGTGGTGTGTATAAATATGTACATACATTTTTTTTTCTTTTTTGAAATAGGGTCTTACTATGTAGCCCTGCCCAGCCTGAAGCTTGCTAGTGTAGACCAGGCTGGTCTTGAACTCACAGTGATCCATCTACCTCTGCCGCACGAATGCTCGGATTTATGTACATATGTTGTATGTCTATATGCATATGAATAGTATGCTCATTTGAGGGTGCATATGTCTGCAGGTGGAGGCTAGAGATTGAGGTCAGGTGGCTTCCTCGGTCACTCTCCACCTTATATACAGCCAGGGCCTCTCCCTGGAGCCCAAAGTTCAGCCCGCTTAGTTTGGGGACACCCTTTGTTGCCTCCTGAGTCCTGGGATTAAAGATGGCAGGCATTCTTGCCCAGCATTTATGGACGGCAAGTGCTTTTCCTAGCCCAGCATCTTCCTGGCTCTGTACTTAGATTTTTAAATTTATTATTTTTATTTGAATGTGTATGTATGTGTGTGCATGTACATGCATGCATGCATGTGTGTGCATATGTGTGTGTGTTTACCATGCATGCAAAGGTGCCCGTGCAGACCAGAGGGTGTAGGATCCACTAGAACTGGAATTATAGGTGGTTGCGAGCCACCTGATGTGGGTGCTGGGAACCAAAGTTGGGCCTTCTATAAGAACAGGAAGTGCTCTAACCACTGATCCACCCCTCCAGATTTGTGCTTTTTAATTGCCACCATCCACTGTGTTGGATCAGGAGGTCTTTGTTAGCAAATGGAATAGAGAAGGACGGCAATCTGGGAAAGATATAGATCTGACTCTTTCTCCAGTCGTCCCAGGGTGGGAGAGCTTGACTCCCTATCTCCGGAGGGAATTTAGACTCAGATACACTGCAGTGTGTGTGTGTGTGTGTGTGTGTGTGTGTGTGTGTGCGCGCGCGCGCATGCGCCTCCCTGCCTGCCTGCCTGTCTATCTGTCTGCTGCCTGCCTGCCTGTCTGTTTGTCTGTTGCCTGCTTGTCTGTCTGTCTGTTGCCTGCCTGCCTGTCTTCCTGCCTCCTGCCTGCCTGCCTGTTTGTCTGTCTGTCCGTTGCCTGCCTGCCCGTCTGTCTGTGTTTTCTGAGTGCTGGGGACTATGAGGTGTCTGAGGCTACACAGATCTAAGAACCAAACTGTGTAGAGATGCAAACCTCAGTCCAAGGGTGGGGCGTGGGTAGTGGGTAGAGCATTTATTTGCCTGGCATGTTTGAAGCCTAGCAGTGAAGCACTGAAGAAAACCGGGCATGGTGGCATACACCTGTAATTCCGGTACTTGGGAGAGAGAGCCAGGAGGATCAGTCCTTCAAGGCCATTCTCAGGACATAAAGTGTTCAAGGCCAGTGGGGGAGAAGTGAGACCCTGAGTCAAAAACCACAAAAGGAGACACTTCAGTTGGTGACTGGCAAGGACAAAAGGAAGTGACACACACACACACACACACACACACACACACACACTCTACACACAGCCTACTTCCAGCTCTCAGAACTGAGACCCTCGCTCCTTATCAGGGCTGGGTCTGTAATCTCAAGGGTCCTGCCTGCACTGTGCCCAACCAGGACAACTTTGCAGCAGCAGCAGCATTATTATTTTCAAGCATGTGCTTGTGTGTCATACATGTGGGCACACACATATGTATGTGGGTTCACAAGCCCATGTGTGACTGTTCATGTGGAGACCGGAAGTGGACGTGAGCTGCCTTTCCCAGTCCCTCTCCACATTGTATTATTATTTTTGAGACAAGGTCTCTCACTGACTCCAGCTCTCTGATTGGCTATGGCCATTGAGCTCCAGGGACTCGGCTCTCCAGCCTGACCTGCTAACCGAAGCCTTTTGTCCTGAGGTCAATGCACAGCCTGGCTGTGGTAACAGGACCCTCAGAGGCTGGTGACAGAGCAGCAGGAAGGAAGGGGGATGGGCCCCAGCTCTCTGAGAGCCAGAGCAGATGGTGAAGAAAAACAAGGGCTTGTTTGCCTCTCTGGGGCATCCGGTCCCAGCGCAAGGCTGGAGTATTTCTGGCTGTAGCGTTCACTCGCAGATGGGAGGGAGTGCGTGTAGAGAGTTGGTCACCTTCTCTTCTCTGGGCATGCACTGGAGCCTGATTGAGAGTCTTCTTGTTTATATTCTGCAGGACCTGGTTTTGTCTGGGCTGTCAGTTTTTCCAGGGCAGGGGCCATGACCCACCCCGAGGCCTGGAGGACCCTGTGCAGCATCAGCCAATGTCCTGTTGAGTGACGGCAGGGCCCAGGAAATTTCCAGAGCGAAGGGGAGCCACATTTTCCCCATCCGCTCCTTTCAGATCTTCCCTGAGACTTGGGAAAGGGGCATCTGGACTCTATATTTACACGTTTTCAAGGCCTACGGAATTCTGCAGACTTAAGTTTGGAACACAAAAGCTCACTTCTGTAGTTTTAAGATTAAAAAGTAAAACCGATTCTTTTGTTTAGTGAGTGTGTATGTGTGTGGGCACTTGTGCCGGGACACACCGTTGGAGCACAGAGGACGACTTTCGGGACTGGGTCTCTCCTTGCACCATATGGGTTCTGGGGATGGATCGCGGGTTGTCAAGCATCTTTGTACACCGGATCATTAGCAGACTACCACAGCCACAGGCGTTTTGCTTGCTGATGTGTGCCCCTTGCTGTGCCAGTCAGGGCTCTTTGTCTCAAGAAAGGACTTAGCTAAAGTCTAACACCTAAAGCTACAGTCTTGCGCCAGACAGGGCTGGAACCTATGTTTTGATGTTTTTTTGGTTTGTTTTTGTTTGTTTGTTTGTTTGTTTTCTTCTTATTCTGAAATGTAGGTTCCATGTCCTCCAGGCTGGCTAGGTAGTCAAGGATGACCTTGAACCTCTGAACCTCCTCCCTCTAGCTCTCAGGTGTAGGATACAGGCATGCCTGGTTTATGTGCTACTGAGAATCAAACCCAGGACATCACGGATATGGAGCAAGCACTCTACCAACTGTGCTCCACGTCCAGCTCAGAGCCTGGCTTTCTGGCTTCCTGTGCTGCACCTCCTGCCTCTTTGCATCTTAGAGCCTGCAATGAGGACGGATGGAGTGGCAGCCTGTCCTCAGATAGATACAGAGTATCCTCAGCTAGGGAGACGATGGGGACAGGGCAAAGTGCTTACTGTGCAAGCACCGGGACCTGAGTTTGGATTCCCAGCATCTGTGGTGCTGCATGGGTAGAGCCCCAGCGTTTGTGGGATGGGATGCAGAGACAGACACAACCCTGCATGTACTTGGCTGGTGAGTCTAGCCAAACTGATGAGCTTCAGGTTTGGTGAGGGTTTAAAAAGGTTTAAAAAGGTGGAGAGAGATTGAGGAAGATACTCCACATTGACCTCTGGACTCCCTGTGTATATGTACTCAAGTGCACATGCACGCGCATGCACACGCACACACACGCACACACATGCGCGCGCACACACACACACACATGCACACACACGCATGCACACGCACGCACACACACACACACACACACGCACACACACACGCGCACACACACACACGCACACACACTCACTACAGTAGAAAAGATGAGGTGTAGTAACATTTCCATATCCAGAGACCATGTCATTGGAAAGGAACTTATTACTTACAGATCCCAAGAGGAAAGGGCGTGCGTGACACAGGGGACACCGAAGCAAGGCAGGAGGCCGGGAATGACAAGATGGCTCTGAGGGAAAAAGGCATTGGCTGACGGGCCTGATACCCGAGTTCAATACCTGCGACCCACATGGTAGGGGAGAAGAGACTCTTGCAGGTTGTCTTCTGACCTCCACATGCACACCCATGCACATATGTGCATACGAAACACATAGAATGAAGTGAAAATGTAATAAAAGAGGTAACCATGCACACACATATTAGGGGGACAGCAGTGACCCTACTTTACTGACGTGAACCTCAGATGCTGTCAGGTGACCTTGTTCCAGGGGAGACTTGACACAAATACCTAATTACCGAAGATGGGACACCATTGACAGACCAGAGACGGGACATAACCACAGTCCAAAATGCTGAACTAGTGAGTTTATCGGGGTTGCTTACAAGAGCATGAGATGACCCAAAGGCTCCGGCATCACTGAAAGTCCATCCTAGCGCTGGTGACTAGTCCCGGAAGCTGGAGCCCTGGAGGAGGAGGAGAAGGAGGAGGAGGAGGAGGAGGAAGAAAAACAAAAGCACTTTTAAGACCTGACCGTTTCAAATGTCCCCTCTACAGGGATAGAAACTTATCCCATGGAATTCTAGCCCAATGCCTGGCAAAGTCACCCGCGGGGATTGATTAAAAGAAACCTTTCTGGTAAAGGAACTGTAAGTCATTAGCGTTCAGATTTTTCATGGATGAGCCTAATTCGGCGCATTCTGCAGCCTGCGATGGATTTAATTTTCTGTTTGATCCCACAGAGAAACCCACAAGCAAGCGCGGCAGTGGCTCCCGGGACTAGGTGCGGAAGCCCGGGCTTCTCCGGCGCTCTGTGGGAATCGCCCTCGCTGGGTCTGCAGGGGTTCCTGGAAGGAAAACCCTTTAATCAGGGAGACTGCAGGGTGTGTGGCATGGGAAGAAGGGTGGGTTGGAGGATGGCTCTGCGGGGACGAATCAAGAACTTAAAACAGTTGCAGATACTCTGGGTGATTCTTGGTCTTTCTTGTGGTAGTGGTGGTGGGGCCCCCATGGTGCCGGTAGGACTTTAGTGAGGCAGTCTGGGGAGAGGAGAGGGGAGAGGTGGGCTCCTTGAACCTTCCTCCAAAGGGACATCTGCCTTTAATCAGTGCTGAGAACAAAGAGGGGCAATTAATTGCCTGTAACAGACTGAGGGCAGCTCAGATTTCTCCACAGTCTGCGGCAGTGGGGGCAGGGGTCTCAGCCGCCCAGGCCACTGTGCCTGGGGAGGAGGCTGAAGCAAACGTTCTGATGCTTGTTTGCTGTTCAGGTCCTGTCTCCTTACCTAAATGCCCCTGCATGCCTTCCTATAGCCTCAGGCCAGGGCTCCAATACCAACCAGCCCAGCATCCCAGCTCTTCTCTGAAGGCTCTTTTCTGATCCAGCCCTGGCCTTAAGGTAGAATAAGGAGGCTCTTATCTGTCTGTGTGTCTATCTTGCAGTGCTAGGGGTGGAATTCAGGGCCTGTGTATTCTAAGTGGTCTGCCTAGACTGCGACCCTGTCCCCACCCCCCAATGAAGGGGGGCAACACTTCTCAACCTATGGGTCAGATGACCCTTTCACAGGGGTCACCGAAGACCATGCTGCATATCTGATATTTACATTACAATTCATAGCAGTAGCAAAATTACAGTTATGAGGTAGCAACAAAATAATTTTATGGTTAGGAGTCACTTGCCTAGAATGTTTCAGTGAGGGAGGGGGCTGGGGGCGTGGCTCAGTGGTAGAGCCCCTGCCTAGAATCTCCCAGGGAGAGGCTGGGGGTGTGGCTCAACTGTAAAACATTTGTTAAGAATATGCCAGCACTCAGGAGGCAGAGGCAGGCGGATTTCTGAGTTCTAGGCCAGCCTGGTCTACAAAGTGAGTTCCAGGACAGCCAGGACTACACAGAGAAACCCTGTTTCGAAAAGCCAAAAAAAAAAAAAAAAAAAAAGTATTGCGGACATGGCTTTACTGTTATGAAATATAGAATTCCATGTTCAGTGAGAGACCCTTTCTTGAAAAATAATGTGAAAAGTGACATTGGTAGACATTTTGAAATCAATCATTGGTCTCTATATACTTATACAGGGGAGGGCACCCACATATTTACTGTCCCTTCTCCAATTAAGAAAAAAGCCACATGAGTTATTCACCCTCTCTGTGTCCTGAAAAACAGCTCAGTCACCTCCCTGTTATCATTCCCAGGAGCGGCTTCAGCATGCTCAGAGGGACTCCATAGGGAGCAGTGTGGACTTTCTTGATCCAGGAACCTTTGTTGATCAGTTGACAAGCCAAGGAGGGGAGTAGGTATCTCTCACTGAGGCAGGGTGGTAAGGGGAATGGCTCTGTTTCTGGAAGAGTCTTTATGGGCTGGAAGTCTGGATGTGGGTCCAGCTTAGCCTGAGTGGGGGCAGTTAGGGTCCTGTGTTGGGGAGCTAGGGACTAGAACTTGGGGATCTGCCCACTAGAAGTGACAGTTGGAAGGAAGAGACACAGGAACACTCTTCCAGTTGACACCACCTGACTGGAAGTTATCACAAAGTCCCTGTGGACCTAGAAATGATCCCCACTGTGTCAGATATTTGAGGGTAATCCCTATATGATGAACCCTGCGGACAGTGGAAACCTGTCCCCAGTAAACTATTTGCTTGGCTACTTTGGCTTTCACCAGCAAGGCTTCTGGGAGAGATGTCACAGAGTTCCAGCCTTCATTTGCACATCAATGTGATGGACTCTGAAACTTCTCCCAGTTTCAAGGATGTTCTTCCTGCCCTGTGGGCTACAGGAAGATGAGAAGGAGCCCAGAGAGGAATAATCACACAGTGATCCCCCCCCCAATCCCTGCAGGACCCCAACACAGTGATCCCAGGCAGGACCCCAACACAGTGATCCCCGGCAGGACCCCAACACAGTGATCCCCGGCAGGACCCCAACACAGTGATCCCCGGCAGGACCCCAACACAGTGATCCCCGGCAGGACCCCAACACAGTGATCCCCGGCAGGACCCCAACGCAAGGCTGTAGAAAGAGCTCCCTTGTCTTCAGCTGTAGAATCTTTTTGTTTGTTTCTAAGCAGTTTCTCTTTGTAGCCCTCTAGACCAGGCTGGACTCAAACTCTCAGCGATCCACCTGCCTCCGTCTCCCAAGTGCTGGGATCTAAGTAGTGTGCCACCATGCCCGGCAGCTATAGGATTTTAATGTTCAACCATGTCTGAAGTCATAGGTTGGAAGTTTCCAGAAACCACTAGACAAGGCTAGCCTCAAAAACAGTGAGGTTGATTCTGAAATTTTCATTCATTCTTTCATTCATGTGAGTTCTGGGTATCTGAAATCTAGTCCCCACACTTGGTGGCATGTGCATTAACCAGTGGGCTATCTTTCCAATTCCACCTTAATTTTTTTTAGACAGCATCTCTCCTTGAACCTGGAGAGCATTGGCTTGTTGGTGTATTAGTGTGGGGTGCTGTGTGTATGCATGTACATGCATGTGCATGTGTGTGCCCCTGCTAATATTCACTTTCCACCTTATTCCCTTGAGACTGGGTGTATTATTCAGGGTTCTCTAGAGTCACAGAACTTATGGGTCATCTCTATATAGTAAAGGAATTGTTGATGACTTACAGTCTGCAGTCCAACTCCCAACAATGGTCAGCAGCTGCTGTGAATGGAAGTCCAAGGATCTAGGAGTTGCTCAGTCCCACAAGGCAAGCAGGTGAAGGAGAGGGGGGCAGTAAATCTTCCTTCTTCCAATGTCCTCATGTAGGTCTCCAGCAGAAGGTGTAGCCCAGATTAAAGGCATGTGCCACCACACCTTTAATCCCAGATGACCTTGAACTCCCCGTCTTAATCTTCTGGAATTCATAGCCACCATGCTTCAAGATCTTCATGCCAAGATCCAGATCAGAAACTTCTATCTCCCAGCCTCCAGATTAGGATCACTGGTGAGCCTTCCAATTCTGGATTGTAGTTCATTCCAGATATAGTCAAGTTGACAACCAGGAATAGCCACTACACTGGGTCTTGGCTGGTGAGCCCCAATGATCCTTCTCTGCTGCCTGTCCCTTTCAGTCCTGGGGTTACTAGTCATCTTAGCCACGCCCAGCTTTTTATGTGGGTGCTGAGGATTCAAACTCAAGCCGTCACATTTGCACCGCTATTGTGCACTGAGCCATCGCCTCAACTCCATATAGTGTATTTTGATAACATTCATCTGTTGCTACCCCTCTGAGTCCCAACTAATCTCCCTGCTACTTTCTTGTAGGAAGGGGCTGTGGCTAGCAGGCATGTGCCTGAGCCATAGAGCACTGGCCTAGAGGCCTCCAGTGAGTGGTTAGAGACTCACAGGCTCATTAGTAGAGCACTTGCCTATATCCTGAGTTTTGGGTCCAGAGTTTAAAAACAGGAGATAGCAGATCAATTCCTGTTCTGTGGCCTCTGCCCACATCTATGCAGGCCCTATCCTCAGTGTCCTGATTGTGTTGTGGGAGCTGCTGATCCAACGGAGAGCATTTGGCTGCCTCTCTCTCTCTCTCTCAGCATATCCTCTCTGACATGCCCATAAGTGGCCATAGGTTTATTGTCTTAATCATTTAGACTCTTTGCAGCCGGGATGGATGGGAAATCTGATTCTGGAATGACCGAACTCTCCTTCTGGCTGACCGGCATGTTGGGAATGAACTGATGGTCTTTGAAGGATCCTTACATGGAGTGGGCTCACGAATTCTCACCGTGGAAGGTTCTGGAATGAACGCATGGAAGGTGTACAGCTTGCTCTCTCTGTGGGGTCACTGCAAGGAAGTGACTTCCCCCATGACACAATTCCACCCGTGTTCTTCATCCTTCAAGCCTTGGGGCTGGGTCCTGGATCCCAGAATCCAGAAGCCACGTCACTGCCTTCACTTTTGGGCAGTGGTCATGAAGCTCTCAGATCAGCATCTGTTAGGTCTGAAATCAGCATTTTGGGGCTGGGAAGATGGCTTTGCCTTGCAATCCTGACAACCTGAGTTTGATCTCTGGACCTTGCCAAAGTGGAAGTAAAGAGCCAGTCCCACACTGTCCCCTGAGCTCCATGGCATACATGCCTGCATAGCACATCATGCATGTTCTCAACCCACCTCATGATGATCCACCTCATGATGATCATACATACATACATGTTTAACAAACCTGTGCATGGGGGCTCATGCATGTAACCCCAGTGCTGGGGAGGTGGAGCCAGGAGGATCTTTGTGGTCTACTGGCTAGCCAGCCTACCCTACTTGGCGAGCCCCAGGCCAATGAGAGACCCTGTCTTCAAACACCAAGATGAGGGGACTAGGGCACAATGGATACTGTGTCTGACTGTGTTGGAAGATTCTAAGCTTGACTATGTTGGCTCTACCTGTTATTGGACTGGGTATGGTGGAACATGGTCCCACTACTTGGTAGACAGGGATGGGAGGATCTCTACAAGTCTGAGGCCAGCCTGAAACCTTGTCTCAAACAACAACAACAACAACAACAACAACAACAACAACAACCACCTCACTATGAATGGCACCTGAGGAATGACAGCTGAGGTTGGTCTCTGTCTTTTCCTCATGCTGGCACACTGGAGAGGTTTCGCACCATCCCATGGGATGGAATCCTAGATGGGGTAAAAAAGAGAGAGTGGGCTGAGCACTAGCATCTCTCTCTCTCTCTCTCTCTCTCTCTCTCTCTCTCTCTCTCTCTCTCTCTCTCTCTCTCTCTCTCTCTGCCTCCTGGTTAAGGATGCAGTGTGAGCAGCCATCTGATACTCCTGCCACCCTCTATGCCTTCCTCCTACAGTGGACTGCACCCTCAAGCTGCCAGCCCTAATCAACCATTCTAGGTGGTTGGATGGATCACTGGGTACAAGCGCTTGCTGATCAAACCTCATGACCTGAATGTGAGTGTCAGGAACCACAGGGTGAAGAGAGAGAGGCATTTCCCAAAGTAACCCTCTAACCTCCACACACACACACACACTCCACAGCGCCCCCTCTGTCTGTCTGTCTGTCTGTCTGTCTGTCTGTCTGTCTGTCTGTCACACACACACACACATACACACACACATACACACACACATACACACACACACACACTAAATAAAATCAATTAATCCTTTTTCTTTAAGTTGCTTTTATCAAGTATTCTATTGCATCAGTGATGTGATAACTGCCATACAGAATGTCTGAGTGTCACAACCCAGCACCCACCACTCATGGGGGGGGGGCAGTACATGGAGGGGAACATGGCTTATCTTCCATATTTTTGTTTATTAGGGGCTAGAGAGATGGCTCAGCAGTAAGAGACCTGGCCTCTCTTGTAGAGGATCCAGCACCCATGTGGCTGCTCACAACTAGGTAACTCCAGCACTATGGAGTTTGCTGCACTCTCCTGGGCTCCTGGATACCAGCACACATATGGTGCATGCACATGCATCCAGAGAAGACACCCATACATGTAAACAGTTTAAAGTATCTATTTATTTTGGGTATGTGTGTGTGTGTTTGTATGTGTGAGTGTGGGTGCAGCCACCATGGCGAGCTGGTAGAAGTCAGGGGATAACTTGTGGGGAGTCAGTTTTTTTCCTCCTGTGGGGGTTCAAACTCAGGTCATCAGGATTGGCAGCAAGCCCCTTTACCTACTTGAGCCATCTTGATTCTCTCGTGTGTGTGTGTGTGTGTGTGTGTGTGTGTGTGTGTGTGTGTGTGTGTGCGTGCGTGCACAGGTCAGAGGTCATTGTTAGTACCTTCCTTAGCTGCTCTCCACTCTATTATTTTGATGTGATCTCTCTCACTAAACCTGGAGCTCACCTAGACTGGCTGCAAGCCCTAGAGACCCTCCTGTCTTCGCTCCTTCAGTGCTGGGCTCCCAGGTATGCCCTGGGCCTGGCAATTTTTCATGTTGGTGTTGTGGTTGCAGACTCGGGTTCACATGCTCTCCTGGCAATCACTTCACTGGCCGAGCCACCTCCCCAGCACTGATGAGCTGAGTTTTCATGTATTACTGCTCAGAGCCCTCTTTCTCTGTTTTGCTGTCTTGATTGTTTTGGTTGCTGGAGACCATTGACAGCCCATGAAAATATCAGATGTCTGAAGGAGATGATTCAAACCACTGGAAAATGTTTTCCAATTTGCAGTTCATCTTTCTGTGGAAATGCCATTACGTGTGATCCAGCAGCGGCCGGACTCTCTGTCTGTTCTGGTGTCCATGGGATGGGTTTCAAGGTTGGGCATTGTCCTCAGGTTGGCAGTAGATTGTTTAGAATAGAATCACATCTCTGTGTCCTTTGGTAGCACACACAGAGTGGTCATATAGAACCAACCCATGCTATATTATGATGAAAAAAGGAGGGGTGGGTGCAGACAATATGGCTCAACAGGTAAAGGGGCTTGTTGCACAAGCCTAGGGACCTGAGTTCAAGCCCCAGGACCCACCTAAAGTTGCTGCCTGACCTCTGCAGGTGTGCCATAATGTGGGCCCGAGCTGTGAGGAGAGAGTGATTCATTTTGGCTGCTGGTTTCAGACAGTTCATCACTGTGGGGACATATGGTGGAGAAGTTCCTTTCACATCATGGCCAACCAGGAAAGAGAAATTGGCAGGAAGTAAGCTGTGATAATAATTCCCACACCCTGTCCTCAGTGACCTACGTCCTCTACACCCTGTCCTCAGTGACCTACGTCCTCTACACCCTGTCCTCAGTGACCTTCTTCCTCTAGCTAGGTCTTTCATCCTGAGGTTCCCACAAGCTTTCAAAATAGCACGACTACCAAGATTTTGAAATCTTAGGATGTAAAATGATGCATGTGTCATTGTGTGTGCCTGTGCACATGAGTGAAGGTACCCTCGGAGGCCGGAAGGGGGCGCCAGATCCTCTGGAGCTGGAGTTTCAGCTTTTCTTTTTCTTCCTATGGCATTTAGTGTCTGAATTGCTCTGAAATTTACTATAGTATCACTTAGTGGAGCCTTCCGTAGGCTATGTGTGTCTTCTGGTGAGTTTTCTATACAGTTCTCTGCCTTTCATTTTCTTCATGCTCCCTCTTTCCTTCTCCCTTCTCCCTTCTTTCTGTTACAGTCTTATGTAGCTCAGGCTGACCTCAAACTTGGTAGGTAGTTGAGGATGACCTTGAACTCCTAATCCTCCTGTCTCTACTTCCTACGTACTAAGATCACAGAAAGGTGCCATCAAACCTGGTCTCTTTGTAGTTTTCTTTTTCTTAGACAGTATTTCTCTGTGTCCTAGAACTTGCTCTGTAGACGAGGCTAGCCTCAAGTTCTACCAGATCTACCTCTGCCTCCTGAGTGCTGGGATTAAAAGTATGTGCTGCCAAAGGCAGTTTTTTGGTTTTTTTTTTTAAGGGTTTATTTTTATGTGTATTTCTGTGTGTGTGCCTCATGTATGTGGTGACATCCAGAGGGGATGTTAGGATCTCTGGAGCTGGAGTTGCAGACAGTTGTGAGTTGCCTCAGGTGGGTGCTGGGAACGGAACTAGGACCTTCTGGAAAAGCAGCAAGCGTGCTCATCCACTGAGCCATTCCTCGTGCCCCTGTGACATTTTTTAGAGAAAAGGACCCACTGAGACGCTAGTCCTGGCTCACCTGGAGGTTCTGATGCTCCTGCCTCCCTCTGCTTCTCTGGTACCTAGAATCCAGGTGTGTGCCAACATGCCTGGCTTACTTCATTTCTAAGAAATCAAAAGTTTTCATCCCATAATTTTACAGGTGGCACATTTTATCTCTTTGAGGATATTACGGTTTTAGACACTCTCTTTGTGCTGATGAATGCAGCTCAGTTGGTACAATACTTGCCTAGCACCCCAAAAGCCCTGGGTTCGATACCCAGCATCCTATTGAGAAAGACTTCATAATCCCAGCACTTGGAAGGTACAGACAGAAGGATCAAAAGTTATAGGTGATCCTTATATACATAGTGAGATTGGGGCCAACCTGGGCTACATGAAACCCTGTCTTTAAAAAAAAAAATGTTCTTTCCAGTTATCTGGTTGGTTCCTCTGTTGGTTTTCCTTGTGATTTATCACCTATTTAGTTGGTGCCTCTCTCTGTCTTTTTTATTTTTCTCTTTAAATAATTCAAGTCTTGGCATTTGTTCTTTGTTTTATATGACTTTACTGTTTCTTGATACCTTAACTTTTGATACCTGGTACACTGGTGATTTGGGGGAAAAAATGGGGAAAGGGTGTGCAAAAGAATCCAGCTATGTGACCTGAGGGCATCCTGAAGGTCAATAGCTTATGAGTCTATGTGCTTTATAGACGGTCCAAGCTGGTCTGGGACTCACTGTGTTGTCCAAGATAGCTTCAAACTTGCAGTCCTCTTGCCTCAGCCTCCAGAGTGTTCATGCTGTAGGTATGCACCACCTATCTCAGCTACAATGCCTAATTCTTCTTCTTTTGTTTTTCTTTCTAGTTTTTCAAGACAGGGTTTCTCTGTGAAGCTCTGGCTGTCCTGGAACTCAGTCTGTAGACCAGGCTGGCCTCGAACTCACAGAGATCTGCCTGCCTCTGCCTCCCGAGTGCTGAGATTAAAGGCGTGTGCCACAGGTACCAGCACCAGCAGGCAGTACCTGATTCCTGATCCCAGCAGGGATAGAGACTTGCCTCTTACCGCTATCCCTGACCACTTCTACTGTGCTCCTGCCTTGCCCTCTGGCAGTCACCCGGGTGGTTCCATTGCGTACTGACCACATGTGCTCCTAAGCTGCCCCCATCATTAGTGCTGGTCCTGTTGGCTGCAGATTTCCGGCTGGGCTCTCCACCTCCAAATTACTCCCATCTGCTCTATGTCTCTCCCGGATGCCTCAGAACATCTAGCCCACTGCTTCTCATTTTCTAATGTGGCTAGGGACTTATTTTTAGCTTTAAAATTTCTAGGATCTGGTGGTAGGTGGAGGGGATGGGAGTATGTTCCTGCTGGGTATCTTAGCCCAGTCTCCACACTGTTTGTTCTGTGCCCTTTCCACCTCTGTTGTCCTTGTCCAGCTCTCCTTTCCTATTCTGTAGCCAGTCACTCTCCTGATGAGTCATACATACCCTTGCTCCTTCCCTGGAGGATTCTAGGCAGGGGCTCTACCACTGAGCCACGCCCCCAGCCCCTCACTGGGGGATTCTAACAGGAGCTCTACCACTGAGTCACACCTCTAGTCTCTCACTGGGGGGTCTAGTGCCCTGCCACTGAGTCTTGGCCCCAGCCTCCAGAACAGGCCTGTGTCCTTAGGCCCAGCTCTCCTGACACTCCTAATTTCACAGGAATTTCTGACATGCTTTTGTCTCTTTCAGCCTTGCTCTGGCCCATGCTTATCCTTCTGTGGTAACGCTGTCCCTTGATGACCCACGGGACTGCAGTTAATGGATTGATCTTTTGGTGCCTAGCTTGTAGCCTTTCCTAGAACTGACCCTGCTCTGTTCCTGTAGATCCCTGTGCTCATCAGGAGGTTGGGCCTCTTCTGTAACCAGGTCCGTCTCTGTCATGCTTCAGTGGCAAGGAGGGGGTTGAGCTTTTCTACGGAATCCACAGGTCAGTGACTGAGAGGACACCAGGCCTTAGAGCCTGAAGTGCTTTAGCCTCCCCTCAGCCCCTGACAGAGGATCTCTGATAGTTCATATTGTCAACTCAATAGGCTCTAAAAGTACCATGGAAACAAAACTGTGGATATGTCTGTGGCAGAGTTTCAAGACTAGGTCAGTTCACGTGAGAACGTGGGCAGGACCTTGGGGCAGCCGTTCACACTGCCTTCCCAGTCAGGAGCCGTGAGTGGTGTTTGCAAACAGCTTGCTTCCTCTTGATTATTTAGTCCCTGATCCCAGACCCCTGGCTGGTGCCGCCCATATTCACCCCAATCAACCCTCTCTAATAAGCTTCCCAGACACTCCCGGAGGTGTGTGTTTTAGCTGATCCTAAAGGTTAACGTTCACAGGCCAGATACACAGGTCAGTGTTAACCAAGAGTTCGTCTGGGTGTGGTATCGCAGGCCTTTAATCTCAGCACTTGGGGAGGTAGTGCCAGTACATCTGTGTGAATTGGTGGACAGCCTGGTCTGTGTCACAAGTTCCAGGTCACCTAGGGATACACAGAGAGACTGTACCTGGAGACAGGGTGCAAAGAAACTTAGAGTTTGAAGAAAAGAGTGTGAAGTAGAGTAAGGTAGAAAAGATCAATTATTAGATATTGGCTTATTGCTGGATGGTGGTGGCGCGCGCCGTTAATCCCCACACTTGGGAGGCAGAGGCAGGCAGATCTCTACGAGTTCAAAATCTCGCCTACAGAGCAGATTCCAGGACAGATAGGACTACACAGAGAAACCCTGTCTCGAAAAACAAACAAACAAACCAAGAAAAAAAAAAAGAAAGAAAGAAAGGAAGAAAGGAAGAAAAAGGGGGAAGTGTTGTGTCCGGCCAGCAGATCACAGCCTGGGTTCTAGCCTGGAAAGGCATTTTGGAAACCTGG
Source organism: Mus caroli (assembly GCF_978045245.1). Taxonomy (NCBI): domain Eukaryota; kingdom Metazoa; phylum Chordata; class Mammalia; order Rodentia; family Muridae; genus Mus; species Mus caroli. The sequence continues at coordinate 141,089,183 of NW_028227259.1, read as the reverse complement.
AAGAGAAGAGGGGCTAGGCGGCGAGAGAAAGAAATGTAGTTAAGACAGTATTCTGATCAAAGCTCAATTTTACTATTTCCAGACACTCAGTTATAAAGGAAGGGGGAGGGAACCCGATTTCCCGCCAAGTAACTCGGGGTCCAGTAGCAGGAAGAACACGTGTGTGCCTCCAAGCAGCAAAGGGGCAGGGTCCAGCAGTGGGCGTGGCAGGACGAATGAGAAGGAAGCTCCACCCTTGAGCAAGCAGGTTCAAGCAGGTGGGGGAAGGGAAACCACAGGGAAGATATTGGTGTATTTAGTGATTTATTTAAAACACTGCTTGTACTGCCTGTTTGTCCAGCAGGACATCACTTGCTACCAAAACAGAATGACATGGAGGAACAGCTGAAACAAGGGGTCATTTGTCCTTAACAACCTGCTGACACTTCTGTAAAATCTCACTTGCTTGCCTGCCCCACCTAGAAGCCTTCCAGGAGCTGTCCTGGCTTGAGTCTGCTGGTTCCAGCAACCCCATAAGCCTCGGGGCTGGCCGAGAGATAAACCATACAAGGTGAAGAATGAGCCTCTAGTCAGTACCATCTCTGCAGGCACTGGGTCAAACCCTTCCCGAGTCTGACCTTGTGTTTTATTCTTCTCCTCACACAGTTAAACAAAGTAAAACTCTGGGAAAAGGTTACCATGTAACAATGATCACAACAAAGCTTTAGGGGTAGTAGCTACCGAGAAACTCCCTAGCAAAGTAGCAAAGCCTGTGACCTTTATAACAAGAATGAGCTCTCCTGGCAGATATGCAGAGCTCAGGGCTTGGGGTCTAGAGAGGAAGGAGCCTCTGGATAAGCATAAGGATATATTCTATTGGTAGGCAATGCCAAGTACATGGAACCTCTTTCATAAAAGTGGATTCTAATCACTGAGAGCTGAAGCTCAGGATTAGGGCCTAAACAATACTCAGGATATTAGTGGGAACCCAGGGGAGGCTGGCTCCTAACAGAATAGCTAAGGATCACCACGTTGTTTGACCATTCTAGCATTCCAGGTAACCAGCTCACTTGATTGACAGGTTTCTCCTATGCTTACGCTAAGCTGTGCTTCCTAGGCACTGGTGACATCTCTCTTCCCTTCTCATTGATGTCTGAGTGCTTATTCTAGAAAGAGTCCCACAACAGGCAGATCTGGTCCAGGCCTGATTATGACAGTTAACTGTCAAGTTTGATAGAATCTAAAATCAACTAGGAGACATATCTCTGAGTATGTTTCTAGATCGGGTTAATTGAAATAGGAAGACCAAATGGGCGGCACCATTCTCTATGCTCAGCACCATTCTCTTTTATGCAGCTGGAGTCCTGGGCTGCATAAAAAGGAGACAGCGAGCTGAGCACCAGCATCCAACTCTCTCTGCTTCCTGACTGCGGTTGCCATGTGACCAGCCGCCTCATGCTTTACCGGTCATGACAGATTGGACCTTCAGACTCAGCCCAAATCAACTCTCCCTTCCTTCCTTCCTTCCTTCCTTCCTTCCTTCCTTCCTTCCTTCCTTCCTTCCTTAAGTTGCTTCTGTTGGGAATTTTATTTTGACAATACCCCCTTTCCCCATAGTATGCTCTTCTACACTGTCCCTGGACCATCTGGGAACAGCCAAGGCTAACACAACTGTTGCTGTCCCCACAGGCACTGGTGCCATCACACGGTGACAAGGACAGTGTCCTGCCAGGTGCAGAATGGCTCCGAGACGGTGGTCCAGCGAGTCTACCAGAGCTGCCGGTGGCCTGGGCCCTGTGCCAACCTCGTGAGGTAAAGGCACCTAGGGTGCCCGGTTCTGCCTTGTCTTTCTGTTCCCTCGCATGATGTGACCCAAGTACAGTCCTGGGGTTGGCTGCCTTGATGCTGGGAAAGGAGAGTTGGCCACAGAATCCATGAACAGGGAGTGAGGTGTACATGCCGCCACGAGAGGGACATGCTCCTACCTGAGACAGTGTCATTGTTCCGGATTATTGCTGATTCTTGGGGGAGGGGACAAAAGAGATGGAGAGGGATGGTAGGACTAAGGAGGAAAGTAAATTTAAAAAATATGGGCTTGGAAATCTAGGTTTTAGAGCTGCTGCCCCTTAATAGCCACGCCCACTCAGGGCCACACCCTATTACAACACCCCTCTTGAGGGCACATTCCGCAGCCAGTCCTCTCAGCCTCACCATCCTATAGTCACACTTTCCCACAACCACACCGTCTCACAGCTGTGCCCTACCACAGTCACCACCTCCAATAGTCACACCCTCTTGTGATCTGAACTCTCACAGACACACCCTCCAAAACCACGCCCCTTCAAAAAGCCACACCCATACACAGCCCCACCCCTCAAGCACGTGCATTCCCAGCCATCCTTCTTACCCTCTCGTATGTAGCTTGCAAGCTCCACCTTCTCACAACCTTGCCTTCCTAAAGATTTCCCTTGATGCTTCATTGGCTGGGAGCCTGCAAGTCTCAGTTTCCCTACCTTAAAATGGAGAGGACAGAATACTGCCTCAAAATATTGCTGGGGGAGGAGATGAGACTCCATGATGGAAGTCCCGCAGGAGCCTAACTTCTAATCAACTCTGAGGCGCAGGCTTTTGAGGAGTGTCGAAAGGCTTAGGAACCAACTCCAGGCGCTCCTGGTGCGGTTCAGGCCTGAGCATGCTGCTTGCCTGCATTCCTCGCTCTGAGGTTAGAGAAGCAAATACAGGATCCCCCACCCCATCCCGAGCTGACTCTGGCCTATTCTTTCACTTAGAATCCCACTTGCTCAGCGTGTCTGGCCGTGTTCCAACCGCAGCATTTACATAGTCGCGTTCAGGTTTCCGTATTTCTTGCCTGTTTTGCCTGCCCACTTTTCTGAAGTTGTGTGGGGCCCAATTTTGGTCTCCCCATCCTTTGAAGCATTCCTGGGTGCCTTGATTTGTGTTGGCATAGAACCGTGGTGGAGAAAACAGAATACAGAAGGCACTTCACTGAGCTTGGGATCAGTTGCAAATTGCTTCCCTTGGTCCCCCGTTGCTTTCTCCATGGTAGTAATGTCACTTCAATCTCTGGATCCTGGGTCTATCCTAGACAGTAAGGGGCTGGTGATGTAGCTCAGTGCTCACCTAGAATACATAGAATCCTGATTTCCATTCCAGCACTGCATAAACTAGGCATAGTGGAACATGCAGGAGGATCAGAAGTTCAATGTTATCTCTGATACAGAGCACACTCAGGGCTAGCCTTGGTTACATGAGACCCTGTATCAAAAACTAAAAAAAATAAAAATAAAAGAAAGAAAGAAAGAAAAAGAAGAGAAATAGAGAGACAGAGAGAAAGAGAGATAGGCAGACAGAGAAAGAGACAGAGAGACAGGGATAGAGCGCTCTGGGAAAGGTTGGTTGGGTGCCTGTATTCCCAGCACTCAATAGCTAAGGCAGGGAGACTGAACTTCAGGCCTGAAGATACTGTCCCAAAAGAAAAAGATACTAAACTGGGTTTGGGAGGTGGTTCAGTTGGTAAAGAGCTTTCTGTATAAAGAGGAGACCTGAGTTCCATTCCCTGAACACTTGTGAAAAAGCTGGGCGGGCACAGTGGCACATGCTGGCAAGCCCAGCGCCAGGCAGGCAGAGGGAGGTGGATCCCTGCTGCCCTCTGGCCAGCTGGAGGCACAACGCCAGATGACTAAGTTACTGGGGACAGCGGTATGTACATTTTGGGGGACATGGTAGGTGTGAGGATGGAGATGGCATTGAGCAGGGAGAAACTTAACATAAGAATTTGACAATTTGCTGTGAATGGAGCAAGACTAGGGTTTGACTGAGGGACACAGCTCTGTCATAAAGTGCTTGCCTCCCAAGCATAAGGTCCTGAGTTCCATCCCCTGAACCCAGGTTAGAAGTGGCTTGGTGGTATATACCTGTAACCCCAGCTTAGCAAGGGGCAGACATTTCGATCCCTGAGGCTCACTGGTTAGCCAGCCTATAGCCAGCCTGGATGAATTGACATGCTCCAGGCCAGTGAAGACCGTGTCTCCAAAACAAAACCAACATGGACGACTGATGGGGCTTCTGCGCACAGACATGCACGTGGTCTTGGCACACACTGCTGCTGCCCTGCTAATTAAAGTCGAACTCTACCCTTGACTGGATAGCCTTCTGAGCTCTGCACAATATGGAGGACCCCCTTCATTGGTAGGGCTTCCCCTTCTCCGACCTTGTCTGGGGAGTTCAACTCCCCAGGCCCTATGCTTCTATCTGCAGAATGTCATGTAACCTTAATTAGATCACAGGTGTAACTTCCTTTCTCCCGATAAGAACCCATTCAGCTACAACCTGAGATGCTGAAATGCTTCCTCATGCTAATGGGCATTTTGGTACACAAAGCCTTCATCCAGTGACCATTGCCCATCCTGGGTGTTTCTATCCCTAGTCCCCAAAACTATATAAGCCCTGATCACCCCAAGTAAAGTTGATATGCCTCCCTGTAGCTGGTCTCAGTGTGTCATCCCCTTGACCCCCTAACCCCCCAACACCACGAGAGGGGGGGGAATGCAATCAAATTAAGCACAGATTTAAAACAAACAAGGAGAACTCAAGCTGAACATAAACGTTCATCTCCCCCTGCTTCCTGACTGCAGACTCAATGAATGTGTCTGGCTGCCTTTGGGTCCTGGTGGACTATGCCCTTGAGCCATGAGCCCAGATTAATCCTTCCTCTCTTATGGGTCAAGTTATGACACAGCACTAACAAAGACCTGGAGGCAGAAAGGACCGTCTGGGTGTCCTTGCTCAGTGCCTCAGTTTCCTAGTTGGGACAGGGGGATGACTCCTATTCCCTGTCTTGCTCTGGAGTGGGGGATAGGCTTAGCTTGCGTGTGTCCCTTACAGTCAGTGTCAGGTGGTATTAGACATTAGCCTTGGGTGCCCCCAAGGCTCTCTCAGTCAACTCTTAGCGGTGGTGGGCTGGGTTCAGGAGGTCTGCCAGACTCAGAGGAGTCACATGGGCACCAAGGGGTGGGTCGCTTTGCTCCACCAAGCCTCTTCTGCCCTTGGCCGACTCTTCAGCTCCTCTGAGGTCTTTGATGGCATTCCAGCCAACCTTTTCCAGATGTGCTGAGTGGAGGGCTTTGGAGGAACTCTCTCCTCCTCATCTGCCTCCTCATTCCGCCTCTGCCAGACGATCCCCTGCTGGCCGGCCTCCTGCTTTGGTGGGGCTGCCTGCTGCTCAGGGGGCAGATGCCTGCCAGGCTAAATGGAGTTCTGATTTAAATACTTTAAGATGTGGGCTAGCCTTCCCGTCCCTCCTCCTCTTCCTCCCACCCCCTATTCTTTCTTCTTCCCCTCCTTTCTTTTCCCCCTTCCCCTTCCTCCTCTTCACCCTGACTGCGGAATCTCAGAGGCTTTCTTGTCTAGGTGATGCTCCCCACCTCTGTGGACCCGAGCTACAAATGGAAGCTGCTGTCTGCTGAGTCTGCTGTCTCTTCCCTGTTGTTCTTGGTGTGTACATGTTTATGTGTGTAGGCGTGTGGTATATGCATGCAGAGTCCATAGATCTACCTCAGGTGGCACTAGTGTCACCATCTTGTTTTTTGAGATACAATCTCTTATGTAGCCTGGCACTTGCCAGTTTGGCTAGGCTAGATGGCTAGCAAGCCCAGGAATACACCTGTGTCCACATCCAACAGTTAAATTTACTATTATTATTATTATTATTATTGTATATGTAAATGTCCAGGTCAGAGGACACCTTTATGGAGCTAATTCTCTCCTTCCACATTTGTAGTATGGATTCCAGGAATTGAACCCAGGTCTCCAGGCCTGTGTGGCAAGCCCTTCACACACTGAGCCATCTTGCTGGCCCATGGCCAGCATTTTCATATGGGTCTTGGGAATCAGGCAGGTTCTGGTCCTAATCATTTCAAGCACTCTACCCATTGAGCTCTCTCTCTCTCTCTCTCTCTCTCTCTCTCTCTCTCTCTCTCTCTCTCTCTCTCTCTCTCTCTCTCTCTCTCTCTCCAGCCCTCATCTGATTTCATTGTTGTTTTTGAGACAGGCTCTCACTAGGAAGCCCAGGCAAATGTCAAACTCACAATTCTCTTGCCTAAGTTGTCTGTGGCTGCCCCTGGGGAATGCTAGAGGCTGCAGTGGGACCTCCCCTCCCTCCCTCCCTCCCTCCCTCCCTCCCTCCCTCCCTCCTGGTCCTCTGCTGCTCCTCAGGAGCTAATCTCCTTCCTCTGAGCAGTGCCATGCCTCCTTGTTTCCTGCGGAGGCTTTGCTACCTCCCAGCCTGTTCCTCTTCACCGAGGTCTCTGATGAGGTATCAGAGAACCAGGCAAGCAAGGGGGCCTGGAAAGATGACCTGGCCAGTGAGAGAGGGATGCAAGACTCTTTGGATGAGGTCTTAGGATGAGCCAGTGGGTCCCAGACTGTGGCAGTCCCCCAGGCTCCCATTAAGAGACCTCTTGTTACTACAGGGAGATGTCCTTTGAAGGCCAGAGGGTTATGGCCTCTATGCATCTATTTCCGGTAATTGAGTATCTCACCCCGATAGGAATACCTTTTGCAAATCTCTCTCTTTTAAAAATGTATTTATTCTGTATCGAAAGATGGCCTAGTCGGCCATCAATGGAATGAGAGGCCCATTGGACTTGCAAACTTTATATGCCCCAATATAGGGGAATGCCAGGGCCAAAAGAATGGGAATGGGTGGGTAGGGAAGTGAGGGGCGCTATGGGGGACTTTTGGGATAGCATTGGAAATGTAATTGAGGAAAATATGTAATAAAAATATTAAAAATTAAAAAAAATGTATTTATTCACTTATTTATTTAGTGTGTGTGTTCACATGTGTGCATGCACCATGGCACACATGTGGCTGCCTCAAGACAACTTTCAGGAGTCAGGTCTCTCCTTCCACCTTGTAGGTAGGTCCTGGGGATTGAACTTGGGTGGTCAGTCTTGGCAGCAGGCACCTTTCCTGGCTGAGCCATCTTGCCAGTCCTTCTAATCTCCTCTGAAGCAGCCTGCTTTGGGGCACACCTTGGGCACTTCTGCAGACTTTCAAGATAGTCACTGAGAAGCTGTGGGTCTGTAGCAGGTCCCCCTCTGAGTTCCCTGCATGCCACATAATTGGGATTTTGACCATTTCTTTGGAGGACTTGTATGTCCTTGAAGGGCATGTTAGTGTCTTAGTTAGGGGTTCTCATCTGTGAGAAAACATGCATGTAGTCTACCATCCATGTAAGTAAGGCAGGAATTCATGGCAGGGACCTGGAGGGAGGAGCTGACAGAGAGACCGTGGTAGGGTGCTGTTTAGCATCTGGCTGCCCATGGCTTGCTCAGCCTCCTTTCTTACAGCATCCAGCTAGGACCGCCAGCCCAGCGGTGGCTCTGCTCATAGTGAGCTTGGACCTCCCACGTCATCAATGAAGAAAACACACCACAGGCTTACCTACAGGCCAATCTAGTGGGTGTATTTTCTCAACTGAGGTCCCCTTATCCAAAAATGATACTAGCCTGTGTCAAATTGACATAAAACCAGACAGTACAATCAACTAAATGCTTCATGGCTATGATAAAATAACCCACAAAAGCAAGCTCAGAGAGGAAGGTTGGGTTTTGTCGCCTCGTTGGAGAGTACAAGGCCATCATAGTGGGGACATGTCAGCAGGAGCTTGAGGCGGCTGGCCACATTGGAGCCACAGTCGGGAAGCAGAGAGACGGATGCCGGGGTTCAATGGAACGATGCCTTTCCCATTCAGGGTGGGTCTTTCCACCTCCATTCACCTAATATAGAAACTCTGGGACGGGCATGTCTAAACATTGTCTCCATGCTGACTCTAGAGCCTGTAAAGTCGACAGTCATCGATCTCTGCAGAGAGTCAGAGGGTCTCTGCAGGATTGGAGGCCTACAGAAGACAAGGCCTCTCTGACTGCGCAGGGTCCAAGTCCAGTGTGGAGGTCAGAGGAGGACGTCGAGTGTCCTCTTCTGTTACTTCTATCCATTTCCTTTAAGACAGGATCTCTAACTAAACCTGAGCTAGGCTGGCAGCCATCAGACCCCAGCAGTCCCCCACCTGGACATACCGCAGCGCTGCAGTGCCTCTCCTGGACATACCGCAGCACTGCAGTCCCCCACCTGGACATACCACAGCGCTGAGGTTACAGGTCCAGGCAGCCAGGTCCAGGCTTCACTTTTGAATGCTGGGGATTTGAACTCGGGTCTTCATGCCTGCACAGCAAACACTCTTACTCACTGAGCCACCTCCCAAGACTCCAGCAAAGAGCTTTGATACATCGCTTGGCCGACAAGAGCACACTCACTGGCCCCATTGGCGGCTCGAGTCTGTCAAATGCATGCTGCTTTGAGCCCGACCTCATTCTCCTCTGGGTATCAGTTTTTCTCATTAAGTGAGACCGTTTGTCCCTGCTGGGTCCTTGCTCCTCAGTTAGCAGCCCTGATTCCCTTCCATCCCTTTCCTTCCTTCCTGTCTGGCCTCGGGTGGAGATCTCTCATGAGGCAGGTCCCCTCCCTGGGAGAAATACTCACCACTGAACTCAGTGACCTGTGTCTGATCTCTGGGACCCACATGGTAGAAGGAGAGGACTGACTCCCACAAGTTGTCTTGTGACCTGCACACACTGTGGTGTGCACACACCTAAACGTGTACACTAATAACGCCCAAAGCTGGGACTGGAGAGATGGCTCAGAGGTTAAGAGCACTCACTGACTGCTCTTCTGAAGGTCCTGAGTTCAAATCCCAGCAACCATGTGGTGGCTTACAACCATCTGTAACAAGATCTGATGCCCTCATCTGGAGTGTCTGAAGTGTGTACTTACATATAATAAATATAATAAATAAATAAATCTAAAAAAATAATGCACAAAGCTGGGGCAGAGTTAGCTTCATCACACCACCTGGTATTGGCTGCTCACTCTTGTGTGCCTGCCTTGTCTAGCATTTTTTTTCCCTTTGTCCAGTGTGCTGAACAGTTTTCTCTCAACTTGACAAGAGCTAAAGTCATCTAAGAGGAAGGAACCTCAGATAAGAAAATGTCTCCATAAGACCCAGATGTAAGACGTTTTCTCAATTAGTGATTGATGGGAGAGGGCCCGGCCCATGGTGAGCAGTACCATACCTTGGCTGGTGGTTCTGGGTTCTGTAAGAAAGCAGACTGAGCAAACCACAGAGAGCAAACCAGCAAGCAGCGCCCCTCCATGGCCTCTGCATCAGCTCCTGCCTCTAGGTTCCTGTTCTGTGTGAGTTCCTGTCCTGACTTCCTTCAGTGATGGACTAAGATATGGAAATGTAAGTCAAATAAACCCTTCCCTCTCCAACTTGCTTTTGGTAAAGTGTTTCATCTCAGCAATAGAAGCCCTAAGCAGGACAGCCTGAGTCTTGCTACATAGCCCTACTTGAGCTATAACTGGCCACATAGACCAGACTGGCCTTGAATTCTCAGAGCTCTACCTGCTTCTGCCTTCTGAAAGGCAGCATTCAGACTCTGTAAAGACTTCTGCCTCCCAAGAGGCTGGGGTTAGAAGTGTACACGTCCATGCCTGCCTCCCTGTTCAGGCTAACAATCCCCTTGCTGGCACAAAGCAGACTGTTGGGAATGCTTTTTTTTGTTTGTTTGTTTGTTTTTGTTGTTGTTGTTTTGGTTTTTCGAGACAGGGTTTCTCTGTGTAGCCCTGGCTGTCCTGGAACTCACCCTGTAGACCAGGCTGGCCTCAAACTCAGAAATTCACCTGCCTCTGCCTCCCAAGTGCTGGGATTAAAGGCGTGCGCCACCACGCCTGGCTGTTAGGACTGTTTTGCTGAGTGTGTGAATAACTTATAAACGAAGCTCTCTTACAAGATGCGTAGGAGGGGAAGAGGAGGGAGCTCGTCAACTCTGCCCAGGGGACAGAGGGAACATTTGAGTTTCACTGTGAAGGGTCATTGAGAAGAAGAAAGAAAGGTATATAGGGAGGGGAACTTTTGTGTGCACGACCAGGTTTGACAGGGGAGGATGAAGCATCCCTACGCTCCGTCTTAGGGAGGGAGATAGCTCACAAATTCATACTGAAGCCCTCTGGATATCCAGGAGACCAAGTTGCCCGTCAAAGGTAGCCTTGGTCGTCCAGGCTGGCGAAACAGCGCCACCCACTGGTGGAGTCTGTGCTTGTCGTTGGCGCCGGCTAGGAGCTTTGCAGAGTCGGAATGATGGCACCAGTCAGCAGAGTGGTCCATAGTGAGCCAGAGGGGAGCTGTACTGGAGGATCAAGCTCTCCTCCTGCAGTTCAGGAGCCTGAAAGCAGCAGCCTCTGGAAGCTTCTGGAAGGAAAAGTGCTCTCAAGGCACGAGATGGCCAGAACAGACTGACTGGACCCTGGAGCGATTCCACAGCGCCACGGACATCCAGCAGCAGTGGCGCTGTTAAAGTTGCTAAACAGACTTCTGCCTCAGTTTCTTCCTACGCAAGCTCAGAATGATCATGGCCTCTTGACTTGCTCTACATGAACATATATAAACCACTCGATTCACCGTGTTAGGGCCAGCAAGACGGCTCAGCAGAAAAAGGTGCTTGCAGCCAAGCCCGAAGACCCAAGTTTGATTCCTGGGACACGCACAGTGGAAGGAGAGAGAAAGTTGTCCCCCCCCCCCCCCGTGATCTCTAGAGGTGTGCTGTGGCACGTGCTGAGCGCTCTCCACACAATAATAATGAAGTGGTTTTAAATGTTCTGTTTTGGGGTAGTCATTGTTTTTGTGTATATGTGCACTTTTTAAAAATTTAAAGATTTAAAAATGGTCTTTAATGAAGGGAAATCTCTGTGTGGGAGTATGTGCACACTAGCTCAGGTGCCTCTGTAGGACAGAGGCACTGAGTCCCCAGAGTGGGAGTTACAGGCAGTTGTGAGCTGCCCAATGTGGGTGCTTGGAGTTAAACTCAGGTCTTCTGGAAGAGCCCGTCATACTTTTAATGTTCGCGCATCTCTGCAGTCCCTTACTTATTTTATTCTGTGTGTGTTGCTTGCGTGTGTATATGTGCACCATGTATGTACCACCTCAGAGCTCCTAAGAGGGAGTCTGTGCCCTGGAACTGGCCTTCTAGATGGCTGTGAGTAGGTTGCTGGGAATCGGACCTGGGCCCTCTGCAAGAGCGGTAGGTGCTCTTAACCACTGAGCCATCTCTTTGGTTCTCTTACTGGCCTGGAACTCAGCAAGTAGGTTAGACTGGCTGGCCAGTGACCCTCAGGGGTTCTCCTATCACCACCTCCTCTGGGCTGGTGTTACAAGTGCTTGCCACCACAGCTGCCATTGTCACACGATTGCCGAGGATCAGAACTTGGGACTTCAGGCCTGACCAGCAAGCGTGTGACCAGCTAAGCCGTCTCTCCAGCATCATCGCTTAAAATGTGGACCGCAGTACCTCTCAGTGGTCAGAAGCTGGGAGAGAGAGGGGCAGTATGTAGAGGGAACTGTCCCACCCCAGGTAGAGCAGGGGACATGTAGCTAAACGGTGGATACTCTCTCTGGCTTGCGGAATGCTCACAAGGCACATCTTGGAGGAGACCTTCAAGAATTCCCACAAGCAGAGCCTATTCCTGAAGTCCAATTTTAGAAATGGCTGTGATTTGTGGGTTTTCCTGTCAACAGGGTAGCTCCAGATGCTGCTACCAATTAACTCATCATTTCTCCATTTGCCCATTAAATCACCCCATGACAGTGGGTTTAAATGTTTGTGAAGCCAAGTCGCCTTGTGTGGAAGGGGGATTGGTACAGACACGTTAAAGCAGAAAGCTGGAGTAGCACACCGGAGCCGGGGCTTGCGATCTTTGACCATATAGGTTTTGCTTTGTTTGGCTGTTTGTTCTTTTTGTTTGTTTTGGGGGGTATTTTATTTGTTTGAGAGAGGGTCCCACTATGAATAGCTTAGACTGGTCTCAAACATGAGGTCCTCAAACTTCAGTCTCCCCAACTGCTGCATTCACAGATGTACACCATAACACTGGGCTTCATTTCATTTTTCTTTTTCTTTTTTTTTTTTTTTTTTTTTTTGGTTTTTCGAGACAGGGTTTCTCTGTGTAGCCCTGGCTGTCCTGGAACTCACTTTGTAGACCAGGCTGGCCTTGAACTCAGAAATCCGCCTGCCTCTGTCTCCCAAGTGCTGGGATTAAAGGCATGTGCCACCACTGCCCCGCTTGATTTCACTTTTTAACCTTTCTCTGTGTGTATGGGCGCACGTGCGCGAGCGAGCGTGAGCATGCGCGAGCATACGCACACGCACAGTGCACAGGTAGAAGTCAGAGGCTTTGGGAATTGGCTCTCTCCTTCCACTGTGTGAGTCTGGGGCAATCAGGTCAACCATTTACCCATCATTCCATTACACCAGCCCTTTAACCTCCCTTTTGAGACTCAGCCTGGAGCTCACCGACTTGGCCAGGCTGACTGACCAGCAAGTCCTAGGAAGTCTCCTGTCCCCACCTTCCGAGGGCTGGGATAATGAGCGCACGTCCCCACACCTGGTATTTTAATGTGTGTTCTGCATTTCAAACACATCTGGTACATGCAAGGCAAGCACTGTACCGACCACACTGTCCCCTCAGCCCTGCTCTAAACCTTCTTGATGTGCCTGGTTAGAAACATTTTAGCTGAGGAAGGATTCTAATGTGGCTGTCTGAATTTTAATCAAAACGCATTTGCTGAGGGTGAGCAACGTTCTGATCACAGTGCAACCCCAGGCTTGCTTACTCAAGACTGTGAGACACTTCTCCCCAGCAGCTGAGTGTGCTTACAGAGCTAGAGAAAGACAGGGATGAGCATGGTCTGGTGGTACGTGCCCGGGTGAGCAATCCAGATACTCAGAGGCAGAAGCCAGAAGATTGCGTGGTCAGGCCTAGCCAGGACAGTACAGAATATGTCTGAGATCAGCCAAGTCAACTTAAAACCCTGTCTTACAAAGAGGGCTGAAGGTGTTTGGTGGGAAAATGTCTACCTAGAATCCCCAGTGAGGGGCTGGGGGCGTGGCTCAGTGGTAGAGCCCCTGCCTAGAATCCCCCAGTGAGGGGCTGGGGGCGTGGCTCAGTGGTAGAGCCCCTGCCTAGAATCCCCCAGGGAGAGGCTGGGGGCGTGGCTCAGTGGTAGAGCTCCTGCCTAGAATCCCCCAGTGAAGTGCTGTGGGGAGGGCATGTCCTTGTGGTATAGCACCTGCTTGGCATCCTCTAGTGAGGGGTTAAGAGAAGGAAGAAGAGTCTGGAAGGACCCTGATCCCTGTCTGGGTCTCCAGGGCTGGTGATTTGTCTCTAACCACAGAGCCAGTGAGCACAAAGCTGAGGTGACAGGTCCGCTGTCCTGCTGTCCTCCCAAACTCTAAGTAGGCCAGGTACCTTCAGCAGCCAGTCTGGGGTTGATGGGCAGGAGTGCATGCCCCACTGACCGCGTCCTTGTGTTAGTTACAGGACTCTCATTAGACCAACCTACCGGGTTTCCTACCGCACGGTGACTGCGCTGGAGTGGAGGTGTTGCCCTGGATTTACTGGAAGCAACTGCGAGGAAGGTAAGTAGGAGCTGGGATGCTAGCCATCGAGGCTGTTTCTGTCCTCACTCGCCATGTGCCCTGTGTCCGCTGGTTCCCTCTCTGCTCTACGTGCTTTGAGAACTGGAGTTCTTTACTCTTTTGACGATCCCTGAGCCCCGTACTCTGGGCAAAGCGGTCCACCATGCTTGTGGCCAGCCTGGGTTCCTATTTACACTGGCTGGATGGGAAGTGGGGGAGCCTCAGCAGCTCTGATCTCGGAGAGGGAATTTGATTTACAGCCTGTTTCTCCTTCTGGCTCCGACACATTCAGAACTGGAGCAGGTACTACTAGCAGTTTGTGGCTAAGCGAATGCAGATGAGATTTAATCTGGTACAAACAGGCAGACACCAGGATGCCGAGCTGTATCTCGCTCCCCTCAGATTAATTATATAAAAACATATACCTTTTGTTTATGTGTAGGTGGGTACACATGAATTTGTGCATATGTGGAGATCAGAGGTTGACACTGGAGCCGTCCACCTCGTTCTTTTGAAGGTCTCTCACTGAGACCTGGGGCCCGCTGATTAAGGTAGGCTGTAGGCTGGCTGGTTGGACAGTGAGGTACAGGAATCCCCCTGCCTCCAACTCCCCAGTGTACACAACACACCCAGGTTACTGATACTCGGGTCAAGACCTTACTACATGACTCTCTAGACCCTCAAATTTATTTTCAATGTGTTATATTTATGATAAGTATATCTGTGCACTGTCCTATTGTAAGTCAAAAAGCACCTATTCATATTCAGTGTTAAAGAATAGAAACACCCGGAATAACATATTTCAAAGTAGCTTCCTATCTCCCTTTGGCAAAAAGAAAAAGAAAACCAAAGAGTGGTAACAACAACAAAACTTGAGATTGTGTGTGTGTGTGTGTGTGCATGCAGTACACTTATGTACCGACCATTCAGTGGCTTTCAAGGGCATCTCTTCTTGTGGACTGACGTCCTTCTATAACTTTTTGTGGTTATAGAATATGGAAACACATGTCGTTTGTTAGCTAAACGTCTAGTATAAGGTATTTGAGTTATTTCCGCTTTTGCATAGCATAGCATCTTTTTAAAATAAGTAAAATTTTCATATACTTAAATGTGCAAATGTTTGTTTAGTTATTTGTATATATACATCTCTGTGTGTGTACATGTTGTGCATGTGTGTGTATGTACATATGTATGTGGGGGTGCATGTGTGTGTATGTACATATGTATGTGGGGGTGCATGTGTGTGTATGTACATATGTATGTGGAGGTACATGTGTGTGTGTGTGCATATGTATGTGGGGGTGGATGTGTGTGTGTGTATGTACATATGTATGTGGGGGTGCATGTGTGTGTATGTACATATGTATGTGGAGGTACATGTGTGTGTATGTACATCTGTATGTGGGGGTGCATGTGCCTGTGAGTAAGTGTGGAGATCAAAAGAGGGCACTATAAAGAGGGCACTACACATCTGTCTTAGTTAGTTCCATTCCTGTGAAGAGACACGATGACCAAGGCAACTCTTAATAAGGGACAACACTTAATTGGGGCTGGCTTACAGTCACAGAGGTTCAATCTATGATCATCATGGCAGGAAGCACGGCAGCATTGAGGCAGGCATGGTGTTGGAGATGGAGCTGAGAGTTCTGTACTTTGATCTGAAGACAGCCAGGAAGAAGACTGTCTTCTAGGCAGCTAGGAGGAAGGTCTCAAAGCCCACCCCAACAGTGACACACTTCCTCTAACACGGCCACACCTACTCTAACAAGGCCACACCTCCTAATAGTGCCACATCTCAGGCTAAGCATAGTCAGACCACCACAGCATCCTCTCCATCTGCTTCTTACAACTTTTCTCTTTCCTTCCTTCCTTCCTTCCTTCCTTCCTTCCTTCCTTCCTTCCTTCCTTCCTTCCTTCCTCCCTCCCTCCCTCCCTCCCTCCCTCCCTCCCTCCCTCCCTCCCTCCCTCAATCTTTCCTTCCTTCCTTTCTTCCTTTCTTTCAGATTTAATTTTATGTGCATGGGTGTTTTGATTGGATGTATGCCTGTGTAACATGTGCATGCTTGGACTTACAGAGGTCAGGAAAAGGGTGTCAAATCCCCTGGAACTGGAGTTCTGGATGGTTGTGAGCTGACATGTGGGTGCTGGGAACGGAACTGGAGTCCTCGGCAAAAGCAGCCTGTGCTCATAGCTGCTGAGCCATCTCTTGGCCTCCTCCCCCTGCTCCTTTGAGGCAGTGTCTTTCCCTGGATCTGAGGGCTCATCTTGTGTTTTCTCAGCTTGACCAGAAGCTCGCAAGCCCCAGCCACTTCCTGCTCATACCTTTACGTATCTCCTTGTTTGCTTGTTTGGGATCCAATGAGTTTCATTAGGGCTGCTTTCGAGAGTCTGGCAGAGGGCATAGCTCATCCGAGACTACAACACTGAAGAAATTGCCTTTCCCTACCCAGCAACCATCCACTACTGCAGATCTTTAGGGAAGGGTGGAGCCTCCCGAGCCCCTCCCTCCTCTGGGATGGGGTCATGATGGGCCTAGTCTACAGTAGGTCTCTTCAGGTAAACACTGCAGGTTAGCCCTGAGAGTCCAAGAGTCCAGATGCGGTGCTACACCCATGAGACAGCATCCTGAAACCTTCACACCTCCCTCCAGCTCAAGCTTTTACTGTCATTCTGTCCCCTTCTCTAAGGTGTTCCCTGAGCCTTGGAGGGGGTGACAAGTTGCTATTAAATTGAAACAATATTGGCCTTGTTCTGGAATCAGCCTAGATATCCACCTGTAGATGAATGGATAAAGAAGCAGATGTACACATAGTGGGTTTTATTGCGCCACAGAGAAGATTGAAATTCTATCGTTTTCAGGAAGTAAATGAGGCAAAGAACTTCATGTTGAGGAGACTCGGCCGGGCTCTGAGAGGCAAGGGCACGTACTTCCTCTCACGTCCAGAATCTAGATGACACCTGCGTTTGTGTGTGGAAGATGGAGGTTGGTGTTGGGTGTCAGTCTCAAGTTCTCTCCACCATGTTTTCAGAGCTGATGTTGCCGCCTGGCGAGCTCCAGTCATCCCTGTCCCCGCCTCTCTGCTGGCAGGATTTAAGGCACACATTGCTGTGTGCATGGGTGCTAGGGATCCAATGTAGGTTCTCATGTGTGCACAGCAAGAGCTTTACAGATGGAGCCATATCCCCAGCCCTTAAGACATTTTAAGAACGCTTCTGACTCACGTGGCACCAAAGCCAAGTGCAGGAGGCAGGCACTGAACATGAATATGGGTCTACTCTTTCTTTGCTAGGTCTGATCTGAGAGTGACTCCCCGGGGCTGGAGACATGGCTTTAGAGTTAAGGGTGACTGCTGCTCTTGCAGAGGACTGGAGTTCTGTTCTCAGCACCCACACCAGGTGGTTCTCCACTGCCTGTAACCCTAGCTACAGGACATCTGATAACTTCTGGCTTCCTTAAGCTCTCCACATAATGCCCGCACTCACCCCATTACATACAGCTGCATGTACATATAAGTAAAAATAAAATAAATCCCATGTCCTACCAACAGGTGTCCCTCCAGGGAGCCATGTCCATGGTCTTCACCTTGAATATGATGCAGTAGAGAAAGGATTTTCAGCCCAGTGTTATACGCTGTCACTGTAGGCAATGTAGGGAAACCGAGACTCTGAGGCAGAAAGAGAGTTAGTGTCAACACAGAGCTGCAACACAGCTCTTTTTTCCCTGCCTAGAGTTTTGAAGGTCCAGGGAAATCCCACCCATAGTTATCGCAGGCATAGCCTGGGTTGAGTCTTTCCCCGGTATACAGGATGGCACTGTCCCTAGCAACTCAGAAGTCAGATCTCATTTGGGATGTGTAGGCTTAGAGTTTTCAAAACTTACATTAATTATGGTTCTTTAACACTTCAGCCTCCTTTCTAGCCCCTGTCGGTCTGTGTGTCTATCCGCACACAGATGTACTGGAGGCTCTCTGCAGAGAGCTTTGTCCTGGCCCAGCGGGAGGGGTCAAGAGAAGGGGAAAGGGTGTGAACAGGGAGGGGGAAGTGTCTCCGCCTGCCTCTGCCTCTGCCTCTGCCTCTGCCTCTGCCTCTGCCTCTGCCTCTGCCTCTGCCTCTGCCTCTGCCTCTGCCTCTGCCTCTGCCTCTGCCTCTGCCTCTGCCTCTGCCTCTGCCTCTGCCTCTGCTGCTGAGGATGATGATGATGATGATGATGAGCTGAGTCGCTGCACTGGCTGCGCTGAGCCAAGCCAAGCTGGCTGGTGAATGAAGTGCACGGAAGCTTCTGGTGGCAAAAGCGGCAGGAGTCAGGAGAGCGTTCTCTTCCCAGGCCATGTAACAGCTCTTGTGAAGGATGCTCTCAGAGGGTGGAGTAACTCTCATACACCTTTATTCCTTCCAGATAGGGTCTTCTATACAGTTTTGGGGTGGGTTGGGTCTGACAGCAGGTGCTTCCTATTAGCTTGGCCTGAGATGCCTCATCTACACGAGGAGGGACTTGTGGGTGCTGCACATGACTGATGACCACAATTCTCTCTATGGGGGGCTGTGGCTACTTGACAGGGGCCTGGAGTTGTAAGCAGATAAAGCTCCTACCGTCCCATCAGAGTCCCTGGGGCCTTAGCTTGACATTACCAGGCTTCCTTTCATGGTTCTCCACCCCACAGTCTACCACCCACCAGAGGTAGGGAAGAGAAAGGTTAATAGGAAAGGGGGTTGTGGACTTGTTTAGAAACAGCTCGTTGGGGCAATTCCAGTCTTTGTTGTCAGCAGTCCAGTTCAATGGCAAAACGCCAAATACAAAACAGCAGAGGCAGTCCAGTCCACTCGGCAAACGCCAAACATGAATCAGTAGCAGCAGCTCAATCCAGAAGAAACCGAGAGTCTCTGCCAATCAGCATGAGTCTGAGCAAGCGGCAGGGACACCACCCGAATTTCTCTGGCGAGCTTTTCTCTATGAAGCAAAGATCAGCAAAGAAGGCAAGACAAAGCAATACCACACAGCATCATCAGCGAAGACCAGCATCCGCAAAGCCCAGTGAGGACCAGCCAAGAGTTGCAAGGTGAACCAATGCAAGAGCGTCGTCCGTCCACTGTTGATGGGGTTATACTTACACTCTTTCCAAACATCAGATGCCTCTCAAGCATTTACTCCAGGAAAACATCACATACCCTTTCACCAGGCAACTTCCAGAAAAACGCCACGTGTCTGCTTCAGCAGAGCATCCTCTCATAAGACAGGCTACAGGAAGACATCACACGACACAACCGCGTCCCCGTCAAAACCAGAAATTCCCACTTCAGGGGTGCTTGTTGGGGTTTGAGTATGAAGTACCGCCCCCAGGCTCATGTGTTCTAACACAAGGTTCCCAGCTGTGGCATCGCTTTGTAGATTGTGGGAGCTTTAGTGGGGAGGAGACTTGATGGAGGAAGAGAATCATATGGGGTAGAGGTCGGGTGGGGTGAGGTGGGCTTGGAAGTTTGTGGCAAAATTTGTCCCCCTGATGGGCAGACTAAACAATGTCTGCCCCTACCTCATAACGTCCCAGTAACAAACCAAAGTTTCATTCCACCAAAGTTCACCTCGGGGAACTAATGAGTTTGTTGGGTTTACTTTAAGTCATGGATGAGAGGGAGGCCAGGTGCTGGAGCATGGGAGACCTTAAAACAGTCTCCTTGGAAGGTCTGTACCCAGCATGGATGGTGTCTCTGACTCTCATGGCTTCTCAGATGAGTTTTCCTCAGCCTATGAGTGAAGATACTCAGATGAGGGTCCCATGGCCCTCCCCACGACAGCATTCTCTGGAATGCCAGCGTTCAGCTAGCACAGCCATGATGACCTTTTGCAAGCAAGCACAGCCGGCCCTACGATGGCGGTCGTTGTTTGGCTCGAGACAGTTCTGTGAAACTTGTTTGCAGCCCACTTCCTGTCTACTCTCTGCTTCCTGTTTCTCTGAGATGTGAGGAAGTGGGAATTCCCAGCTACACACTCCTACTACCTTGGAGCAGTTTGCCCTCATGCCTTCCTCTCCACATGGACTTTATCTCTTGAAACCATGAGCCAAAATAACCCCCTCTTGTCCTAAAAAGCTTCCTATCAGATATTAGGTCACAGCACCCAGAAAAGTAACAAATGGAGTGTTGTGGGGGGGGGTGTGATAATTTAAGTGTGGAACGGCCCTTTCCCACCCCACCCCACCCCACCCCCTTCTTTGTATTCAGCTGGAAATAAATAGGATGGATGGAAATCAATCCCCAGGGTCCCCATAAAGGGCAAGGCAGGCCTGGGGCAGAGAGGGGCTCCGCTAGTGCATTTCAGCATGGAGCTGGTTGATTTGAATCCAAAAGAGGCTGCCTTTCACCTCACCCCTGTTCTGTGTATGAGCCTGTTTTTATTTTGAATGGCAGAGCATTCAAAGCCAAAGGAATTCTCCTGGGAGGAGCTGAGGTCACCCCTCGCCAATCTGCAGAGCTCAGCATTTTAGGGAAATGATTCCTAGCGAATCTGAGGAGGGTTTTATGGCTTGTCCTCCACGGCTGCCATTAAAACAGGACATAAGAGAGTATGGCTGTCTTTTAAAATGTATGGCAGGCTTAGGGGGTCCAGGTACTGCGTTAGATGCTCATGTTGCAACGATGAAGGGGAAAGCTTGGGCATCCCTAGGTGCAGGCTTACAAGATGTACCTAGAAGAATAAGTGGAGGATCTGAAGTTGGGAACGAATTTTACTGAATGCATATTTGAAATGCTGTGGAAGCCACAAGGGATAGAGATTGGTGGGTGGGGGTTCTTGAAACTACAGGCTTGGTCCTCTGGCTTCTACTTATTTTCTCAGGACCCTACGTCCTGGATATTGTCATATTTCCCTTTTAAAAATCTTTATCTTGCCAGGCGGTGGTGGTACACGCCTTTAGTCCCAGCACTTGGGAGGCAGAGGCAGGCTTATTTCTGAGTTTGAGGCCAGCCTGGTCTACAGAGTGAGTTCCAGGACAGCCAGGGTTATACAGAGAAATCCTGTCTAGAAAAAAAAAAATCTTTATCTCTTTCCTCCTAGTTCCTTCCCATTAGTGCATTTTACCATCAAGAGAAGAATCTTAAGAGCTGGGGGCATGACTCAGTGGTAGAGCCCCTGCCTAGAATCCCCCAGGGAGGGGCTGGGGGCATGGCTCAGCAGTAGAGTCCCTGCCTAGAATCCCCTAGAATCGTCACACCTTCTCAACCATGTTGGACTTCATCCCTTGAACCAAGAGCCTAAGTAAAAGTTCCCCTCTCCTAGGAACAAAGAGCCCAACTATTACGAGGCCTCATGGATGCTGAAGGTGGCTCTGTGGCATCATTCGCTCATTCACTGAAGGTTCCAGCTCTTTGTTTGGGTTCCAGCCCTTGCAAGTGAGCAGCAGAATTCACTCTGTACAGAGGCTCATTCCCCGGGAAGTCTCTGAGTGGCCATGGCATTAATCAAGTGCATGTGTGAGCAAGCACCTGGAGACCAGGGGACCATCTCCGTTGCCTTTCCTTAGGTGCATTCTACCCTGAGTCTTTTGTTGTTCTTGCTTGCTTTGAGATATCCTCTCCCACAGGCCTGGAACTCACCAAGTCACCTGGGGTTAGGGCCATAGTAATAATAACTCATTGGGTGATGCTCTCCTCACATACACAAATGCCTGGATTTTCATTCCTAGTATCACATAAGCCAGACCCAGTGGCATATGCCTCTAATCCCGGGTGGCAGGAAGATCAAGAAGAGTTCAGGGTCATCAAAGCAAGTCCAAGGACAGCCTGAGCTACATGAGACCCTGTTTGAAAAAAACAAAACAAAAAGGAACAACAACAATAACAAATGGTGGTATTATTGTTGGTGTTGTTGAGACAGGGTTTCTCTGTGTAGCCCTGGCTATCCTAGAACTTGATCTGTAGATAAGGCTGGCTTTGAACTCACAAAGCCTCCTGAGTGCTGGGATTAAAGGCATACACCACCATCACCCAAGAAATGTATTATTTATGTGAGGTCCTGCTAAGGTCACTGGGATAGTTGAGGCTGAGTGACCAATGTGCCACTGATGCTGTCAGGTTGGCCCAGGTGAAGGGGACATTTCATAGGACCTGACTGCTGCCACTCAGTGTGTGTGTGTGTGTGTGTGTGTGTGTGTGTGTGTGACTGTGTGAGTGTGTGTGTGTGTGCTTGTATGTGTGTATATGCATGTGTGTATGTGCATGTGTGTGGAGCTTGCTAACTCAGTCAGGCTGGCCAGTGAGCTCACGAGCTCTGCGTGTGTCTGCACCCACACCTGGCTTTTCATATGGGTGCTCGGGATCAAGCTCAGGTCCTTAAGCTTGGATGACAAGTACTTTACTAATGAAAAGCCTCCTCTAAGCCGAACCCCCACTTCTCTTTTACGTTTTCTTCATTTTCTTATGTGTATGTGATGTGCATGTACGTGTGTGTGTGTGTGTGTGTGTGTAGACCCAAGGTTGACATCAGGAATCATATACAACCTTCCTTCCACCCTGTTCATCAAGACAGGGTCTTTCCATCAAATCCAGAGCCAGCCCATAATACATCGAGCCTCGCTAGCCAGCCTGCTCTAAGAATCCCCATCTTTGCCTTTCCAGGCTGGAATTACAGATGGGCTGCCACACCCTCCCTCATTGTGGATTCTGGGGATTTGAACTCGTCCTCCCTCATGCTTTTGTGACAATCTCTTTAGCCACTGAGCCGTGCCCCCACCTCCATCCCCTTCTCCCCCTATGCTGTCACCTCCTTCTTTAGGATCTCTGGTAGCTTTTGTGCCTTGGTGGGGACAGAGTGTCAGTATCAGTGGTGTGGGGGTGGGGAGGGGTAAGGGGGAAATGAGCTCAGACCCTGTTGGCTTAGGCATCTGCTTTCACTCAGCAGACACACTGACACACTGGCTTCATGGAAGAGCTCCTGGGTCCATGATACCCCATGTCACCCTGAGCCCATGATAACCCATCTCACCCTGGGCCTATGATACCCCATCTTACCCTGAGCCTGTGGTACCCTCCACCTCCCCTGAAGCTGGTTCAGGCACCGTATAGAGTTCTGTTATTAGATCTTTGCCCACCTTTAGCCATGTTGCCATGGAACCCACATGTCACTTGAGCCTGTACATGTCACCTGCCTGGTTTCTTTCTGGAAAGCTCTTGCTCAGCTCACAAAGCACATAGTGTGCCTTCTGGTCTATGCACACACCCAGAACACTTAGCCCTTCCTGCTGTCACTTGCTTGGCAATGGGCTTTTCATAGAGGGTCACTGGAGCAGGGAAGGGTGAGGTGAGGAGAGACAAAGTATATTGATGTCCCCTGCCCGTGTGAGTCTATCCCAAAGGGACCCTGTGTGTGTCGTCACTGTCCAGAGCTAGCTCATGTCACTCCAAGAGAAGACAAAGGATGTCTTGGGTTGTCCTGGGATGGCTGACTGTAGGGTTCAGAGGCCATTAGTGTCCCCTAGTCACTGTCACTCCTATGGGACTCTGGGATGACTTAGAACCTGTCCGAAGGACCTTTGTGGTATTTTGTTGCAGTTGTGTGTGTGTGTGTCTAAAGAGTCTTGCTGTGTAGCCCCGGGTAGCTTCAAACTCAAACCCCTGCTGCTGTAGCTTCCTGAATTCTGGGAATACAGGTGTGTGCCATGGCACCAAGCTTTAGAGAACCACTGTCCCCTCCCTCTGCCCCTCCCCTCCTTCTTTACTGAGGCAGCGTTCCGTGCATCCCAGGCTGGCCTCGAACCCTCTCTGTGGCTAACGAGGATCTTGACCCCTGGCTATCCCGACTTCACCTCCCCAAATGCTGGCATGCACCAGACCCCAGATTATGTGGTCTGAGGATGGGACGCAAGGCTTCTGCATGCCAGACCAGCACTTTACCACCCGAGCTACAACTCAATCCTCAGGAAAGATTTTTAACATTCAAATTCATCTTGTAGTTACTTCAACTTCTTCTCCTGGGGTCTCCATGACTTTGTGGTCATTGGTCTATCATGCTGCTTCCAAGGGACTCCCTTACCTCTGGCTTCGGGGACACAAAGGCTGGGGTTGGGCTTGGTCCTGAGTTCCATTGAGGCCTGGAAAAACCAGGTGCAGGTATTGGGGATGGGGTTCAGCGGAAGGGACTGTCACCCTGTCTTCTGGCACTTCCCAGTGCACCCATACTCCTGGAAGCTGTTGGGGAAGAGCTTGAAACCATGTCCCCAGCCTTCAACCATGGAACAGATGCCTCACAACTATGTGTGGGATTTATGCTGTGGCATCCTGGGAGCCCCTTCAGATGGCTCATAGTCCCCGCCCCCACTTGAAGCTTTTTATATCTGGTCTTTAAACATGTGTGGAAGGATTCTCTCTCTCTCTCTCTCTCTCTCTCTCTCTCTCTCTCTCTCTCTCTCTCTCTCTCTCTCTCTGTGTGTGTGTGTGTGTGTGTGCACATATGTGTGGACTTATGCCCATTTAGAGTGGCCAGAGAAAACGTAAGGTGACCTGCTGACCTGCTCCATCTCTCTCTACCTTACTCCCTTGAAACCTGGAACTAGGCTGAAAGCCAAGACCCAGTAATCCTCCTGACTCTACCTCCTTACTCAGTGATGGAGCAACAGGTATGGGCCACTGTGCCCAGCTTTCTGTGGGTGCTGGGGCTCAGTTCCCCATGTTGTCTGTGGGTGCTGGGGCTCAGTTCCCCATGCTTTCTGTGGGTGATGGGGCTCAGTTCCCCATGCTTTCTGTGGGTGCTGGGGGTCAGGTCCCCATGTTTCCTGTGGGTGCTGGGGGTCAGGTCCCCAGCCCATTTTCTTTACCATTTGTTTTTCTGAGGCAGGATCTCATGTAGCCCACGCTGACCTCCATCTTGATATTTTATTTGTTTGTATTACACGTGTATGGCTATTTGCCTGAAGGTATGTCTATGTACCACATGCATACAGTATCCGAAGAGACCAGAAGACAGTATCAGAATCTCTGGGACTGGAGCTGTAGATGATTGTGAGCTACCACATTGGTGTTGAGAATTGAACCTGGGTCCTCTGGAAGAGCAGCAAATGCTCATAAGAACTGAGCCCTCTCTCCAGCCTCAGCCATAGACACAGTTTTCTTTTCTTTTACCTTTCTAAAGTGTTTCTCTTTAAAGTTTTTATTGATACGTGTGTGCACATGTGTGTCTGTGCCATGGCATTTGTGTGGTGTATGTGTGTGTGTGTGTGCAAGGTCCAGGTTAACCTCTGATGTTGTTTCTCAGGAGCCATCTAGTTTTTTTTTTGTTTTTTTTTTTTTTTGAGAAAAGGTGTCTCACTGGAAACTGGGGTTTATTGATTAAGATAGGCTATTTGACCAGCAAGCCCCAGGCATCCCTCTGTCTCTGCTTCTCCAACACTGGGGTTATAAACCTGCACCACCATGTTCAGGCCTTTCATGTGGGTGGTGGGGACTGAACTCAGATCACCAGAGATCTCTTTCAGTTCCTGTCTATCCCTATCTATCTATCTATCTATCTATCTATCTATCTATCTATCTATCTATCTATATCTATCTATCCATCCATATCTATCTATCTGTCCATCTGTCTACCTAATCTCTCTCTCTCCCTATCTATCCCTATCTATCTATCTATCTATCTATCTATCTATCTATCTATCTATCTATCTATCTATCTATCTAACTAACATCTCTATCTATTTAATTTATTTACTTATTGCAGTGCTTGCAATTGAATTCAGGACCTCATACATATGAGACAAGTGCATACCAGTGAGCTATAATCTCAACTCCAACTTACTCTTTCATGGAGATTCAAGAACCACAGGGAGATGAAGGCCTTAGCAATTGGCTGTGACTTGAGTCTCAGCCCACAGCTTTTGCTCGGGATGGCAGTGCTCACACCCAGTTGCCTTTTAAAAGCCCCACAACTGGAGCTCAGACCTACTGCATGTTTATACCTGGCAGGAGCAAGCTTGCTACAGTCTATCCCAGCTTCAGTTTTCTTATCTGTAAAATCGAGGATGCAGTAAGAATCTTGCAGCCCAGATGTTTCCAACTCCTGCTCCTCCATGTCCTGGCAGAGTACCTCAATAGACATGCCTGCTGTTTGCAAGGAATGCTGGTTTGAGGTTAAAGCCTGCCTCTGAGCCTTTGGTAGTAACAAAACAAAACAAAAACAAACAAACAAACAAACAAACAAACAAACAAACAACCATGCAAGACCCAGAAATGGCTTTGCTGTCTTTGAAGAGCCAAGCAATTATGACAGAAGCAGGTTTGACAATCGCAGACTCCCTTTCTCTGAACCAGGCTGAAGGCTGCATGTGCCGGCTGAGAGAATATCTTTATAGATAAAGAAATGGATGGCGTTATGTTTCCTTCTGGCGTCAGATTCAGTGGTGATGATTAATGGCTAATGTGCTTTAGCAGTTTGACAGGATCTAGAATCTCCCAGGAGACAGCTTCTGGGCATGTCTAAGAGGGAGTTTCTACTTTCGGTTAATTGAGTTAGAAAGACCTGCTCTAAATGTAAGCAGCAGCATTTTATGGGCTGGGAGTCCTGGGCAGAATAAAAAGGAGAAAGGAGAGCTGGCGCGATGATGTTAAGTTAAGAGCGCGTCTTAGTTAGGGTTTCCATTGCTGTGAAGCGACACCATGACCAAGGCAGCTCTTACAAAGGCAAGCATTTAAATGGATCTGGGTTACAGGTCTCAGAGATTTAGTCCACACCAATCTTGACTGGAAGCATGGCAGGATGCAGGCAGACATGGTGCTGGAGAAAGAGCTGAGAGTTCTACATCTCAATCTGAAGGCAACCAGGAGAGACTGGCATCCTCAGGCAGCTAGAAGGAAGCTCTCTTCTGCAGTGGGTGGAGCCTGAGCATAGGAGGAGACCTCCAAAGCCCATCCCCACAGTGACACAGTGACTGCCTCCAACAAGGCCACGCCTCCTAACAAGACCACGCCCTATGGGCCAAGCATATTCAACCCCCAGTAGAGTGAGTGCTTGCTGCTCTTCCAGAGAACAGCTAGCTGTTCAGTTCTCAGCACCCACATCTGGTGACTAACAGCCCGAGTGTTCCAGGGATCT
This sequence comes from Mus caroli, assembly GCF_978045245.1. Classification (NCBI taxonomy): domain Eukaryota; kingdom Metazoa; phylum Chordata; class Mammalia; order Rodentia; family Muridae; genus Mus; species Mus caroli. The sequence continues at coordinate 141,062,579 of NW_028227259.1, read as the reverse complement.
CTGGGGAGTCTCTGTCTGTGTCCCAGGGAATGTATTTGGTTGATGGTTTCTGGTTCTCATAAAAAGTACCTGAATGTTATTTGAGTTCATGTCTGGCTCTATAGCCTGGGCTGTCCTGGAAGACGATGTAGTCCAGATATTGAACTCAAGATCACCTCAGCCTCCCCTGTGGTGAGATTCTAAGCACTGCCATGCCCATCTCGCTACTCATATCATTATGCAACAGGTGTCGTCTCTTAGTTAGGGTTCCTATTGCTGTGATAAAACACTATGACCAAAAGCAACTTAGGGATGGAAGGGCTTATTTCACTTTATGGCTTGTAGTCCATCATCTAGGGAAGTCAGGACAGGAACTCGAGGCAGGAACTGATGCAGGCGTCAGGGAGGAGTGTTGCTTCTGATTTGCTCCTCGTGGTTTGCTCAGCCTGTTTTCTTATGCCATCCAGGATGACCTGCCTGTGTTGGCCCCACCCACTGAGAGCTGGGCCCTCCCACATGAGTCATCAATCAAGAAAATGCTCCCCAGGCTTGCTTACAGGCCGACCATATAAAGGCATTCCTCCCACGTGATTCTAGCTGGCACCAAGTTGCCATAACAACTAGCCAGCACACTGTGCAAAGGTTGAGCTGGTATTCATGTATCATCAAGATGGCCGTCGGGAAGACCAGGGAATCAGCTCGACAGTTTTGCTTGCCCTGCAAGAGTCAAGACCTGGTTTTGGATCTCTATAGGTCATGGGGAAATAGTTGGGCATGGTAGCATACACTTGTGACTTCAATACCTAGGAGGCAGAGACAGGATAAATATATATGTATCTATGTAAAACATATGGCCAGCAAGATGGCTCGGTGGGTAAAGGCGCCTGCTGTGAAGCCTGATGACAGGTGTCTCATCCTTGGAACCCACCCATTGAAAGGAGAGAAGCAATTCCTACAAGTTTGTCCTCTGACCCCCTCATGTGTACCCTGGCACAAATACATCTCTCTGTCTGTCTCTCTCTGCTGTCTGTCTGTCTCTTTTTCTCCAAACATAGTAAGTAAGTAAGTAAGTAAATAAATAAATACATAAGTAAATATAACGATAAATAGGGGCTAAAGAAATGGCTTAGTGTTTAGAAGTATTACTGCTCTTGCAGAGGACCTGGGTTTGGTTCCTAGCTTCCATATGGTGACTCACAAGTGTCTGTAACTCTACTTCCAAGGGATTTGGTGCCCTCTTCTGGCCTTTCAGGAATCTGCACACACAAGGTGCACATAAAACTCATATAGGCACACACAAGCCCTTTTTAAAAAGAAAAATCTTAACAAATATGATTTAAAAGATTCCCGTGTGAGCATTAACTTGAGGCAAAAGGCCAAGGAAACCCTCTTAACGAACAGTGACATCCTGTGTGGCACTGGCCCCCTAATGAGGTCTCACACAAGGGTCTTTTTTTTTCCTGTCAGTTGACTTTGGGCTTTGCCACAGTGATGCATCTGAACTCAGTGGTGGAGTCTCACAGTGGTCACATGTGGGTGGGTGGGCATGATCGGTAATAAAACTATGTGATTCTAGCTTGTGTGAATCTTGTATTAGAGGTCATGTCCCTCACGTACCCTCCAGGAGGACAAGGTACATCTGAGATGAAGGCAGCCTTTACTTAGTCAACCGTCCCACTTTGCAGTCCAATTTATGAAATGCCCACAGGCTCTTAGAAGCCCTTAAACCCAGGACTCCATGGCTCAGATCCTCACCCCTTCCCCAGCTAAAGTGTTTCAGGGGCTTCTTCTAGGGAGTTCCTAGCTCTGAGTTCCAGGGAACGCACATACTTGGCTTTTGGTTCCTAGTTCACATAAGAACCCCCTGAATGTTCTTTATGGCCAAACACCGCCTCAATTCCCCAGTGTGGGTTTGGAACGTTCCAGAATCTCATGCCTTTTATAATGCAATCATTTATTGCCTGGGACTCTTGCTCAGCACTTCCTTTACAACTTTGCAGTTTTCTTGCTGCCTCCTTAATTGCCTCTATATTTACTTCCCAGCTGGTCAGTGTCTGAGCCGTCTGAACTTCTCCCATCCTTTCGGCTTTGTTGCTTGATTGTTGTTGAGACATCCCTATCTCCACCTCCCACACCCACCCTGGGTGCTCAGGGTTGAACTCAGGACCTCATAGATTGAAGCAAATGCTCTACCCCTGAACCACACCCTCAGCCTCTGACTGAGGGGTTCCCGGCAAGCACTCTACAGCTGAGCTACACCCCACCCACACCATATTTAATGCCTTTTGACCTAACGGTATTTTCAAGCCCGAGGACGGACTTACTGAGATGTAAAGCCGAGCCTTGCCTGTATGTTGGCATGTGTGTCTGGGTGGGGTCTACCAGCCATGCATGAGGGATGAGTGCATCATGCCTGTGATGACTGTGCACTGCATGTGTGTGGGTACTGCTGCACAGTATGTAGGCTTTCCCTGCTGTGGGTGACATGATCAGATTCTCCATAGAAAATGTGTCTAACTGTACCTGAGGGGTGTGTCTGGCCACAGGCCATCTGGAAGCTGAGCCGGGAGAAGCGAAGGCGGGGTCTTTCCGATCACTCAGTGTATCATTTCACACCTCATTCGCTGGTCTCACCATGCTCTCCTTCAGCCATGGCTGGCGTCCTTCAGGAGTGAGCGTTTTGCCTTTTCCTTCTGCAGAGAATCCAGTTTTCTGTTTGGGGAGAGGACAGTACCCAGAGACGTCCTCCTGCATGAGCCAGTCTGCACGGAACACCTCTGTTCTCTCCCTTCAAGTTCAAGTACATGCAGTATGTCACTGGGGAGGGGACTCAGCGGGATCCAGGGCTCATCAGCCCTCCCTGCTGCAGAACCAGGGCTGAACTAAGTAACTTGTCCCTTCTCTCTCCCTTTCTCCATCCCCTTCCTGTTGTTCCCCTTCTGTCCCTTTTCTTTCTCTCTCTCTCATTCTCTCTCTTCTTCCTTACCTACATTATTTTTCATCCCTACTTTTCTACTGAGAATAGCAGGTTGTTTTTGTTTTTATTTTTTCATTTTTAGTGTGTGTGTGTTTGTGTGTGTGTGTATGTGTGTGGTGTGTGTGTCTGTGTATGTGTGTGTGTATGTGTGTGTGCATGTGTGTATGGGTGTCTATGTGTGTGTGTAGTGTGTGTGTATGTGTGTGTAGTGTGTATGTTTGTGTGTATGTCTGTGTGTGTAGTGTGTGTGTTTATGTGTGTAGGTATGTGTGTGCATTGTGTGTGTCTGTGCGTATGTGTGTGTGCATGTGTGTGTATGTGTGTGTGCATGTGTGTATGTGTGCATGTGTGTGTACGTGTGTGTGTGTGTGTGTGTGTGTGTGTGTGTGTACGTTAGAAGACAATGCTCAGGAATCAGTTATTTTACCATGTGGGTCCTGAGGATTGAACTCAGGACATTCGTGTTCATGGCTGACACCTTTACTTGCTGAGGTCTGTCCCTGTCTCTATCTCCATCCCCCTTCCCCTCTCCTGGTTTCACTCTGTAGATCAGGCTGCCCCAAAGCACACCGCACTGTCTCTCCTCTGAGTGTTGGTATGGCTAGTGTGCACAACGCAGCCACTTTGCCTTCCCTGATGGAGCATAACTCGGCAGCCATTTTTCTTTTCATTTTTTTTTCCTTTCTGTTGTTTCTATGTTGGATTTCTTTATCTTTGTCAATTTCTATCTTTAAACTTAATCCTTTATGTCACCTCAGTGGGGTTTCAGGAATATGTGGCAATATCTGCCATCTGTGCCAAAAATAACCAAGAAAGGAACCATGGAATGTCCCCTTGCAGAGGCAGGTCACCATACGGGGCAGCCGGGCACAGCCTCCTGACATCCTGATGGTAATATTAAACTCTTAATTTTTAAACCTTATGTAAGAAATATTTCTGAGCTAAGAAGCACATAAAACACCCCATAAAATACTCATATACCAACCGCTGAGATTAAATAGCTGTTAGCATTATGTCATATTTGCTTCAATGTTTCCTTGACTTTTATTTTGAAAAAGTCCAGGGCAATGTATTTTTCTTTTTGAGACAGGGTCTTGCTATGTATACCAGGCTGTATAATTGTAACGGTATCCTGCATGCTTTCCCCTTTTAATTTTACTTTTATTAAAAAAATTTTTTAAAAAGATTTAGCTGGGCATGGTGGCCCATACCTTTAATTCCAGCACTTGGCAGAGGCGGAGGCGGAGGCGGGGCCGGGCCTGGGGGCGGGGGCGGGGGCGGGGGCAGAGGCAGAGAGGCAGAGGTGGAGGCAGAGGCCGTTGGATCTCTGTCACCTTGAGGTCAGCTTGATCTACAGAGAGTTCCGGGACAGCTGGGACTACACAGAGAGACCCTGCCTTGAAAATAAAACAAAAAAGATTTGTATTTCATATGGATGACTGTTTTGCCTGCATATATACATACAGTGCTTTCAGAGGCCAGAATAGCATCATATCCTCTGAAGCTGGAGTTACAGACAGCTGTGAACTGCCACTCAGGTGCTGGGAACTGAACTCAGGTCCTCTGCAAGAGCAACAAGTGTTCTTATTTATTTATTTATTTAAATGTATTTATTTATTTTATGTAAGCACACTGTAGCTGTCTTCAGACACCCCAGAAGAGGGCATCAGATCCCATTACAGATGGTTGTGAGCGACCATGTGGTTGCTGGGATTTGAACTCAGGACCTTTGGAAGAGCAGTCAGTGCTCTTAATCACTGAGCTCTCTCTCCAGCCTCCAGCGACAAGTGTTTTTAACCACCAAGCCATATCTCATTGAAATCAGCCTGCCTCTGCCTCCTGAGGGCTAGGATTAAATGCTAGTGCCACCTTACCTACTCAACTTTGGGGCTTTGTATTCATAAATAAAACTTCCAAGCCTGAACTTTATTATGTTTTAGTTTTAAGTTTTGTATGTTTGTTTGTGTGGTGTGTGGGTATGTGTTTTTCTGTATATATGTGTGTATGTGGCAAGGTATCCACATGTGTGTAGATATGTGTGTACATATGTAGGGTGTTTGCACACGTGTGTAAGTATTCATGCAGGTGTGTGGGGTATGTGCATGTGTGTGTGTGTGTGCGCACGCGTGCATGCACGTGAATATATGTGTATGTGTGTGTGTGTTTACACATGTGTGTGTATGCAAACATCATAGGTTAATGTGATTTTTTTTTTTTTTTATCACTTTTCACCTTAATTTTTGAGACAAGGTTTCTCACTGAGCTTGGAGCTCATCAGTTGGCTAGACTGTCTGGCCAGGGAGTACCAGAGATCTGCCTCTCTCCTCTCCCTAAACACTGGGTTTCAGATGTGCACTTCCAAGGCTGGCTTTTACCTGGGTACCGAGGATATGAACTCATATGCTGTGTTTACTGCCCTGTTTGAGTTCCTGTCCTGACTTCCTTCAGTGATGAACTTCATGGAAGTATAAGCCAAGTAAACTCTTTCCTTCTCAAGTTGTTTTTTGATCATGGGGTTTCATTCATCTGTGCCCTGAAGAGATCTATCTTGGTGTCTTAGTCAGAGTTTCTATTGCAGCAATGAAACTCAAACAGGGCAGGGACTTGGAGGCAGGAGCTGGTGCAGAGGTCACGGAGAGGTGCTGCTTACTGGCTTGTTCTTCTTGACTTGCTCAGCCTGCTTTCTTCTAGAACCCAGGACCACCAGCCCAGGGGATGACACCTCCTACAGTGGGCTGGGCTCTCCTCCATCATTCACTAATTAAGAAAATGCCTTACAGCTGGATCTTATGGAGGCATCTCCTCAACTGAGGCTCCCTCCTTTCAGATAACTCTACCTTGTGTGGCAAGTTGACATAAGACTGGTCAGCACACCTAAGTTACTTTTCTCTTGTAACACAATTCTTGAAAAAGCATCTGAAGGAAGGAAAGGGACTGGAGAGGTAGCTCAGTGGGGAAAGCTCATGTAAGCTTCATGGCAGGAGTTTCATCCCCGGAATGGAGAGTGTACAGAGAGAACTGATTCTTGAAAGCTGTCCTCTGGCCTTCACATGCATGCTGGGGTATGTATGCATATGCTCCCTACATTATACACACAGTAAATAAATAAATAAATAAATAAATAAAATTAAGGAAATACGAATTTATTTGGGCTCCCATTTTGAAGGTCCAGTTATCATGGCAGCAGGAGCGAGGCGAGGCAGCTGTTACTGTGTCCCCAGTCAGGAGGCAGAGAGGGATGTTACATTGTGTCTCTAGTCAGGAAGCAGAGAGGGATGTTATATTGTGTCCACAGTCAGGAAGCAGAGAGAGATGGATGCTGGAGCTCAGCTTACTTTGTCCTTTTTTTTTTTTTTTTTTTTTTTTTTTTGCTCAGAAACCCAGGCCACATCTAGGGTAGATATCCCCACTTTAACAACCTGATCTATTTAATTTTGTTTTTTAAAATGGCATTTATTTTATTTGTGTGTATGTGTGTGTGCACAGGTGCACCTGTGGAGGTCAGAGAACACCTGTGGATATTGGTTCTCTCCTTCCACCATATGGGTCCTAAGGGATTGAACTCGGGTTGCCAGGCTTGGCGGCAAGTGCTTTTACTCACTGAACCATCTCACAGGCCCTCGACTAACCTAATCGGGGGCGGGGGGAAGGCTGGGGTGGGTCTCCATCTCATGCTGCATCCACGGGCATGGATGGTTGCATCTCCCCTCTGTGTTCCTGATGTTCTTCTCAGATGGCAGTGTGTAGGAAGCAGGAGGTCTAAGTTTATCCCGGGTTCCACAGTCCATCTTCACCCTCTGAGGTTGGGATCCACTGATGAACTCCATCCCTGAGCCTGGGAAGAATCTAGAAAGGGTCGGACATTTGTGAAGGTTCTAGAAAGGTCTGGAGAATATTCTTCTGAGGGTAGCATGATCCCCATCACACTGCCCAGTGGATTCTATACTTTATAAATCGTGACTGTTTTCTTCCGTGTGTGCACTCCTGTGATATGCACGTGTGAAGGTTCATAGGCTATGCCAGGATATCGTCTCCAAACCATCCCATAAAGCAGTGGCTCTCAGCCTTCCTAAGGCTGCGACCCTTTAATACAGTTCCTCGTGTTGTGGTGACTGCCACCCATAAAATTATTCCCATTGCCACTTCATAACTGTAATTTTGCTACTGTTATGAATTCAAGTGTAAGTGTGTGTTTTTTGATGGTCTCAGGTGACCTCTGTGAAAATGTCCTCCGAACTTCAAAGGGATCTCGACCCATAGGTTGAGAACCATTGCCATCGAGGAACTGAGTTGGATTTTTGGTTCTGTGTCACACTTTCTGGAACCCAAGGCTTTCAATGTCCTGTTCCATTCCCTTGAGGTTTGCAAGACAGCTTCAGCCTAGTCCTGAAGCAGAGCGGGAACTGGAGCTTTGACCCTGAGCTAGGGGTCTTCCAGAGGAGGGCTGGAGCCTGCCCCCCTCTACCCCCCCCCCCGTCAGCTTGCTCCCCTTCTACTGCCATCCCACCAGCAACTGCAGGAACAGGCCCCCGTCTGCATTTATGGAATTCCTGTCTGCAAAAGCCTCACAGTTGTTTTCGATTAGCGTACAAGTCGACATGCGCGTTGAACATCTGCTGTTAATCCAGGTCCCGGTGGAAGGGAGATGCCAACACGTCGTTTATTAGGCACGTCCATCCCATAATGTCCTCGCTCTGCCTTTGTCTTCCATGGAGGAGGCCGTAAGGGTTCCAGAGTGTCTTTTATTTGGCTGCAGACCATGTTTCCTCCCGCCTAACGGGATCAGGACAGAATGGATTCCAGGTTGTTAATGTATGCTATTTTGGAACCGGACTCTGCGGCTATTCATTCTGAAGTCTCTGGGCAAATATCCAACTCATGTTTGCCCCTGGTCATCACAGCGGCATCAGAAACCTGGGTCCAGTCCTCTGGGGAAGGGCAGGGGGCACCGGAGGAGTGGGAAGAAAGAAACTCATATCCACAGCTCCCGATTTTAAGGGAATTCTGGGCAGACACCGGTAGATGGGCGGGGCGGGAGGCGGTGTTAGATGATGGACAAAGGAGCCTTTGGAGTCCCGGTTCTGGGCAAGGAGGAGGTGAAGTGGGACACCACTTCCAGAGCCACTGGAAGGGCTGCAGAGAAGGCTCAGTGGGTAAAGTCCTGGCCGCAGAAGCGTGGGGCCGGGGTTTGAGTCCCCTTGGTGGAACATATCTGCAGCTCTGCCATTGGGGAAGGCAGAGAGGCTGACTGATCCCAGAGGCTCAGCAGTGGACCAACCCATCTAGCTGGATCGGCCATCTCTAGGCTCAGACGGGGTTGCTCTCTCAAAGAAATAAGGTGAAGAGTGATTCAAGGGAGAGCCAAAATCAACCTCTGGCCTCCAAACAGACATGCGCACACACACACACACACACACACACACACACACACACACACACACGAGAGAGAGAGAGAGAGAGAGAGAGAGAGAGAACAGAGAGAGAGAGAACACAGAGAGAGAACAGAGAGAGAGAACAGAGACAGAGAGAGTGGAAGGAGGAGAAGAGAAGAGAAGAGAAGAGAAAAGAGAAGAGAAGAGAAGAGAAGAGAAGAGAAGAGAAGAGAAGAGAAGAGAAGAGAAGAGAAGAGAAGAGAAGAGGGGAGAAGAGGGGAGGGGAGAAGAGGGGAGGGGAGGGGAGGGGAGGGGAGGGGAGGGGAGGGGAGGGGAGGGGAGGGGAGGGGAGGGGAGGGGAGGGGAGGGGAGAGAAGAGAAGAGAAGAGAAGAGAAGAGAAGAGAAGAGAAGAGAAGAGAAGAGAAGAGAAGAGAAGAGAAGAGAAGAGATCTAGAAAGACCCTGAAGAATCTTTAGGGTGGAATGCTGTCCCATAGTGTCCCCAGCTATAGCGGATCCCCTATAGCTTTATAAGCAGTGACTTTTTCTTTTTTGTTGTGTGTTTTTCTGTATGGTGTGTGCCTATAAGCATGGAGTGTGTGGAAGACAGCAGTTTGAGTTGCAATGTCTTCCTCCATCCCTTAACCACATTCCTTTCTGAGACAGAATCTCTCCCTGAATCTGGAGCTCACTGCTTCCTCTAGACAGGCTGATCACTCAGGACTGGCCATCCTCCCCAGCTCGGGGGATGGCAAGCAGGTTTGCTTTGTGACCTGCCTCAGGAGCTGTCTCTCCTACCCAGAATATCTCCAGACCTTATAACAAAGAAGATCTTCCCTCAGATGGAGAGTGACCATCCTTGGCTTTTCAACATTCTGGGGATTGAATTTATGGTCCCTTGCTTTCAAGGCAGGTGCTTTACCAATTGAGCCATCTCCCCAGCACAATGTGGGACTCACTGTATTGGTCAGTAGGGTAATGAGGTCTGTGTGTGTGTGTGTGTGTGTTTGTGTGTGTGTGTGTGTGAGAGAGAGAGAGAGAGAGAGAGAGAGAGGCAGACAGACAGACAGACAGAGACAGAGATAGATAGTAAGCAGCCCAACCACATCCCAGAGAACCATGTGTCTGTGGAAATTCTCTCTGATTGGGCCCTGAAGATGCAGGCACACAAATGTTGACCTCACCCTGAGCCAGAGCACAGACCTCACCTGAGGCCTTTGGGACCACCAGCTAATGTGACCCTGGGGGAAAGGATTACCTAACTTTTCGTTTTGTGTTGTGGTATCCGGTACTCTCTTTAGCCAGCCTGGACTCCTCAGACACTCTCAAGGAGGCTCCTATAGAAGGTGGAACTTTGGACAAGACTCATTGCTTGGGGATGTGCTTTTGAGCCTGGTAAGATCTACCATGTTCACATGAAGACCTGAGATCCTGGGCCCAGTACTCTGTGCTCCCAGAGTCCCCAGCCCTCTGCACACTAGCCCTCTGGTTGGTCACTCTCCATCTGAGGGAAGATCTTCTTTGTTATAAGGTCTGGAGATATTCTGGGTAGGAGAGACAGCTCCTGAGGCAGGTCACAAAGCAAAACCTGCTTGTCACCGTTGGGCTGTGGAGTGGCTTTTACATTGCAAACTTTTTATTGCCATTATTCCTGTCTGCGTTACCAGCTCAGCCTATTCTAATCTTAAATAAAATTAGAGATGTTAGGGCAAAAATAGAGCCTATTGGTAGAATGCTTGCCTAGCATGCATGAAGCCCTGAGGTCAAGGCCCAGAAATGTCATCCTCGTCCTCGTCATCATCACAAGAAAAGACCAACAGAGAAGGCTATAATGCCACAATACCACTGGGCAGATAGGGTAGTGTGTGCTGTCTCATATTATTATTTCATGTGTACATATATGTGTATATGTGGGTATGTACATATGAGTGTAGGTGCCTATGGAAGTCAGAGGCTTTTGAACCCCTGGAACTGGAGTTATGTGGTGTGGTGGTTTGAATAGACTCATGTGTTTGAATGCTTGGCCATAGGACTATTAGGAGGTGTGGCCTTGTTGGAGGAAGTGTGCCACTGTGTAGGCAGGCTTTGAGACCTCCTTTGATTAAGCTCCGCCCAGTGCAGAAGACAGTCTCCTCTTGGCTGCCTGCAGGAAATCGTCCCTTTCTACTGCCAGTGGATCAAGATGTAGCACTCTGGGCTCCCCCAACACCATATCTGCCTGCTCAATGCCATGATTCCCACCATGATGGTAATAAACTGAACCTCTGAATCTGTAAGGCAGCCCCAATGAAATGGTGTCCTTTATAAGAGTTTCATGGTGTCTCTTCACATCAATAAAGCCAAAGCTAGGACCCATGGTGAGCCACTCAGGTGCAGGTACTGGCAACGGAACTCAAACACTTTCTTCTAAAATGGTGTGTCTGTGGGTATATGTGGCATGGTGCGTCTGTAAAGGTTGGAGGTCCACCTTGTTTGAGACCAGGTCTCATGTTAGCTGCTAAGTACTCCCAGCTAGCTGGCCTGAGGGCTTCTGGGATGTCTCTGGTCTCTGCCTCACATCTCTTCATAGGAGTGCTGGGATTGCAGACGTGTACTGCTGTGTCCCGCTTTTTGTGGGTCTTGAGGGTCCAAACTCAGGGTCTCACACTTCCACAGGAAACACTTTGCCCACTGAGCATCTCCCAGTCTCTCTTTAATAGGGATAAATTCTACGTAAGATGAAACTGTCTGCAGCTTGAAAAAACAGCTCTGTTGGTGATACAGTCACCAGAGCTCATTTAAAAAATAAAAAAAATTTAAAAAGCCAGGACTTTGTGGTGGTGGTGCACGCCTTTAATCCCAGTACTCCGGAGGCAGAGGCAGGTGAATCTCTGAGTTCCAGACCAGCCTGGTCCACGCAGTGAGTTCTGGGCTGGCCAGAGCTACCCAGAAAAGCCCTATCTCAAACAAAACAAAACAACAAACAAACAAACAAACAGACAGACAGACAAATGAAACCAAACCACCAAAAAACAAAACAAAACACAGATGTAGGTTCCATGGATCTAACAGAATCTTCTGAGTGCACCTGTTCTCCTGGGCACATACCCACGCACCCACGCACACAAGTGGAAGTACTGTCAATCGATTAAAATAAATCTGAAAAGCAGTTAAAATGATCAATTTCATCTTATTTTCTCTGTGTGTGTACCTCTGCATATGTGCGCAGGAGTACGTGCTTATGGGACGGTTAGTCAGTCTCGGGCCCAAGTCTTCAGTCATCATCCACATGGTTTTTTTTTTTTTTTTTTTTTTGAGACAGGGTCTCACCAAGTAGGCTAGGCTGGCTGGCCAAAGAGCCTTGAGGCTTGTCCTATCTTTATGACCCCCACACTGGAGGTCAAGGGCTTATCACCACGCCTGGCTCTGTTTTTTGTTTGGTTTGCTCTAGTTTGGTTTGGTTTAGTTTTTGAGACAGAGTTTCACTGTGTAACCCTGGCTGTCCTGGAACTCACTCTGTAGACCAGGCTGGCCTCGAACTCAGAAATCTGCCTGCCTCTGCCTCCCAAGTGCTGGGATTAAAGATACTCATCATCACAGCCTGGCGATACAGCTGTTTTTGAGTTGTCCAACAGGGAACTTGGAGCTGAACTTGAGTCCTCTGCAAGGCCACTCTAAGCCACTCAGTCACCTCTCCTGTTTTGAGAGTTTAGCTACTTTTAAGTATGAGATTCAGTACCATCAAGTGCATTTGCATATCGGATTCAACTGTCACCACTGGCCGCCGTCTCTAGAATGTTCCCGGCACCCTGATTAAAGTTTTAAGGAAGAGGGGATTACCAGATGTTCTCTCTCCAGCACACCCTTCTGTGTTATCTCCCCCTTTTATGGTCTTTTAGCGATTTTATAACCCTGTGAAGTTGTACGACTGTCAAAATCGCTGTGCACGACCCCTGTCCACATGCTCGCCAGCTAACTGCGTCCTGTGGAATGTTCTTGCTTGCGCCCCGGGGATGCGCCTGGTTTGCATCTATTCATCGGCTCTTTTTGGCAAGCCTGCAACATCTGCATTCCCATAGTTCTATGCATTTGCCTTTGGACTGGTTATGACAGGCACCTCTCAGGCTCTGGCCCTCTTTTAGTTAAGAAACCGAGTTGAACTTTAACACTGATGTGAGGGCTTCATGTTTGCTTTTGTGAGGACTGAAAGTGTGTGAGCACACGTGTTCACAGGTGTGTGTGTGTGTGTATGCACTCACAGGTGTGTGTGTGCTCGCACATGCATGCAAGAGAGTGTGTGTGTCTCTGTGCTGTGCATGTCTGTGTGTATGCATAGTTTTACATATGTGTGGATGCATATACACGTCTGTGTAAGTGCCTGTGGTGACCTGGAGTTGTCATCAGGAGCTATCATCTACCTCATTCCTCAAGGCAGAGTCTCCAGGCCAACCCCAGAGCTTGCTGGGATGGCTGGTCTCACTAGCCAACTTGCTCTGGGGATCCCCATCTCCACCTTCTGAGGCTAGAATTGCAGTCGGTCCCCCGTGACTAGCTGACACTTGTATGGATTTCTGGGATCTGATCTCTGGCCTTCACAGCTGCAAGCACTTTAACCCCCTAGATATCTCCCCCACCCCTACTTTATCTCCTTAAAAAGATTAGTTCACTTTGCTTTTATTTACGTTCTATGTGTGTGCCTGCATGGGTTCATGTGCACCATATGTGTGTGGGTGCCAGCAGAGGCCAGAAGATGTCTTTGGCCCCCTTGGAACTGGAGTTTACAAGCAGTTGTGAGCTGCCCAATGTTGAGCGCTAAGAACCCAGGTCTGCGGCCAGAGCAGTGCATGCTCTGATCTATGAGTTATCTTGCCATTCACCACCACCTTGCTTGAGACAGGGGCTCTCATTGGCCAGTAACTCACCAAGAAGGCTAGGATGTCTGGCCACTGAACCTCAGGAATCTGCTTGTCTGCCCCCACCCCTGCACCGTGGTTACAGACCCACACCACCGTGCCCGGCTTTTTTAATGTGGGTTCTGGGGATTGCACTCAGGGTCAGATACTGGCAGGGCAAGTATGTGCGCTGTCTCTCCAACACCATTTTGGTTTTGTTATACAGTCTCATGCAGCCCAGCCTGACTTTAAATTCTCTGTGTTAACGAGGCAAATGTTCATCTTCCTGCCTCTTCCCAGCATTTTAGTCTCCAAATTGGAGACGCTGTGGTTTAACCCCCGAGAGTCTCCATCTGTAGGAGGACAGACTATGCAACTAGGCAGCCGGGGACAGAAATGGCCCCCGTGCTTCCTCTCTTTGGCACCAGTCTCGCAGGCAGGCATGGCTTCTATTTGATAGGTTGAAGAAGTCAAGCAGCTGGGCCGGAGCCCAGACCTCCTCAGCTGTGGGGAGGACAAGGCAGGGAGCCCACTCAGCTGTCACAATTAAAGAAAGAGGTCCCAGATACTAGCCTCATTCCCCCACTCAGGGAGCAAGCGATAGCATTACAGCGTCGGCTAGTGTGGAGGGATGGCTTGGTCAGTCACACGCTCGCCTTACAAGCCTGGGGACCTGAGTTTGATCTGATCCTCAGAACCTACAGGGACGACCCAGGTGTGGTGGCGTGTGCCTGTACCTGTACTCCCAGGGCTGAGGAGGCAGAATCAGGAGGCTCCCTGGGTCTCTGGGTCTCGCCGGCCAGCCAGCCTGGCTGAGTCCGTAAGGTCCACGCCAGTGAGAGACCCTGCCTCAAAAAGCAAAAAAGCAAGGTGGATAGCATCTGAGGGTGACAGCCAGAGTTGAGCTCTGTCCTCTACCTGTGCATATATGAGTGCACTCCTCTGGGTACTTACATACAGGAAATGTATACACATGTGTGTATAAACACACACACACACACACACACATACACAGAGAGAGAAAGAGAGAGAGAGAGAGAGAGAGAGAGAGAGAGAGAGAGAGAGAGAGAGAGAGAGAGAGAGAGAATGTGTGTGTCTGAGATCACCTTGCTTCACTGTGCCTCAGGGCTCATACTGGCAAGCCTGGAGCATGTCTTTCATGCCTGTCGCCAGCTGTTTCTCACCCTTGGGACTTGACTGTGAAGAGTGGGTGGGTATGAACACTGCCTCCATTTAGAGATGAATAGACAGAGTCTCAGCAAGGTCAAAAGAGCAGCCCTTGGGGCTGGAGAAATGGCTTAGTGGTTAGGAGCGGTTACTGCTCCTAGTGGTTAGGAGCGGTTACTGCTCCTGCAGAAAGCTGAGTCGTGTTCCCAGGCCCCATGTCAGGCATCTTCCGAGTGCCTGGAACTCTGACTCCAGGCGATCCCATGCCCTTTTTGGTCTCCCTAGGCACCTGTAAATGTGCATATTCCATTTTTTTTGGGGGTCTCTTTGTGTCTCTGTCTGTCTGTCTGTCTCCCTCCTTTTTCTCTATGCATAATTTAGAAAACAAAACCAAACAAAGCAAAGGCCAGTCTGGGGTCACAGTTACAGCCAGTGGCAGCAGCCTTGTCCTCCCAGTGACCTGGAGAGCAAAGAGGCTGGGGGGGGTGTGTGTGTGCAAGCACCCTCAGTGTGGCAAACACACATTTTGGGGTGCTTGGAGCAATTCCTTCAGTCACTGGGACTTTGTTTGCTTCGTGAGAAATAAAGCTATTAAGAGAGAAGAGAAGAAAACCAATGACAAAAAGCATTTGCTCGGGAAATTTAAATAATGCATGCTTTTGTTTGGTTCAGTTAGTTGGAAAAATGCATTTTTTTTTTTTACTGTAGGGGGAGGGGTGGAGATTTGCAGACTCGGTTTCACTTCAAAACTATCTCTGAGCAGGCAGGATACGGAGCCTATGACCTGAAAATAAGTGTCACCCGGGTCTTGTACATGGTGAGCCCTCCCACACACCTAGCAGGCTCCCAACAAGAAGGCCAGGTTTTATTATGTAGCCCAGGCTAACCTGTTCCTCTGTAGCCCAGGCTGACCTCAAACTTGCAGTCCTCCTGCCCTAGCCTCGTGGGTGCTCCACCTTACTGACCCTTAGTTTTAGTTCTCATCAAGTTCACTGTCCCCTGATTTATTGATTTACTTATTCACTTATTCTGCATGTATGTGTGAGTGTACACGTGAGTATGCATGACCGTATAGGCACACGTATGTGGAGGCCAGAGGCAACTCTCACGTGTAGTCCTTAGGAAAACCATCCACCTCTTTTCAGACAGGGTGCCTCACTGGCCTGTAACTCATCAATTAGGCTAAACCGGCTAGATATCTAGTTCCAGAGATCCACCTGCCCTTGCCTCCCCAGTGCCGGCATTACAGGTGCATGCCACCATGCCTGGCATTTCCCTAGGTGCCAGGGACAGACGTCAGCTCCTCGTGTTTGCAAGCAAGCACTTTACAGACCGAGCTATGTCTCTAATATTCGCCAAACCCCGATTCCCCGCCCCGCCATGAACCCCAGCTGTGAACCTGAGTTCCAGAGTCGGGATCCCTCAAGGCTCTTTGTCTGTATTTTCAGTATCTCGAATAACGCGCGGTTTGCGCTCAGCAGACAAGTCGACTCTCCCGGGTTTGCTTGAATGAGCGAGTGAGAGAATTAAGTCCAGGAAGGTATGGCAGGGGGCCAGGCCTGGCTCTCGCAGTTCCATTTGTTTAGTAAGACGTGACTTGGCTTTACCCTACACGGGTGATAAGCCGCACCTCCCTCCACAGGTTGCAAAGCAAGCCCCAGGGCTGACCCCGCCCCCACCCCCAAGCGACTGTGATCCATCCCCTCTGCAGAGAGAAACCAGGCTTCCCCTGAAGCCTCAGACTCTCCTGGGAAGAACAGTCTTCAACCTGATGCTACTCTGTCTCTGTGGGGGTGGGGGTGAGGTCGGGGAGAGACCTGGAATACTATTATTGTCTTAAACAGACATTACTGAGAAAGTCAGGTTTTCAGAGAGACACCATCAGCCTTCAACTGTAATTGCTGTATATGGAGGGCTATAAAGTCATCTACCATGATGTCATGAATGTAGCCTACATATCAGTCTGCCTGCAAACGCTAGCAAGCATGCTGACTTGATTTCTCCTCTGTGTTTGGGGTGGATGGCAGGGGGTATTCACCTACGTATGCAAAAGCCATACATTGGGTGACTTCTACTGTTTTTTATATCTTGTTTTTTGAGGTCATCAATTAGGTTAGGTTGCCCAGTGAACCCTGGGGCTCACTGGATCCCTGCTTACACCCTGCCCCCACAGTGCTGGGGATATGGTCGTGCACGATCACGCATGGCTTTTCTTTTTTAGTGGGTGACAGAGATCAGAACTCAGGTCCCCATCTTGTGTAGTGGGCACTTTACCTACAGAGTGGTCTCCTCAGCCCCTCGATTTCCCTTTATGTATGTCAAAGAGACACCATTTAAACTGTGAATTTCCTGTGGAGGCGCAAGGAAACTTCAGGCACTGTGGGCTACCTGGGACACGGATGTCACCACATCTGGTCACTCTTGCCTTGAAGACTTCAAAGGACTCATGCATTCCAGAGGGAGGCTCTGGATTGCAAGGCATGCCCAGCCTTGGAAGTCCTGGTGTGTGTGTGTGTGTGTGTGTGTGTGTGTGTGTGTGTGTGTGTTACTGTCCAGAGCAGAGCACTCCAGAGGGGAAAAGGCTCACATGAGTTGACTTGTGAACCAGGGTCACAGGCAACATCTGGCAGGTGCCATGGATGCTTAGGAGAAGGAGTGGCTTGTGCCACTGCTGCCAACGTAGGCTGGCTGCAGTATAGACCTGCTGGGCACCACAGCAGAGTGAGCAGGGTGTACCACAGTCCTGGAATACCTCTTGTGTTCCCAGGCCCCATATCAGACATCTTCCGACTGCCTGTAACTCTGACTCCAGGCGATCATGCCCTTTTTGGTCTCCCTAGGCACAAAATCAGGGCAGGAAGGGGACTCAGGGACAAATGGCACTTACTGCTCCATTTCCCTCCAAGAAAGTGGGATACCCTGGTGATAGTTGGGGGTTTACTACAGGAATTTCCTCAAGCCTTTCTTTAAAAGTTTATTTGGTAATTAGTTGCCCCCCAAAATGCAAAATGATAACAATTTTAGTTTAGAGGTGACTTTTTGGGGTATGCAATTATCTCCCAGAAGAAGGGGCTCTCTGACTCTAGAGATGTCATCTGGAGAGAGGCCTTGTGAGTCTTGTAGGCTTCAGAAACTTCCTGAAACTTACCAGTTCTGTTTTTTGTTTGGTTGGTTGGTTTTTTGTTTTGTTTTTCTTTTTTTTTTCTTTTTTTTTTTTTGAGCCTTCTGAGTTTTAGTTTTCCTCCTAAGACTTTTAAAAGATTTATTTTATTTTATGTGTATGGATGGATGTTTTGCTTGCATGTGTGTCTGGGCACCACATGCATTCCTGCTGCCTACAGAGGCCAGAATAGGGGGGCAGATGCTCTGTAACTGGAGTTACAAATGACTGTGAACCACCACCATGTGGGTGCTGGGATTTGAACCTGGGTCCTCTGGAATAGCAGCTGGTGCTTTTAACCACTGTGCCATCTCTTCAGTTCCTACTTTCTGCATCTCAGTGAGTCTTCCTCTAGGAGGAAATATTTCAATCTAGAGAACATAGCTACACAGCACTCCCATCCCTTAGCCCTGAGGACCATCCAGGCTATAGCAGTGACTGAGAGCAGAGATCTAGGCATGCCCATCAGACCAGGGAAACACCATAGAACTTATCTCCAACCTAGACCTCCATGCCTCAGTTTTCCCAGCTGTAAAGTGGGTCTGTTATTGTTGTGATTATAAAAAAATAAAGCGATAAGAATATGTTTAATGGGGGGGGGGGGGTGGCGAGGTGTTGGGGAATGTCTCAATGGCCCCAACAAGGCATCTCTTCCCCCTGAGGGACCAGCCACACCATGGTATAGTATAGAACAGAGTTTATTCAGGGCATATGGAGGGGAGTTAAGAGGGTAGTAGAGGCAGAGAAAGGCAGCGAGAGAGAGAGAGAGATAATGTAGAGAAGTAGAGGCTAGCCATGACCATGTGGAGAGGGGGGTAAGGGAAGGGAGAACAAGGGGCAAGAGAGTAAAAGAACAAGAGAGAGAGGAGGGGCAAGCAGCCCCTTTTATAGTGGGCCAGGCCTACCTGGCTGTTGCCAGGTAACTGTGGGGAGGAGGATACCTGGCTGTTGCCAGGTAACTGTGGGGAGGAGGATACCTGGCTGCAACCAGGTAACTGTGGGGGTGGAGTCCAGACGGAATACCAACAGTCATGCTGCCTCACCTCCCAGGTAAGGGAAGGGCATACTGTCCTAAGTAAGAGAGTGTAGACTACAGTGATAAACTTGATAACATGATAAACTTCTACCCTCCCGCCCCCCTAAGCTGGGGGCAGCACTGTACCTCACTCAGGCTTACTGAGTACCTGAAACCTTTGGGCGTCCTCTTCTAACCAAGCAGTTGACTCTGAGGTGACATCATCATGGGACACTGGCCACAATGCACACCCTGCATACACACCCTGGTGTTACCTGCAACAAGGCTTCTATCTGAGGGCTGGGGAGATGGCTCAGTAACTGAAGAGGTTCCAGTGTAAGCATGAGAATGGGAGTGCTAACCCCAGGATCATCTATAAGGTCACCTGTCTGTGAGCTCCGTTCCCAGGGTGGGGCAGGAGGCAGAGACAGGAGACACCTGGAAGCTCACAGGCCGGCTAGCCTGGTCTACACAGTGGTAAACAATCAGAGATCCTGTCTCTCGACAAGGTAGAAAGTGAAAAATCAGTACCCGAGGTTGTCCTTTGACCGCACATGTGATATGGCACACACGCTCTCCCATTCACACAACAACAACAACAACAACAACACACACACACACACACACTATTTTTTTTGAGGAATTTTCTGAAGCACGTAGCTGTGCCTTCTGAACATGCTTGAGATATGTCCCCACAAAAAAGGCTGCTGTCCTGCTGTCATGCTGTCCTGCAGTCCTTTGGAGATCCAGGTTGAAGACAGATTCCCCAGGGTCCACAGAGGGAGGAGGTTTGGGGGTTCGGTTATCTTCCACACCGCACCCTGAGAAGCTGGTCCATGTCAAACGTTACCATCAGGACGTGAATGTAGGCCAATCCCAGCACAATGACAGACCATTCAGGAAAGTTTTGACAGGGAGATTTCACTTTGGAGTTCACGTTCCTCAGGGGGGTTGTAATGATTGCATCTGAGATGGAGTTGTTCTCTCTCAATGCTTTCCCGACTGAAGGAGCATGTGTCTGAAGGAGGACGGGCTGTTGGCGCAAGGGAGGCTTCGAGGCAGAAGCGGCCGAGAGAGGAAGCACCCAGACCCCTTCACCCCTTAGGTAGATGCAGGGCAGTGGTCATCTGTGGATGGTCCATCTGTAGCTCCCATCCCCGCATTCTTTGGCATTAAGATCATGTTCAGGTTGAGGAATTAGGCAAAGTACTCGGCTACTGTTCCAGTTGTGCTGTTGCTGGGATAAACACCATGATCAAAAGCCACTTAGGGGAGGAAAGGGTTTATTTCCAATTACACTCCCACAGTCCATCATTGAGGGAAATCAGGGCAGGAGGGCATCAGGGCAGGGATCTAGAGCAGAAACCATGGAGGAGTGTGCTCACTGGCTCATGTTCAGCCAGCTTTCTTTTATTTATTTATTTATTTATTTATTTATTTATTTATTTATTATATGTAAGTACACTGTAGCTGTCTTCAGACACTCCAGAAGAGGGCATCAGATCTCGTTACGGATGGTTGTGAGCCACCATGTGGTTGCTGGGATTTGAACTCTGGACCTTTCGGAAGAGCAGTCGGGTGCTCTTACCCACTGAGCCATCTCACCAGCCCTCAGCCAGCTTTCTTAAACAGCCCTGACCCATCTACCTAAGGGATGACACTGCCCACAGTGGCTTGGAGACCAGTCAACCATCAAGACAGTTCTTCATAGATGTAGCCACAGGCCAGTCTTATCTGGGCAGTCCCCCAGATGAGACTGGGATGTATAAAGTTGACAACTGAAGCTACCTAGGACACCCAGCATGTCCTAAGAGAGGCCTTGACTTTAAGTCCCTGAGTTCAATTCCCAGCAGTGAACAAACAGACAAACATACAAGCACCCTACTTTATATTTTTTTAGGGAATAAGAAAGATGGCTCAGTGCCTAAGAGTGCTTGCTGTCCTTGCAGAGGACCTGAGTTCCATCCCAGCATCCACATGGCGAAACTTAGAAGCACCTCTAATTCCAGCTCCAGGGCACCTGACAGCCCCCTTCTGGCCTTAAGGGGTACTACACTCTCATATGGATACTCACACACAGGCACAAACTCTGCATAGGAGAGTGAGACAGAGAGGGGGGACAAGGGGAGGGGAGGGGGAAAGGAAGAGAGAGCCTCTTTAGAGCTGAGCAAGGTACTAGCAGAACCTTCTAGAATCAGAGCCCTGGACTGAGTGGGGACAAACTTGGGACATGTGTGCTCGTGTGTGTGTGTGTGTGTGTGTGTGTGCGCGCGCGCGCGCGCGTGTGCATGCCTTGGCACACTTGTAGGGGTCAGAGGACAACCCCAGTGCCAGTTATCATCTCCTGCCCTGTTTGAGAGGAGCAGCTTGCTTTGCAGCTTAGGAAACTGAGGCTCAGAAACTTGGGGGGGGGGAATCTGTCAATGACGGGAGAGTCACAGAAATCACACTGGAAATAGCGCGCCTTCGTGGCCACCCCCAGGGTCTGTCCAGGCAGGACAGCAGGTCCAGGCCAGACTGTGGTGGTCAATACTGATTGTCAGCTTGACAGGATCAGAGTCCGTTCTGGCAGGTCTGTGAGGAAATTTCTAGATTGGGTAGACACACCCTAAATATGGGCGGCACCATTCCCTAGGCTGGGGTCCCTGGTAGAATAAAGAGGAGAAAGCAAGCTGTCCCCCAGCCTCTGCCTCTCTCTGCTTCCTGACTGTGGGTGTCATGTGACCAGTTAGTTGCCTCACGCTCCTGCCGCCAGGTCTTCCCCATCATGACAGACAGGACACAGACTCAACCAAATTCTACCCCTCCATCTTTTATTGCTTTGGTCAGAGCTGCAAGAGAAGTAACTAAGACAGTCGCTAGCTTTGAGCTTGCTGTGCGCGAGCTCGTTTCTTCATTCCTTTTGCTGTCCGCCAGAGGGAGCCACAGAGGAAACTTCCCGTGGGACGCCATGATTCCTGAGGGAAGTAGGACCTGCAGTTAGTGTGGAAACCGAGATCCATATTCCCTCACCAAGCCTACTCAAAGCTACCCAGGATGCCGTCCTTCCTGCTAGCTTACTCCCAGCACTAAAGCACAGTTAAGCCAGCTGGGTAGAGCATAATTGCAATCCCAGCCCCCGGGCAGGGTGATCTGGAATTCACCTAATGAGGCTTTATCTCTTTGTTATATACCGTGTTGGTCACTTTTCTCACAGCTGGGTAACTTGCATTTTGGGGGATGGGGGCTCAGATTCTGAGATCTTAGGGGAGCAGCTCCCCTTTCAAGCATGCCCTTAGATGGCTGTCTAACCTCTTCTTGGGCAGCTCTAGAGATGGGCACTCGCTCCCTCTGAGCGGATCCACTCAGCCTGCGGCTCATCCCCTGAGGAGGTAGGGAGGGTCTGGCCTGTATGAAGTCAGGGGAACTGAGAGGCCCACAGATGTTTGCTCTGCCTTTTTGACCAGTAGCCTAGGCCTCCCCCTCCTCCCTCTCCTCCCCCTCTTCCTGCCTCTCCTCCCACTTCTCTCTCTCCTCCCCCTCCTCCCCCACTTCTACTTCCTCCCCTTCCTCCCACTCCTCTGTTCTCTCCCTCTTCCCACTTCTGTCTTCTCCCTCTTCCCCCTCTTCTCACTCCTGCCATTTCTTTCTCATCCTTCATTGCATCCTCTCTTTCTTCCCTTCTGCCTCCCCTTTCATTCCTTCCTTCCCCCCTTTCTCTGTCTCTTCCCTCCCTCCCTACTCCCACTTTCTCTCTCCATTCATCTTTCCTTCTTCCCCTCCTTCCGCACCTCACATCTCCTTCCTCCAGTCCTTTTCTCCTTCCCCCTGCTCCCTGCTCCCTGCTCCCTGCTCCCTCCTCCCTGCTCCCTCCTCCCTCCTCCCTCCTCCCTCCTCCCAGAGAGCTGTTCAGCACCTCTTTGGCTTCCCAGGTCCAGTCTGCCTGCTCCTCTGCAACCTTGTCTCTGTACTCACCACCATAAAGACAGGACCTTGGGCCAGATGTACAATGGTACAGTGGTCTCTTCCATTACAAAATCTTCTCCTGACCTTTTTTTTTTTTCTGTGTCTCTCATCAGTTTGGGGACTTCCTCACAGAATTGAGCCTGCACTTCTAGGCAGCCCCTAGCACACCCCACTGGTCAGGACCACACTGGGGACAGCAGAGATGTCAATGTAATAACGAGCCAGAGGATCATGACATTAACTTTAGGCCTCTTGCTGTGGGAAACCACATGGGCAGAGGTTGGAGAAGAGAGCGGTGGCCCTGTGTAAAGGCCATGAGTGGGCAGTGGCCATCCCTGCCCTTGGAGAGACCATTGATTTACACCAACTACAGAGGCTCCAGTCAGGTCATTATTTGGGCATGAGAGGAGGGTGGCTTCCAAGACGTGGATCACATAGGAGGCCTGAGCTGGCCCTGTGTGCTGCCAGAGATCTGAAGAGTGGCAGGTGGCTTTGGGCTAAACAGACCTTCACTTTCTTGCCTCCTCCAGATGACAAATTCCTGGGTCCCTGTAGGTTTAGGGTCCTGTGTAAGCCACCATCTTTACCAAAGCTCACCACTGTCTCTTAGGACTAGGGACAAAGGTCCCTCCCTTTCTATTTAAGTTTTATTTAGTTTGTGTTGAGGTAGGATGGGGTAGGGGTGGGTGCAGGTGTCACGGCAAACATGTGGCGGTCAGAGGACAACTTCTGAGAACTGTTGTTTTTTTGTTTTCCTTCCATCATGTGGGTCCCTGGGGTCAACCTCAGATTGTCAAGCTTGGCAGCAAGCACCTTGAGCCATTGAGCCATCCCACCCACCGGCCCTCGCTACCTCTCTCACCTGAGGAGATTCTGAACTGGAAATCCACACCTTGCCCGGCTCCAAGTCCCGGTTGACAGCATTTCCATATGTGGGGAAGATGTTGAAGCCAGAGCTGAGGAACGTGATGATGGGGTCTGGGATGCATAAAGCACGCCCCTCCTGTCATCTCCTCCATCCTTGCGGAGCCTCCAGAGGCCCAGCGGGCGGGGCAGGGGGGAGGTCGTTATGATGTTTTTACTTTCTCATGTCAAACTCGAGGCCACTGAGCTCAGAGGAATTCAGGGAATCACTCACAAGGCCTACGTGTGAAGGGCTGAGAGTGGATTATTTATTTATTTATTTATTTATTTATTTATTTATTTATTTATGGTAAGGATTGAATCTTGGGTTTCATGTATCACTGAGTCACACCCCTTGCCCCTCACTGGGGGATTCTAGGCAGGTGATCTACCACTGAGCCAAACTGTATCCCAGTTTTTGTTTTTGTTTTTGTTTTTGTTTTTGTTTTTGTTTTAAACAGAATCTCACTAAGTTGCCCAGATTGGCCTTGAATACATTCTTTAGGCCAAGCTTTTGATAACAGGACAGACTCAGTGGTAAAGTACTTGCCTAACATGCATGAGGTCCTAAATTCAATCCTAGACCACAAAATCCACCCATCCACCCACCTACCCATTCACAACCCTCCCACCACCTACTCATTTAGACACCCACCCACTCACCTACCCACTTACCCATCCATCAATCCATCCACCAACATACCCATCTACCCACCCACTGGTCTACCCATCTACCCCCACCCCACCCCACCCAATCCACCCACGGGTCCACCCACCTAACTGAAAGAAAGGAAATAATGACCCAGAGTCGTGTCCCACCATCTACTCAAGAGAAACCTGCTGTCTGTCTCAGCAGCTAAGAGAAATCCCGGTCAGGGTCCTGAGAGGCGAGAACTTCATGTTCCAGAGAGACACCAAAATCAAATTGGCAGGAGGGAGAACCTGAGGCAAAGAGCTAAAGAGCATCCGTGGAGGGTGTTGACGATGACGTATAGGGCACCCCTCAGTGCTGCGGAATAGCAAAGAAATCATGAGTTCCAGAAGAAACCAGCCCAGCCCCACCTTCACATGGCTTCCCTGGGGAAGCAGAGTGTGAGAAACTGAGGGGATAGGAGATTGGGGCGGGGTTGGGGTTGGGGTCAGCAAACTCCAGGACAGAGCTGCTGGCGGCGGCCGGGGGGCAGGGGGTGGACACACGGAGAGGCACAGTGGGTGGGGCGGGCAGGGACAGGAGGATCCTCCAGGCTCACAGCCTGACCTACTTCATCTAATTGGTGAACTCTGGACCAATGGAAAATTCTGTTTCAAAGGAGATGAATAGTGTTCCTGAGAATAATACATGTGCTTGTTCTCTGGCACACATGCACTTGCACGCACTTGCACACACACACACACACACACACACACACACACACACACACACACACACGCATGCACGCACGCCCGCGCGTGCTCACTGGTGCACTCACACGGGCGCAGAGAGACAGAGAGAGATTAAAAAGAAGGGACTGGAGAGATGGCTCAGCAGTTAAGAGTGCTTTCTGCTTTTGCAGGGGATCAATGTTCTGTTCCCAGCACCCACATAGTGGTTCACAGCCCCTGTATCTCTGATTCTGGGGATCTGACGCCCTCTTCTGGTCTCTTTGGGCACTGCATACGTGTGGTATGCATACATTCATGCAGGCAAAACACTCAAACACATTAAAAACTAATTTAAAAAGAGAAGAGAAAAAAAAAAGAAACGAAAGTTTAAAAAAAAACGAAGACAAGTACATCTTTAAATCTTATTACTTATTTATTTACTTACTTATTTACTTATTAAGTGTGTTTGTGTGTGTCTGCACGCCCTCACAGGCCATGGCAATCCTGTGAAACGGGACAACTTGTGGGAGCCAGTTCTCTCCTTTCAGCTTGAGGGTCCCGGGGATCACGTTCTGCCTGTCAGCATTGGCAGCAAATGACTTTACCAATAGAGCCATCTCACCAGCACCAAGTAAACTCATGGAAGGGGGAAAAACAGGCCAAACAGCTAAGAGATGGACAGGCATTTGCCTGAAATGGCCTAGTCACCATAGATGACATGCCAGACCCTAAGTCACCGGTGTAGGAAAGAGCTTCCTACCCACTTTGCTCCAGTTCTTGTGGCTCTAAGAAGTTTGTGTGTACGTGTGTGCATGTGTGCACATGGGATGTGTGTGCATGTGTGCACGTGGGATGTGTGTGCATGTGTGCATGTGGGATGTGTGTGTGTGCATGTGTGTGCTCACATATGTGTATACGAAATGTGTGTGCGCGTGTACATGTGTACATGGGGAATGTGTGCGTGTGTGTACATGCACTGGGCCACACGTAGAAGTCAGTAACTTCCTCTCCTTCCATCTTGTTTGAAACAGTAAGCTGCCAGGCTGGCCTGAGACCTTCTGTGCCCAGCTTTTTCAGTGGGCTCGGGGAGTCCAAACTGAGGTCCACATGCTTTTGAGGCAAGCAAACAAGAGGCCTCTCTATTGACCTGTTTCCTACCCTAGAAGCCAAAACTCCTGAGTTGTTCATCCATCCTTCCAGGCTGGAGAAGATCATGGCTCCCATTAGAGGTCAAAGTCTCTAGATGAAAGCACATTTCCCCCGCAGTCTTTGGGACAGATACCTCAGTCCTCTGTGATGGGGCCCTCAAAGTGCTGCCTCTGGTCTCCCTGCTGATTCTGCTGTGAGCGGCCGGCGGCCTCTGTCTCCTGCATATTGCGAGCACATGTGCTTACACACACAAGCCTATTCACAGTACGCCAGTGCTGAAAACCACATTAAAAATGAAAATCTGAGGAGAGGGAGGCACTCTGTAACATGCTTTATTTTATTTTCGTTCAGACCTGGAAAGAAACTCGCCTTGGCTGCTAATCAAAGAGGTGATGGGAGCCTCTTAGCAGAGACCAAAGCATCCCTGCCTGTCTCTTGGGACAGTGGCTCTGGCTTGAAGCAGTTGAGAGAGGCTCCCCCAGACCATGGCTGGTCTATCAGCTGGGCTTTTTCATGTCAGTCTGGGTTCTTCCATGGGACATTAGATCCCTTCCCTCTGCTCTCCCAGCCCATGTTCCAGAATGCAAAAATGGATTCTGGGCTAGGGGTGGGGTTGGGGGTGACCAGACAGACCTCCATTTACTTCTGGAAATGCAAACCCTTTTCAGTCACTAGGGCCTCATGGAAAGAGTGTATTTAAAGACCTTGGCCCAGGGGGCTGGTGAGACAGCTAGGGGGGTAAAAGTGCTTGCTTACAAGCATGAGGACCTGGGTTCGGATCCCACATAACAAGTCAGGCATGATTCCTGGGATGCCTTTAACTCGAAGACTGTGGAGGATGGCTGGAGCTTGTAGGTGTCTATCCTGGCTGAAAACACAAGTATCCGGGTTCAGGGAGAGCCTCTGACCTGAATAATAAAGCCGAGAGAGAGAGAGAGAGAGAGAGAGAGAGAGAGAGAGAGAGAGAGAGAGAGAGAGAGAGCACATGCGCACGCGAGTATACCCCTACCCCCACAGGCATGGCAGTGTAATTTGAGCACTGAGGAGGCAGAGACAGGCAGATCCCCTGAACTTACTGGCCGGGAAGTGTAGTCTACTTAGTGAGTTTTGGTTCAGTATGAGATCCTGTCTCTAAACAGTGTCTGAAAAAGATGACAGCTGAGGTTGTCCTCTAGCTTCTGTGTACCTGCCACGTGTGCACACATACACACTCGCGCGCGTGCGCACACACATACACACACACACACACACACACACACACACAAGCATACATATGCACACACAAAAAAATAAGATATTAGGTGAGGAGATGGACAGTGATTCCAAGTCCCACGGTGGTAGGATGGGAAGGTGTTCTGGCTGAATTCGGATCTGTACTGTAGAATTTGCACCAGACCTCTGAAGAGCCTCAGTTAGACAGACAACAGTCACAACACACTAAGATTCATGCCCCTGCATCCTGGCCCTCCCAATGTCCAGCATCCTTCCTGTGTGCTCTATAGTCCCGTCACCCCACACACATTGAGAAGCTAAGCTCTGAGCTGTTGCTGTAGCTCAATTTGGAGAGGGCTTGTCTAGCCTAGATTTCATCCCCAGCACCACATACTGGTACATATAGACACATGTCCATAATCCCAGCACATGTGAGGTGTATCCAAGAGGATCAGGAATTCAAGATACACAATGAGTTCAAGGCCAGCCTGGCCTACATAAGAACTTGTCCCAACAAAGCAAAACAAACAAGCGACTCCCCTTTAGTTCCCTAGAAACACTTCTAATTCTTGTTTGATGACAAGCACCCCATCTAACCCATTGGCTACTGAATCGCAAATCTCAAAGCCCTGCCTAGTTTTTTGCTGCTATTGTTTTTTTGTCCGTTGCTAGCCTGTTGTTCTGCTGTCTGTGGGGCGCCTTTGAGCCACCTCAGCTGCAATAGTGTCACTCCATCAAGAGTAAGCTGTCTAGCTCCACTCTGCTTGGCTACAAGCCAAACAGCAACTATTGGCGAACACAGATGTCTTTGTGCAATTGCCGGCAAAGACAACCTCTCATGGAGGTGCGTGGCTGCCACCTGCTGGACGGATGTGGTACTGACCATAGGAATTCATGGGACCTGGCTGGGATTGTACAGGTTCAGCGCCTGGGTTCTGTAACCTTGGACCTGCTCATATCTTCTCTTCCAATGACCCGGAGCTATTGCTCGCTCACCAGGGGCATGTGAACATGGCAGATAGGCATGTAGAGTACTTTAGAGACAGAACCCCTCCTGTAGAGATGGCTCAGTTGGTGGAGTGCTTGCCTATAGTTCAGGAGGCCCTAGATTCCGTCCAGCACCGTGGTGCATACCCTAATTCCTGTACTGGGGATGGGGGGAGGCAAGAGGATCAGGAAATTAAAGTGGGCCTTGGCCACATAGGGGGTTCAAGATCAGTTTGACCTAACTGTAAGATACTTTTTAAAAACAACAGGAAAAAAAAAAACCAACAACAACAAACTCAAACTTCAGTTTCAACAGAGTGCATTCCTTTTAAGAACAATCAGTTTCTCACCTATAAAATGGGAATACTGATAACACTGGGAATGCCTTCCTTGTAGGGATGTGGTGAAGTTTATCTGGTGAATATTTGTGAACTGCTTAAAACAGGATCCAGGGTATAGCCTGGTGGGAGCTCACTTGCCTAGTAGATGCTCAGCTAGCCCTGGGTCCCACCAATTGTATTGTCATGCATGCACACCTAACAGTATATATTAATGCAATTCAAATGGTAATTATTATCAAATATATTTCATATATTGATGTGATGTGTAAAGACAGAAGATACATACATAGTAAACAGAGACATAGATGGCTAATAAATATGGTAGCTAGATCTATAGACTGAAAATAGATGATAGACAGATGATAGATAGAAAGACAGATGATAGATAGACAGTGATATAGATAGATAGACAGACAGACAGACACGTGACACGTGAACGCTAGGGGCTGACCCATTGCAGACGCTTTATTAATCCTGTCCTATTTTGAGCTCTCATCTGTCCTCTTTCCCTGCACTCCCCCCTCTCTGCTTCATCCCACCCTGCCTCTTATGAATGGCTTTCCCTTGTAGCTCTGAAAGTTTTTTCATCACAAGCTGGGTGGCACCCCTCCATTCTGCCTCCAGGCTGCCCCTCCTAAGGCAAAAATCTCACAGTGACTGCCTTTGGCCCTCAGGTGCCCTTTTGTTTGTGGGGATGTTGTGTTTTAAGACTGCTACCATGTAGTTGAGGTTAGTCCTCCAGACTCAGCCTCTCAAATGCTGGCATCACAAGTGTGCACCACCATGCCCAGCTTTAATGCCTTCTGATGCCTCTGAGCTGTGAACCTGTCATCTGCAGGGACAGAGCCTCGTTTGGCTCTGAGTTTCCAGGACCTAGTTTAACTCTGATCTCAGAAGGGAGGTTGAATAATACAACATGGAGACAGGCCTGGGATCCATCTATGGCTTGTGATGCCCATGTCTCTGTATGTGTCTGCACTATACCTACATCTACATCTATTTGTGGCTTTCTTTAAGGTGCTAGCTATGTAAGCATGAGGATTGGAATTTGATATTCAGAAATCGCATGATGGTTATGGCTCTGTGCACTTTGTAAATTCAATGCTGGGGGCCGGGTGGGGGCATGGAGAGACAGGTAGATACCTGGGGCTTATTGGCCAAACCAGCCTAGTAATTGTCCTGCCTCAGATCCCAGTGAGAGAGAAACCTGATTTCAAGAAAACAGGGTAGACAGTTCTGGAGGAAAGACACACACACACACACACACACACACACACACACACACACACACTACATGAATATATATACTCATATGCACATATACACACAAAGGCCTGACATAAACTGACCACCACAGAGAGCATTGCTGTCCTCTGTCACTGAGTTAATGAGATTCCATCTCAAAAACAAACAAACAAACAAACAAACAAACAAAAACTCTAAAGCGTGCATAACAATCTGGTGTGCAGCACATTTGCAGCTCAGGACACTGGCCTTTGAGGTTAAGTTGCTTGGGTCCCCTCAGCCAGGTAAGGGGTTCTATCTGGGTTCTAGCTGAAGATGGCTGAGTGCAGAGGTTAGGTTGGCCCATGTCCTGGATGCCTTCCTGGGGGTGGGGTGGGGGACACTGGAAAGCATGCTGGTCTCTGGGGTTTATTAGTTCCTGCTCTGACTCCTATCCCTCAGAGGACTAGAGGACTGTACACCAAGAGTCCTGTGCTTCAGTTCCATTTCTGTTGATGTGACAAAACACTAGGGAAGGAGAGGGTTTGCTTGGGCCCTAGAGGTCACAGTCCATCACTGAAGGAAGTTCGGGCAGGCATTCAGGCAGGAGCTAGAAGCTGAAATCATGGAGAATTCTGCTTACTGGCTCACTCACAGGCTCATGCTTAGATAACGTTCTAATACAGGACCACTTGCCCAGGGAATGGAGCTGCCCATAGTGGGTTGGGCCCTCTTATATCAATTAACAGTCAAGGCATACAGATATATCCACACAGACCAATCTGATCAGGGCAAGTCCTCAATTGAGACTCCCTTGTCAACATGTCATGTTGACAGGTAAAGCTAAGATGACAGGTGTGCCATCAGTAGACTGGGCCCAAGCTCCAGCTCTGCCCCTGGCTTCTGCATGTCACAGGAGGGTCGCTAACCTCTCCAGACAGCTTCATCGTGCTACCATCTGCCTTTGGGGAGTGGAGATTTTGTAAATTGACTCCAAAGACAAGGTGTCCTTCTGAAGCAGCCTGGGGTGAAGCATCTGAGGAAAGTCTAAGAAGCTTGGTGGTTGTCCCTTCGACAGGAAACGAAAGCCCGGAATTGAATGGTTAAATTTCAAATGAGCAAGGACACTGCTTTAGAACAAATATGGGGGCCTCCAAACAGGAAATGGTCAGTTGTAACCTGGAAATGGCCATATTTGAAGCCAGAATCAGTGTCATTTAAACCGGAAGTGTGGTTGCTTCACATCAAATTCTCTTCCTTCTGCAATGTATCTTTCTCTGTCGTCTCTGACGTAGAGCTCGTACACACAAAAACAAAATGCGTAGGAAATTCCATTTGGATGGCTTTCTTTCCTGCCTAGCTAAAGGAGAAAGCTGGCTGTGTTTCTCTGGAATTGTTGGGGGGAAATGTATTGGTTGAAGACTCTAAAAAGAGATGGCTGTTCTGTCGCCAGTTTGAAATGCTGAAACCAGTATACCCTCAGCATCTCAAACATTTTGGGTTTTCAAGCTCAACTGATGAAGTCTATGCAGACATTCTTGAATCTTAACTCCAAAAATTTGAGACATTTCTAGTCCCAAGTGTTTCATTCATCTAAGGAAGATGGGACAAGTCACAATAACAGACCTGTCTGGTTGGTTTTAGAATAACTTACTGAGGCTCGAGTCACACCAAGTGACTCAACACGTCAACATGACTGACTTCAATGTGTTTAGTTACAATCACTACAGTGTTTAGTTGCTACCTGTATCTTGTCCTAAACTGTTTCTATTTTAAATTTGATTGTGTGTGTGTGTGTGTGTGTGTGTGTGTGTGAGAGAGAGAGAGAGAGAGAGAGAGAGAGAGAGAGAGAGAGAGAGAGAGAGAGAGAGAGCATGTATGTGCAGTAACATCTTATTTTGGGAATTCTGGTTTATTCTAAGCATCTTTTCATGTGTTTGTTGGAGAGACATCTATACAGAAATGTCTTTTTAACCTTTTCAGTTTGAGCTGTTGGGGCAACTCAGTGCTCAGGAATGCCTGATGCTCTTTCAGAAGACCTGAGTTCAGACCACAGCAACTATGTTAGGCTGTTCAAACCACCTCTGATTCCAGCTCCAAGGGATCCGTGCCCTCTTCTGACCTCTAAGGCACTGCACACACACACACACACACACACACACACACACACACACACACACACGGTTTTTTTTTTTTTAATTGAGCTGCTTGCTTTTTTGTTGTTGACCTATATAAGATAGGATCTGAATATTATGTGAATATTATGATGTCATTGGTCACATGACTTATGAATATCCTCATTCTATGGCTTGTCTTTCCACTTTCTTTGTGATGTCTTTAGGAATGGAAGAGATTAGGCTTTAATTTTAGTCTTAGTGATTTCCTCTTAATGTTTTATCCATACTAGATCTTTCTGTAAAGTTGTGGTTGGTCTAGTACTCTGTGTGTACTTAGACTGTCCTGGAACTTATGGCAATCCTCCTATCTTTTGAATGGTAATATTTCAGGTGCATGCCACCAATCACAGTTGACGAAAGTGAGCTCCAGGTTCAATAATAATAAACTGGAGGGGCCGGAGGTGGCTCCGCAGTTAAGAGCATGCGTGTGCTGCTCATGCAAGGGACCCAGGTGAAGTTCACAGCCCATGCCAGGGGCCTCACAGCTAGCCGTGTAACTCCAGCTCCAAGGGCACTGAAGCCTCTGGCCTCCGAGGGCATTTGTATTCACGTGCACATACGCCAACAAAATGAATAAATGAACCCTTCTCTTCTTTTAAAGGTAAGGTGGAGGGAAATGACTGAGGAAGACCCTGCGGAATGGACTTCTGGCCTCCACACTCATCACACACAAATAAAATTACAAAAGGAGGGATTTAGTTAAATAAACAAGGTCAAGGTCTTAGACTTTAGGGATCACATAGCCCATTTTGCTAAGAATTAGACAAAACCATCTGTCTTGTTTACTAAAACCCGCCCCCTACAGAGACTCTTGCTTATTGGGATCCTAGAGGGTGCTATCATCTCATCGAATCTAGATCTTAGGCCTTCCAGATAAGATAAGATGGTACGATAGAGAGAGCCTTAATCCTCACTGGGCCTTGGTTCATGCTCTCTCTCTCTCTCTCTCTCTCTCTCTCTCTCTCTCTGTGTGTGTGTGTGTGTGTGTGTGTGTGTGTGTGTTGCTCTCCTCTGTTCTGCTCCCTCCTCCTCTCCACACTCCTTCCTTTGTTTCTCTTGGTTTGGCTTTATGAAGACAGGGTCTCCTGTAGCCCGGACTGACCTGAACTCACCTCGATCTGAAAGATGGCCTTGATCCTCCTGAGTGCTGGCATTGCAGGTGTGCACCCGTCTGGGGTCGCTTTTCAGCCTCCCAGGCACTTGACTCCTGTACGGGTTAGTTTTAAATGTCCACTTGCCAAATCCAAGCGTCACCTGAGAAGAGAATCTCATTTGAGGGATCGCCCAAACCAAACTGTCTTGTTGGCCTATCTGTAGGGGATTGTCGTGAAAATTTATTGATGTCGGAAGAACCGGGCCCTTGTGGGCAGCACCATTCCCTAGGCCTTGACTGCGAGAAAACTATCTGAACAAAAGCAAAACAAAAGCACATGGCATTAAGTTCTCTCTGCTCTTGACTGAAGATGCAATGACATCCCATTTCCAGCCTTGACTTCCCGGCTATTATGGGATAACCTGAACTTATGACCCATATCAACCTCCTCTCTCCCCTAAGTTGTTTTTTGGTTAAGGTATTGGATCACAGCAACAGAAAGGAGACTAGAAACTCACCCACAAGGGTGGTCCAGCCCTTTCTCAGCTGGACTTGGGGGACAGATACACCTAGTCCAGATGGGGTAGCAGTCCACTAAAGACCCCAAACAAGGGCCACTGAGATAGCTCAGCGAGTAAAGGTGCCTGCCATGCCGTCACAGTGAGCTGAGTTCAATCCACGGAACCCAGGCAGGAAGGAGAGAACTAACTCAACGTTATCCTCTCACCTCCACACATGTGCCTGGCACACAGTAATAAGTTAAAATGTTAAGACACGCCCCCCCCCCCAAGCTTCCTATGAAGAGAAGAAACTGGGGCAGGGGGATAGCTTGAAATAAAAGCTCAGCTTGCTTCCTGTCAACCTCTTTGTTCCAGCTGGGAAGTGAGGCTGAAGCAAGGCCCCAGTTTGGGAACGTGTTGACTGGGGGTGGGGGTGGGAGTGGGGGTGCGGGGTGGGGGGACCTTCAGTCTTCTTTTGCTGTGAAGGAAGAAAGGCATCCTTTGCTCCTTCCCACACGCAGAGCTCCTGCCTGCTCTCCGCAGCTGGGGCTGAGTCACCCAAATTCTTTTCTGATCCATTTTCTGGCCCCCGCCCCTATTTTCTTTGGACATCTGAAGTGTATCCTAAATTTCTCCTGCCTAATTTTAGTCTCTGGGAACTGAAGCCAGATGGTGTCAGACCGAATTTTCGTTGTCATTGGTCTTTCTAAACTGGGCTGTGTCATCAGTTCCCTGCAGCTGTCTGTCCCACGGGGTGAGGTGTGGGACTGGGAGTTGCTGTGGTCACCGCCACATTGTGGTCACCACCGCCCTCAACCCTAGAGCTAGGAGCACCGAGGAGCTTGGGAAAGACTTGTGTTATTCAGTGTGACCTCCACAGAGCCCCCAGGAAAGTCCTTTAAAGGCAAAAGGCAGTCTTTGCTCATTGGTAAGTCGTGTGCTAAAAACCTGCTGTAGGGATGTGGCAGTGACTCAGTGGGTGAAGCTCTGGCTTGGCAAGTTTGAGGACCTGAGTTCAAATCTTCTTGAACCCCTGGTGGGCAGAGTAGGAATCTGAGCATTCTTGTGATCCCAGAACTAGGTAAGAAGAGAAAAGAATCCTTAGGGTTCCCTGGCCAGCCAGCCCAGCTGAATCAGTAGATCAGAGTCCAGAGAGAGATGCTGTCTCTAAAAACAAGATGGTCGGTAAAGTGGCTTAGTGAATATGGGCACCTGCTGGCAAGCCCGAAGACCCAGCTTTAATCCCCAGGAGCCAACTGTTGGAAGGAGAGAACTGACTGCCTCTGACCCCCCTCCTATGTGCCACATTATATGCACACACACACACACACACACACACACACACCTGAGGTTGGCCTCTGGCCTCCACTCACATGTACACACAGGTCTCTTCATCATATGTGCATCTGCACACATGAATGTGCATACAGAGAAATAATGAAGAAAAAGAGGGAGGAGGAAGAGGAGGAGGCGAAAGAAGAAGAAGAAGAAGAAGAAGAAGAAGAAGAAGAAGAAGAAGAAGAAGAAGAAGAAGAAGAAGGGGAAGAGGAAGAAGAAGGGGAAGGGAAAGGGGAAGGATTAAAGGCAGTAGGCAGGCAGACAGGCAGGCAGTGGGAATCATCAGCTGGTGGCCTGGGTGGTACCGTGAACTAGCTGTGCCATCCATCTTGACCAAGCTATATCTCCTTCCCGATTCATAGTTCTTATCTTAAATCACATTTGTCCCCCCCCCCTTTCACAAGTGAAGGATACTCGTAGCATCCCCCCTTGCATTTGTGTCTGCATCCTGCAGTCTTTAATCCCATGCACTGTCCTAAGCTCTGTGCCAGGGTGGGAGGGAAGCCTTCATAGAAGCTAGGCTGTATCTGAGGTGTGGCTCAGTTTGTTGAGTGTTTTTCTAGTGTTCACAAGCCCTGGGCCTCATCCCTAGCACAACATAGATCAGGCTCGGTGGCACATGGCTATAAACCTAGCACTTGTTGGGGCTGGAGCATCAGGAGAGCAAGATCATCCTTGGCTACACAGTGAATGTGAAGTCTGCCAGGCCACATGGGACTCTCTTTCAATAAGATAATAACAATAATATTAATAATTACTATTATTATGAGGAGGGGAAAAGGAAGAAGAGATGGAGGAGGAAGGAGAAAGGGGGGAAAGGAGGAAGAAGAGGAAGAAGAAGAGGAAGAGGAAGAGGAAGAGGAGAGGGAGGAAGAGGAGGAGGATGTTTGAGCCAGGCACAGTGGGATAGGTCTGTAATCCCAGCACTTGGAAGGCTGAGGCAAAGGATGGAGATTTTAAGGCCAGCCTGGACTACATAATAAATCTGTGGCTCCCCTAGGCAGCTTAGTGCAACAGTGTCCCAGCAGTCTGTCTTGGGTCAAAGGGATCATTCTGAACGCTGTCAACTGTCCTTCAGGTACATGCGTATATATACGCACATGTCTTTGAGCGTGCGCACCTGTATACATGGGTGGAAGCCAGAAGAGGCATCTGGTATCCCACTCTGTTTCCCCCTGCCTATTCCTCTGAAGCAGGGTCTCTCCCGGAAGCAGGGGCTTGGGTTTTCTCAACTAGGCTGGAAGCCAGTAGGACTTAGCAGCCTTCGGCTCTCGGCGCCCCGCCCCCTTGAAGGTGGTGTTTCAGGCATGCGCAGGATGCCCTGCTGCTTACATAGGTGCTGGGATCCGATCCGGGTCCATGATTGCATCAGTCTGTACGTGACCATCTCTCCAATCCTATCAGGCATGTGCTCCTGAAAGAGAATCTGTAGCCCAGGAATCCGTGGGGCTCCTGCAGCCTGGAGGACAGGACCCAACACAGGCTCGGATTTCCTCCCTCGGGGAACGTTGAGTGGTGGTGTCTCACTGAAGCCTGTGGACAGAGCTACTGGCCTGGCTGTTTTCACGGCTTCCTGCTGTCCCATGAAAGTGGCTGAGTCCCTTCAAGTCCCCAGAATGTTCTAAGCCAGGCTAGGGATTGGTGGGGAGAGAGAAGGGGAGGAGGAGAAGAGGGAGGGGGAGGAGAGGACGGGATAGGGAGGGGGAGAGGGAACAGTATTCCAACAGCCTGGTGTTTGGCTTTGGGCCTCCTGCTGTGCTGAGAACTTTTCTGAGCCTTCACAGCAGGTAATTAAAGTGCGTGGGAGTCTTCTCTCTCTGTTATAGAGTTCTTGATGTGTTATAGAGTTCAAATGCATGTCTGGTGGTCGCCGCACACCGTTTGGCTTGGCACAGCCTCTACTTGAAGAGCCGGGATGTTGCTCGGTTGGTAGAGTGCTTGCTGAGCATGCAGAAAGCCCTGGTCTTATTCCTGGTACCACATACCTTGGTGAGGGGGTGCACGCCGCAATCCCAGTACTTGGGAGACTGAGGCAGAGGGATCATGATTTTACAGCCAGGCTGAGCTACTTAATACAGTACCACCTCAAAACGAATCAGAACAAAAGCAACAAAACCAAGCAGAACCCAGTGGGTGCAGTGGTCACGTCACACACGAAGGACCCAAGTTTGGATCCTTAGAACCCACATAGAGAGCTGAGCATGGCTGTTCTTGAGACATACATGGCCTGCCCTCAGACAGACTGACTACCAATGATAACTAAAGACACTATTGCATCTACTTAGTGAACCAATGCGTTTACTGGGGTTAGCATAGTAGCAGAGACAGCTGCATCGCTGAGAAGCCCACCCCAGCCTGGGTGCCAGTTCACAAAAGCTGCCTTCCTGCCACAGGCAGCTCGCGCCTCAGACTCTTCTTAGGAGGACTTCCTGTTTATATGACCTTGGGCAGGGCCGTAGAGAGTGTGTTGAGTTTCAGGAACTTCCCAACACTTTTGAGTTGCTTATTTCCTGAGCCTTAGAGACTCTCTCAGGGATACAGTGTTTCAGCTTGAAGGCCAGAACCACACAACAGGAGCCTGCATTCTGCTGGAGAGGCAGAGGTAGGTAGATTCCTGGAAACTTACTAGCTAGCTAGCCTGGCCTGCATGGTAATGTTCCAGGATAAGGAAAGACCCTGGCTCCAACAGAAAGTTGAGGGCATCTGAGTACTGACACCCAAAGTTATGTTCTGACCACCACACATTCACCTCCTCACACAGATACATACACACACACACACACACACACACACACACACACAAAGTAGTATACAGAGAGACACACATAATTGAAAATAAAATCACTGATGTTTTGTTTTTTTTTTTAATTTATTATATGTAAGTACATTGTAGCTGACTTCAAACACACCAGGAGAGGGCATTAGATCTCATTATGGATGATTTTGAGCCACCATGTGGTTGCTGGGATTTGAACTTAGGACCTTCAGAAGAGCAGTCAGTGCTCTTAACCACTGAGCCATCTCTCCAGCCCCATCACTGAGTTTTATTTAGTTGTGAGGTTCTTTTGTCTGTTCTTTTCCATTGGTTGTTTCTTTTGGAGGCAGGATTTTACCATATAGCCCTGACGGACTTCAAAATTATGATCTTCCCACCTGGGTCTCCCCAGCAGTGAGATTACAAGCATGTAAAAAGAAAATGCAAACTCAAGCCAAACCAAGACGCCTTCTCACCCTCCCCAGCGCAGCAGTGATGTTAAATCCCAAAACAGCTGCCTCCCTGAGCTCTAGATAGCAGGCAGAACACACAGTGCTGGAGCTGGCAGAGCCTACTGCTCAGGTTCACCTTGACCTGTCTTGCTTAGCGCTCGGCCAGGGCTGACCTAGCAGGCAACAGCCCGACAGCCAGGAGAGCCGTGCTGTCTGAGTCTTCCTGTTCTGAGTCTTCCTGTTTGTTTGTAGGTGGAGACTGGCAGATGACATAGACATCTTTCTACACTGCTCTCCACCTTAGTTTTAAATATTTCCTTATAATTATGAGTATGCATGGGTGTCTGTATGGGAGCGCTTGCGCAGGCATGCAGTACCTACAAAGGCCAGAAGAGGACGCGTTGTCTCTGGAGCTGGAGTTCAAGGGGATTGAGCCACTGGTGTAGATGCTAGGAACCAAACTCAGGTTCAAACTGTGCAGCAAGCAATCTTTTTTTTTTTTTTTTGTTTTTCGAAACAGGGTTTCTCTGTGTAGCCCAGGCTGTCCTGGAACTCACTTTGTAGACCAGGCTGGCCTCGAACTCAGAAATCCGCCTGCCTCTGCCTCCCGAGTGCTGGGATTAAAGGCGTGCGCCACCACGCCCGGCTTGCAGCAAGCGATCTTAATGGCTGTGAACTTTCTCCATGCCCTTGGATTTCCAACTTATTTGCTCTTTCTGAGAGGTGTGGTCTCGCTTCTTGTCTTTGCATTAATTGAAAGAATTCTCCAGCTACAGGAGGAGTGGATCATGGGCAAGCACTTTTTGAAACGTTGTAACTTGCTTGGTAATTGTAACGATTCCTTCTTGCTAGACTGTAAATGGCTAGAGGGGAGAAGAGGGATCAGGATTTCCACACTTTGTCGGCCACTATTCAAATTCGAGACTTTCCACACATCAGTTACTCCTAACCAGTGGAAGGTCTTCTCCATAGTGAATTTTCCTCATTATGGACATAGCAACTGAGGATCCAGGAGTTAAGGAAGTTGGTTGTCAACCTTCCCTCCTGATCAGTTTGGCCAGAGCAGGATCCAGGGGGATGAGTTAAACTGTTGGGCACCCTGGGAAGATGCTGCACAAAGGCCTTTGTTGTTCAAATGTGGCGCTTAAGTTTATGGGGCGTGGAGGGAGGGGGGTAGGGCTTCACCTGTGGAGGTCAAAGGACTACTCAAAGAAGGCATTTCTCTGTCCCCCAACATCAGACTAGTCAACAAGTACTTTGTCAACTTTACACAAGCTAAGCTAGAGTCCTCTGAGAAGAGAGAGCCACCAATTGAGAAAAGACCTCTATAAGGCCCACCTGTAGGCAAGCCCAGGGCATTTTCTTAATTAGTGATTGATGAGACCCAGCCCATAGCGGGTGATGTCAATCCTGGGGAGATGGGGCTGGACTGTACAGTTAAACAGCTGAGCAAGCCTTGAGGAACAAGCAGTAAGCTGCATCCTCCACAGCCTCTGCATCTCCACAGCCTCTGCATCCTCCACAGCCTCTGCATCCTCCACAGCCTCTGCATCCTCCACAGCCTCTGCATCCTCTACAGCCTCTGCATCTTCCTGCCTCCAGGTTCCTGCCTTAATTTCTGCCCTGACTTTCCTTCATGAAAGCTCTAAGCTGAATAGACCCTTTCCTTCTCAAGTTGCTTTTGGTTACAAGTTTCATTACAGTAATAGAAACCCCCAACTAAGATGTACCCTTTCTTCCTGAACGATCTCACCAGCTCCTCAGATGTGTGTGGATGTGTGTGTGTGTGTGTGTGTGTGCAAGAAGTCCAGAGGACAACCTTGGCTGTCATTCCTTAGGCACATTCCTTTTTTTTTTTTTTTTTTAAATTCCTTTGTTTCTTTTTTTGAAGCTCAGTATTCCTCCAGTTTAGAACTGACTGATTGGCTAACTGACCAGGGAATCCCAAGGACCTACTTATCTCTGGGATTACAAATGTGCATCACCAGGCATGGGTCAGGGGATAGAATGCAGGTCCTCATGTTTGTATGGCAAGATTGTACTGCTGAGCCACACCTCAACCCCTCCCTGGGGGATTCTAGGCAGGGGCTCTACCACTGAGCCACACCCCCAGCCCCTCACTGGGGGATTCTAGGCAGGGGCTCTACCACTGAGCCACACCCCCAGCCCCTCCCTGGGAGATTCTAGGCAAGGGTTCTACCACTGAGCCACACCCCCAGCCCCTCACTGGTCATTCTTATTCAAGTAGCCTCCCAAGTATCTGAGATTACAGGTCTAGACCATCATGCTGGACATCCAATTTGGGAATCAATCTTTTTTGTCTCTGTCTCTCTTGCTCGCTTTCTCTCTCTCTCTCTCTCTCTCTCTCTCTCTCTCTCTCTCTCTCTCTCTCTCCTGTCTGAGTACATGGTGCCATGGAGCACATAAGTGGAGGTCAGAGGACAACCTCAGGAACTGGTTCTTATCATCCACCTTGTTTGAGTGGTAAGAGAGCCATAAGAGAGCTGGGATTATGTGTGTACTACCACATCCACATTTATGTAGGTTCTCGGAACCCAAACCTGAGCCCTCATACTTGTGAGGCAAGCATTTTAGTCATGGAACATCCTTATAAGCCCAGAAATCAGGGTTATTTGTAACTTGGGCTACCATGAGCAGGACCGCCACACACATTCTCATGTGTGCCTTTTGATGATTGTATGTATTCCTTTTGTTGGACATGTTAGTCAAGTTAGCTTATAGTCAGACCTATTAGAAAAGTCTTTTTAACAGTGGTTGCGCCGGGCGGTGGTGGCGCACGCCTTTAATCCCAGCACTTGGGAGGCAGAGGCAGGTGGATTTCTGAGTTCGAGGCCAGCCTGGTCTACAAAGTGAGTTCCAGGACAGCCAGGGCTATACAGAGAAACCCTGTCTCGAAAAACAAAAAAAAAACAAAAAACAAAAAAAAAACAAAAAAAAAAAAACCAAAACAGTGGTTGCACCATGAGCTGGTGAGACGGCTCCGTGGGTAAAGGTGTTTGCTACCAAGCCTGATGACATGATTTCAATCCCCAGACGCACGGGATGGAAGAGAACTGACTCGTGTAATCTGTCCTCTGAACTCCATATTCATGCTATCACACACACACACACACACACACACACACACACACACACACACACGTATAGCCCTACACAAATAATAAGTACATAAGATAATATATAATTCAAAAGTGACTGCACACTGCCTGTGAACCTCTAGTCTGCCTCCCCAATGCTGGAACTACAATCACCAGTGTATGGCTTTTTACAGAGGCGTGGTACATCAAATTCCCCACATTTGGACAACACAGACTTTAGATAGCACTATCTCCCTAGCCTCTATTTTTGTTGTTTTGTTTGAGAGAGGGTCTCATGTAACCCACAAAGTCCCTAAACCTTCCCAGTAGTCAATAACTTTGAACTTCTGATCCTCCTGTCTCCACCTCTCAAGTGCTGAGATTACAAGCATATACCACTACACCTCTTTTATACATCAGTAGGAATAAAGCCAAGGACTTTCTTGATGCTTCGTGTCTTAGTTAGAGTTTTACTGCTGTGAACAGATACCCTAGCCAAGACAACTCTTACAAGGACAACATTTAATTGGGGCTGGCTGACAGGTTCAGAGGTTCAGTCCATTACCACCAAGGCAGGAGCATGGCAGCATCCAGGCAGGCCTGGTGCAGGAGGAGCCAAGAGTTCTACATCTTCATCCAAAGGCAAACAGGAAAAGACTAGTTTCCAGACAGCTAGAAAGAGTGTCTTTAACAGCCCTTACCCACAGTGACACACCTACTCCAACATGCCTCCAAATAGTGCCGCTTCCTAGGTGGGCACTCTTCTTGCTGAGCTGTAGCCCCATTCCCCATGTGTCTTGGCTAATTTTATGTTAACTTGATACAGGCTAGAGTCATCTGAAAGGAACCTCAATTGAGAAAAAAGCCTCAATTAACATCCAGCTGTAGGCAAGCCTGTAGGACATTTTTTAAAAATTAGTGATTGAGGGGAGAAGGCCCAGCCTACTGTGGGTGGTGCCATCCCTAGGCTGGTGGTCCTGAGTTCTATAAGAAAGCAGGCTGAGCAAGACATAGGCAGCAAGCCAGTAAGCAGCACCCCTCCATGGCCTCTGCATCAGCTCCTGCCTCCAGGTTCCTGCCCTGTCTGAGTTCCTGTCCTGACTTCTTTTGATGATGAACAGCAATGTGGAAGTGTAAGCCAAGTAAGCCCTTTCCTCCCCAAGTTGCTTTGGTCCTGGTGTTTCATCACAGTGATAGTGACTCTAAGTAGGACACCATGGTTGTCCTTAAAAGCC
Source organism: Mus caroli (assembly GCF_978045245.1). Lineage (NCBI taxonomy): Eukaryota > Metazoa > Chordata > Mammalia > Rodentia > Muridae > Mus > Mus caroli. The sequence goes on along the minus strand of NW_028227259.1, from coordinate 141,020,267 downwards.
TACCATGTTCCCTCCTCAATGTGAAGTCAGGGCTTTATTTATTGCAACGTGACAGTCAGAAGCCACCAGATCCACTTGAGCAGGCAGATGTCCTCAGAGTGTCAGGAGGCCCACGATGGGAAGTCACAGATTAGGAGCTCAGAGTTGGAACTCGGACTGGATATCTGAGTCCTGGTTACCTGTAGAGACCCGTGTTAAAAAACAGTTTTGCAACCATCTCAGGGGCTGAGGCAGAGTCAAAGTCAAGGCTGACACTGAAGTCTAGGAGATGCAGCTCTGTGGGTAGAGCGCTTGTTTTAGAGGTAAAAGACTCTGGCATCCATCATCAGTGCTATGTGAAGAGGGTGTGGTTAGGGTGTGACTGTAATCCCAGCACTCCATAGTAGTGGGGAGGATCAGAGGTCAAAGCCATTCTCAACTGCAAGAGTTCAAGGTCAACCTGGGCTACACAAGACTTTGTCTCAAAAAACAAATGGAAGGAGAGGGAGAGAGAGAGAGAGAGAGAGAGAGAGGATTAGGAGTATGACATACTGCATGCTCTAGTCTAGTTTCTATTGCTATGATAAACATCATGACCAAAAGCAACCTGGGGAGGGATGTTTTATTTCAGTTTACACACTTTGCAGTTCCCTCATGAAGGGACCTCAAGCAGGAACGTAGAGGCAGGAACTGAAGCAGAATCCACGGAGGAATGATGCTCGCTGACTTGTTCTCAGGGCACGCTGGCCATCTACCCAAGGGTGGCAACATGCAGAGAAGGCTGCCCTCCCGAATCAATCAGGGGGCCTGAGTTCAATTCCAAGTATCTACATCAAGTGGCTCATAACAGCCTAAACTTCAGTTCTAGGGGAATCTGATACCCCTTTTCTAGCCTCTGCAGGAACCTGTGCTCATGCAATAAACCCTCAGAGAGACCTATGTGTAGATACACATAATTAGGAAAAAGGATTATAGGGACATCTCTGAGTTCAAGGCCAGCCTGGTTTATATAGTGAATTTCAGACCAGCCAGGCTTTCATATTGATAACCTATCTTAGAAAGAGAGAGAGGGGCAGAAGGGAGGGGAGAAAGGGAAAGAGGAAGGGAGGGAGGGGAGAGAAACAGGAGAGAGGGGGATAAGAGAGGAAATAGGGATATTAGACACCCCTTTCTCCCCTGACTTCTCCCCAGCCCATACAGCAACTGTAATGAGGTAGAGATGGCCAACCCTATTTTTAGACCAGCAGACTGAGCCAAGATGTTACATCACCCAGAAGTTCTATAAAAACAAGGGGGAAACCTGCCCACTTTGATGCAACTATTTCTGTTTGTCCCCTCTTCTTCCATCCCTGGCTATGCATCTTTTATATAATTACAAACAGAATACAGATCCAATTTTGTCCATCTCTTTATATAGCACTGGTATTTTTCCCATTTAAAAAATGCAATTGTGTCAGGGGGCGGGGGTGTAGCTTAGTGGGAGGGTACATACAAAGCCCACACGAAGCTCTGAGTTTAAATGCCAACACCAAAAATAGTATTCCAAATTAAATCATCTATGGGGAAAAGTCAGTTCTTCAAGGCTTTAAACTTTTTAAAAAGGGAAGTGGGTGCCAGGGCTGTAGCTCAATTGGTAGGATACATAAAGCCTGGGTGTCATCCCTAGCACTGCAGAAACCACACCTGGTGGCACACACCTGAAATTCCAGCACCTAGGCAGGAGGATTAGGTCATCCTCAGCTCTGGAGTTCAAAGCCGAACTTTTGCATATTCATGTTTAGTGTTTTCTTCTCTCTAGTCTGCTCTGTTCTTTGGGCGATGCTCATCCTTCACCATCTTTCTGAGAGGAGGCACGTGAGGTGTGGATACATGTTTTAGAATGTGCGTGTCTAAAACCAAGGTCTTCATTCCAGGCTCAAATCTTTCGTGATAGTTGTGCTGGGTATAGGATCTTAGCCAGAAAATCCTCTTTCTCAAAAGAACACTGGTGGCTTCTGCTCCCCACTCCAGCTGTTTGGTGATATCTAGGATTCCAACACCAACCTGGTTATGACATTTCCCACAGGCTTCATTTTATCTTTGAAAACATTTATTATTTTCTACCTCCGAGAGTCTGAATTTTTGCGATTATATGCCTTCTTAAAGGTTGTTTCTCTCTCTCTTCAGTTTTCACACTTTCCCTTTATAATGTTATAAACACATTCCTATATATCAACCCTTTATTGAACTTTTTAAAATGTTCACTTCTGAATGTGCATTTTTGTTCTCTTGATGTGATAAAATGCTGTAACAAAAGCAACATGGGGGGAATTGGGCTTTGTTTTTTGTTTTTTACTGGAGAGAAGTCAAGGTAGCAGGAACTTGAAACCACTGGTTCACATCCCACCTGCAGTTAGGAATCAGCAGTGAATCTTCCAGGGCTCAGTTCACCATCTCTCTTTTATACAGCCCTGGATTCCTGCCCAAGGAACAGGCTCATCCAAGATCAATGCGGGCCTTTCCACCTCAGCTAGCTTAGTCATGATAATCCCCCACAGGCAGATGTCTGTCTCCCAGGTGATGACCATAGGGCCCGAGAATTGGCTCAGTGGGTAAAGGGGCTTGGCACTACACCTGAGAACCCGAGTCCAGTCCTTAGGACATACATGGAGAGAACAGACTCCTGCAAGTTATCCTTTGACCTCTACATGCGTGCAGCACCCGTACCCACACACCCAGATGCACACACAAAGCAAATAAATGTAAAAAACAATCACAACAGGGAAACGGTGTGTACTTACTCATAGCTCTCTAAGGGTACTGAATACACAGAAAAACATTGTGATTTTTGCTTTAGGATTTTGAAGTGCTGGTTTGATGCTTTGTTTTTGTTTGCTTTTGTTTTCTTCTGTTGACTAGTGCTCTGTTCTGAATTTGTGTTCTGCTCTCTTGCTGCGTGTTTCCCATCTTAGGGACCATATTTATGTGTGACGGATGGTCGTTGGGCATGCCAGGCTTGTCCTCTTAAAACTTGGGGCTTCTCTGTGTGACAGTCCTGCCTTGCCCAATCATGACTCCTGCAGGTCGGCAGGTCGGCTTTCTTGGGCTGCTGGGTTTCCCCAGATAGGAGTCTTACTGTGACAGAGCCCTTGCTACCTTTCCTGGGAGCCACCTGCTGGGCAAGTGCTGGCTTATTAGAGTGAGGATTCCTGCTTTAACAGCTAGTGGGAACCTTCTCTCTTCACACCCTCCCTGCAACGCAGAACGGACCATGTGCGCACAGCGCAGCCTAGCGTTTGTCCTGCGGCTTTTCTCTCCTAGAGCTTTGATAATGGATGAAGGAAGCTACTCTGTGTCCAGACAACTGCCGAGGGCAGCGTTGCTCTCCTCTTGGCAATGGCGTCTTTCTACTTGGGCCAAAGCTGACGTTTCTAAGAATGACGATTAACTGTGAGCAGAGCAGAGGACTGTCTGTTGCCAAGGCTGGGAGACTCGGAATAGCTCACATGATGCCACCTGAAGAAGAGCTATAAGCTATGTGGGAAGGACAGAGGCCTGAACGGATTTAATGGATGGAGTATGGTTCAGAGAGAAGGGCTGAGAGGTGGGGCTTGGTAGGATGATGTGCGGCTCTATTGAATGGGACAAGGCTTAGCTGAAGGGGAGGGGTTTGGCTACGATGTAAGGAGGTGTGGCCAGTAGGAGGGGTGTGATCCAACGGGAAGAGATGCGGCCCAGCCGTAGAAGGCATGTTCTATTAGACTGAGCATGGCTCATCTGAAAGAGCGTGCGACCTAACTGTAAGAGCACATATCCCAGTGGGAGGAGATGTAGCATAGCTCTAAGGGGTGGAACGCTGAAGGGGCTGTGACCCAAAGGAAGAGGTATGGCCTAGGGGTATATCCTAGGAGGTGTGAAGCTCGGCTGAAGGAGATATGGCTGGGTGTTGAGAGCGCTTATGCCAATGGGAGGAATGTGGCTTAGCCAGAGGGAGTGTCTGCACAGTGGAGGGGGCGTGTCCCAGATGGGGAGGGCGTGTCCAAGTAAGAAGGCATGTGGCTTTTACTGTAGGGTTGTGACTCATCTGTAAGAGGCATGTCCCAGTGAGAAGTGTGGCCCAAAGGGTGATGTGGTCCAGCTACTAGGAGCGTGAGCCAGGAGAAGGGGCACAGTCCATCTGAAGGCATCATGGCGTCCTTAGTGTGGCTGAGGGTTGTGAGGATCTGCAGGAATCGGAAGCCTGGCCACGACTTGGGCTTTTTTCTGAGGGCCATGGAGGCTGTTCAGCAAGGGTGACCAATAGAGGGAAGTCCTCAGAGACAACGGTGGAGGAGTGGGAAGGAGAGGGGGGAGGGAGGTAGGAAGAGGAGGAGGGGGGAGGAGGAGGACAAGGAGGAGGAGAACGAGGAGGAGGAGGAGGGAGTCACTTCACTATTGTGTGGCTGAAAGCAACAGCTAGTCTCCTGAGCCGGGCACAGCTGGCTCCATGCAGCGAGTGGATGAAGCCTCATGTATGAACTAAGGCAGGTCGCTCTACCTTCTGCGGGCTGTCATGCTGGGGAAACTAGCCCGCTCTACGCTGCCTGTTCCGATGCCCCTCTCCACAGATGGCCCACTAGGATCTATGACTAACATCTCAGAGTAAAATTCTGCTGTCTCTTTAAACTCACTCCTGTAGCCAACTCCTACCTTATCGACAAAGCCTTTCTCAGAGCCCACCCTCAGGAATCCAGCCTCATGCAGGGAGGTGAGGACTGAGTTCTGAGAGTACAGCCACCAGCAGCAGCAGTGCCGGGCAAATGCAGGTAGCAAAAGGACACGCCCACTCCTATCTTGCTGTGGGTGGATAGCCAGAGGGTGTTAGTGAGAAGCTGTGGATGAAGGGGGACCTCAGGAATCTGCCCGAGGCCCTGGGTCTAATCCAATGTGGACCCATTTTACAGATGAGGCAACTGATGTCGCCCTGCAGGGAGCAAGAGAAGGCTCAAGCCTCAATATGTAGCCCAGGCTGGCCTTGAACATACTATGTAGCCCAGGCTAGCTTCAATTTGCAGTAATTGTTCTGTCCTAGAACTACAGATGTGTGCTACCAAGCTTAGCCACCTGGCCCCTCCCTCTCTCAGGGGCGGGGGAGGCTAGAGGTCACGTGAAGGTCAGAGGACACCTCTCTAGCTCAGTTCTCTCCTCCCACCTCATTTTGGGTTCTGGGAATTGAAAAGGTAAACAACCTTTAGCCAGGAAGTCATCTTGCTGGCCTGAAAACTCACAATCCTCCTGCCTCTACCTCGCCAGCTCCTACTAGCGTGACCCACAACGAGCCACTTTATTCTTTGAGACAAGGCTTCTCATTGACCTGGAACTAGCAGGTTTGGTAAACTGGGTGACTAGTTAGTGGATCCCAGAGGCCCACCAACGGCTCCACCCTCGTGCTTGTCTTTTTAGGGGCCCCCTGGGGTCCTCATACCTGTAAGGCAGGCACTTTACTGACACAGCACTTCCCCCACCCCACCTGGAGCACGTATGGTTCTTGGGAGCACCTCCCCTGCCCCGCCTGGAGCACGTCTGGTTCTCGGGATCAGCAGATTATCTACGCCCCAGTGCTGGGAATGTCCTGTCCTCCTGGCCTGCCTTGTGGTGTAGTCAGGATGGGCTAAAACCTCTCAGAATCCCCAAAGTTGAGGCCTGCATCTTACTTAGGCCCATCAAGGCCCAGAGCATGGCACATATGTCTTTGGGCAGGTCCCAGAGTCAGGGGACAGGACCAGCCCCACCTACGCGGCTTAGTAATTAGAACAAGTTAAACAAACTGGCTTTAACTGCCTGCTGGTGACATATTCCAGGGGAGCTATAAACCAACCAGATGTGCAAGGCTTGCTTGGGCTGGTGCCGTGGGGTATCCAAGATGGTTGGACCACTAAGACACCCCCACTGAGACTGGGATGCGGAACAAGCCTCACCCGCCCAGTATCTTCCAAGGGCCAAGCCACTGCGCACCTGCCAAATGGAGAGCCTGAGCAGACTGGGCTGGGCCTAACACATTTCCAGAAACAGGTCCCTAAGGCTCCCTCCCTCAGCTACCCTTGCCCCCCGCAAAGGGTCTTATTTGTTGCTCCAGACCCTGGAAACAGCCCCTAGAAACCTTTAGAAGCCTCTGGAGAGCCGGGCATGGTGGCGCACGCCTTTAATCCCAGCACTTGGGAGGCAGAGGCAGGCGGATTTCTGAGTTCGAGGCCAGCCTGGTCTACAAAGTGAGTGCCAGGACAGCCAGGGCTACACAGAGAAACACTGTCTCGAAAAACCAAAAAAAAAAAAAAAAAAAAAAAAAAAGCCTCTGGAATGTGCCCTTTGCCCAGATACCTGGGAGGGCCAAGGCACTGGTTTACCCAAGCCAGGTCCACTGTGGCCTTCTGGCTGTTTGTGATGGCTCTCTGGGGTGGGGGTAGGGGTCATGGGCTAGGGGTGGATGGGGCATGGACTGGGGGTGGGTGGGGGATGGATATGTGATGGGTGGGGGATGGGTTAGGGGTTGGTGGGGCATGAGTTGGGGTGTGTGGGGAATTAGTTAAGCATAGATGGGGAATAGGGATGGGTGGGCATGGGCCTTCAGTGTAGGATAGATAAGGGTTGGGTGAAGAGGACACAAGACAGGACTGGAGTGGTGGACAGATGGTCCTGTGTTCCTTTTGGTTCTTGCCCATTCTGTTAAGGGACATTGGGAGTTCTCTGGGCCCCCTTTCCTCCTGTCCCCCTTCCCCCATGCTGCAGACCTATTTATTTACACACACACAAACACGCACATGCAAGAGGCAGGTCTCTCAGAACCCAGTGTTTCATCAGTGACCCTCCCTGAGCTCCAGTGTCCATGGCCCTTTGTTTTTTTGCTGGCCCCATTGGCTGGTCCCATTGGCTGGTCCCATCCCTCAGAGGACCCTTTGCTCTCTGCTCCAACCGCAGCAGGGTCTAATGGCTGTGACCTGACCTCCTGGCTCCTGGTTTCCCAGGATGAGACGGATGGCCTGTCTGCATTCCATCTCAGGAGAGGCTTACTGGCGCAGGCATCTGCTGAGGTAACCTCTGCCTTTTCTCTCTGTGCCTTTTTTGTTTCTTTACCTCCAGTTCCCCTCTAGAGGACATGTGCATTCAATCTACCACATTTAACCAGAAAAAAAACCCACCTCCCCCTCTTGCTTTTCCTTTGTAAAGTCCTGTCTGGTTCCCACCTTGGATACTGTACACATTTCTCATTCCTCTCCTTGTGTTAATAGTCAGTGTTTACCCTTCCGTCTTTAATCTGTTTTATGTATCGGAATGACAGGGTTTTATGGAGAGGCGAAAGAGAGTCCTTGTTCCTAAAACTTGTTTATAAACCACTGATGTGGAGCAGGCTGGGGTAGGAGGGAGGGATTGTGTGTGTGTGTGTGTGTGTGTGTGTGTGAGAGAGAGAGAGAGAGAGAAAGAGAGAGAGGTGAGGGGAGCGCTCCATGCAAGACATAGAGTTCCTTCTAATGAGTCAAGAGGGCTGGGAGCTGGAGGTGGGCCGGGTGTCAGTCTTCTTGCTAAGGGATTTTTAGTTTGAGCCTGGAGGACAAGAGCTGGGATGGAGGGCACAGCCCGACTCTCCTGTACTCATAATCTTGCTGTAACAGACGCTTAGACCTGAGCCAGGTGGCACACGCCTGTCACCCCAGCTACTCTGGAGCCTGAGGCAAATGGTGGAAAGTTGTACACCAGGCTGGACTACAGAATGAGTTCAAGACTAACCTGAGCAACTTAGTGAGACCTTGTTTCAAAGTACAAAGTCAAAGAGACCTGGGATGGGGTTTGCTGGTGGTAGAGCCCTTGCCTACACCCTTTCTCCAGCCTGCAGCAAGGGGCTACAAATGTAGCTCAATGGTAGAGCCCCTGCCTAGAACCCACCCCCCCCCAGGGAGGGGCTAGGGGCGTGGCTCAGTGGTAGAGCCCCTGCCTAGAATCCCCCAGGGAGGGGCTGGGGGCGTGGCTCAGTGGTAGAGCCCCTGCCTAGAATCCCCCAGGGAGGGGCTGGGGGCGTGGCTCAGTGGTAGAGCCCCTGCCTAGAATCCCCCAGGGAGGGGCTGGGGGCGTGGCTCAGTGGTAGAGCCCCTGCCTAGAATCCCCAAGGGAGGGTCTGGGGGCGTGGCTCAGTGGTAGAGCACTTACTCTAGTCCAACCCTCAGTATCTCAAAAGCAAGACAACCCAAAAGTTGGATACTTTGGACTTCATTTGCTAAAAAGCAGAGACTCCTCACCCAGGTCTCCAAGGCAACTAAGTAAAAGCAGGCTGGAAGCAGGCCTGGTGTCTCTGCCTTCACCCTGCATTCATCCTTTACTTTGGTTCAGCTGCTACCTCTGCTCCTAGGTCCATTAAACACTCAGGGGCATCCAGCTAAAACATGGTGATAGCTGATCTAGCTAATCACCATCCATAGTGAAGGGTGAGATTAGAGTCATGGGGCTCCTTACTGTCAGCATCTACACTCTCCTGTTCCAGGCCATGCAGAGGCTCCAGTCATTGTTAACTTGTAGTCACAGGGCCCGAGCGATGACTCAGTGGTTAGGGACACTTGCTTGCCATCCTTGTAAAAGACAGAGTTCAGTTCTAAGAACTCATGCTATAACCTCCTGTAACTCCAGCGTCAGGAGATATGGCGCCCTCTTCTGGCCTCTGTGGGCACCTGCATCCACATGCACAAACACAGACACGGATACTTAGACACACGCACGCACACAGTCATACATACAGACACATAGTTGAAAATAAAACAAATCTTAAAAAAAAAAAAAACATAAACCTACAGTCACTTTGTATTTCAGAAAAAATGTGGGACAAAGCCCCTGCCTGAGCCCACATGAACAGTTACTAACGAAGAGGAGGCTGCAGCTTAGAGCTGGAGCAGCTCACGTCTGAGAATCAGCCTGTTCCGCTCAAACAAGAGCTTCCTTTGGACCACTCTGCGGAACCAGACAGTGGCCAACCAGACCCCACCTTGACCAGAACTGCTAATTACACCCGGCTCTCCTTCCTTCCCTAACCCTTCCCCTTAAGCTAAGCGCGCAAAGGCCGACTCTGAGTCACGTGACTGCTTGACCTTTTTCCTCTCCCCACTGCGCATGCCAGATCTCCTCTCTGCTTCTCATTATTGCTCGTCTTCTTTTTGCATTTTTTTTTCTGTTCTTGTTCTATTATTTCAGTGCATGTGCATGCATGCAACACATGTAGACACATGTGTACAGATTTGTGCACCTGTGCATATGCTTGCAGAGGCCAGCGGAAGTCATCAGATGTCCTCACTGAACCTGGAGCTCACTGTTTTCCTGACTGGGCTGTGCTCCCCACAGTACTGGGGCTATTGGGATTACAGCACCCCCATATGATGCCTCTCTCTCTCTTATATATGTATGTATGTGTATGTACGTATGTGTGTGTATATGTGTATATATATATATATATGTATATATATATATACATATTTGTGTGTGTTCATGCACACACAGAGGTCATAGGACAACTTGTGGAAGTTGGTTTCTCCTGCTAGCGTGTAAATCCCTGTGTTCAAACCAGGGCATCAGGCTTGGCAGAAAGCACTCTTAGCTGCTGTGCCAACCCATTGGCCCTATACCTGGCTTTTACAAGCATTCTGGGGATTTGAACGCAGGGCCTCCTGCTTGCACACTGAGCCACTTCGCCGGCCTTACTTCTTGGATAGAGGCTTATATAGCCCAGGCTGACCTTGAACTTTCCATCCTCGTCTCTCCGCCTGCCCCCCCTCCCCACCCCAGGACTGGATTATAAGCGTGCAGCACACTTTGATTGACACATCAGGCAGGTGGGCAGGTGGCCCAGCTTGGCCTGTGCACACTCAGAGAACGAACTAGTGCTTTCGTCCTAACACGCATTACACCGGGACTGCCCGCACCCCTCTGCACCCCTCTGCACTCCTCCTGGAGGCCACTTGCACGTCCTCTCAGCAGCAGCCTGTGTCAGCTACGTGGGTGGAGCTATGGAGTCAGACAGCAAAGCCTCCCAAGTCTCTGGGCATCTGTTTCTCCAGAAGGAGGTTCCTGTGAATCTAAGCTTTGAACTAGGGAAAGAAAAGAGAGAGAGTCTGAGAGACAAGCCTTGGGGTCTGAAGCAATCAAAGCTCTCCGGAGTGGCTTTGAATGTCTCCTTTCCACATTAAAGGGCTTTGGTCTGGGGAGACAGACGTAAACAGACAATTAAAGTCCAGAGGAGGTGAGGGCCTAGGGGAGCACAGACTGGTGGCTGTGTGTGTTTGTGTGTGTGTGAGAGAGAGAGAGAGAGAGAGAGAGAGAGAGAGAGAGACAGAGAGAGACAGAGAGAGACAGAGAGAGACAGAGAGAGACAGAGAGGGACAGAGACAGAGGGAGACAGAGAGATAGACACACAGACACACACAGACACACACAGATACACACACACACAGATACACACACACACACATGGGAGAGCAGGAGTCTAGCTATGCAGCTCAATCTGGCCTGGAAGTTGTTCTGTAGGCCAGGCTAGCCTGGAATTCTTGGTGGTTCTCCTACTCAGCCTTTCAGGTACTGGATTCATTGGTATGAGTGGCTATGCACAGACCAGAGGGATTTAAGGGGGTGTGGTTGTTGTTTGTTTTTAGACAAGGTCTTCCATATCCAAGGCTGGCCTTGAACTTGATCTGGAGTAATCCTAAACTGGGGTAATCCTGCTTCCTCTCCCACCTCCGGCTGGGATCCCAGGCCTGGACCACACCCAGTTTTCAGTGCTGGAAGTAGAAGCCAGGGCTCCACGCATGCCCTGCAAGGGCCCTACAAGCTGAGCCCTGTCCTAGCCTGCAGAAGGAGCCTTAAAGCTGCAAACCCAACTTTCACTTCTCTGAGGTCCTTCCGGATGCTGCCAAACTCATCTCGCAGGCACCCTGGTGTGAGAATCGGGTGCTGGCCACTCCACCTCCTCCAGTCCCTAGAAGAGTTGCTAATTCCTACTTTTCTTCCTGTCTGGGTCTCAGCACATAGCAACCACCGTGTGGCCTTTCGACCTCCCATCAGACACCACAACCTCCAGCATGTCCTTCCTGACTGTCTCCAAGGTTGCAGAAAGGAGAGTGGACCTCAAGGATAGGGCTCTGAGGGATGGGTAGGAGTTTTCCAGGCAAAAACTATTAGAAATTTCTTGCCTGTCTGTCACTAGAGGATATCCTGATGCCAGGCTTCATCTCCTGGGTATCTATACTGTACCCTCACTGTATTCTCTCTCTCTTTTCAGAATGTATGAACTGTACCCGGCTTAGCGACATGAGTGAGCGGCTGACCACGCTGGAGGCCAAGGTTAGACTGGCTTGGTGGCCTAGGGAGCCAACCGTGAATGGCGATGGAGGGTCGTGTGGCACATGCTGGATATGGCTAAAGGAAGCCCCTCTGCAAGGAGACAGCCTAGCCTAAGCAGCCTGGTCTTGGGCATTGAAAACTACTGAGCCTTCGTGGCTCCGTGTAGCCTCAGATGGACCAGCCTCCTGAGATAGGAACAAGGGGGTGACATTCTCAGGGAGTGGCCAATCTAGGGCACTATCCTTCCAAGGCATGCGGGAGGCTGGTTCAGCGAAGTCAGTCACCGTCTCTCCAAAGCTGCTCTTCCCCAGTTAAGGACCTGCTTGGGACTGGGCACAGGAAACTGAGTAAGAGACTTGGAGGAGGGACAGCCAGCCAGAGGCCAGGTCCTCAGTGGGTACCCCAGGGACAGAGGACTTGTGGCTTGAGGCCTGGCCTCAAAAGGGCAAGGAAGGGCACAGGGAAACCCATGCATAGGACAGGGACAGGTGTGTTCACTGGCTGGGTACCTGCACAGGCCTTGGGGCTCCACACTGTGGTTCCACTGGGCGGGGGTGGGGGTGGGGGGAGGGCTGTGTGACAAGACGTCCTGGGGAGACACAGCAGACATCAAGCCAAAGTACAGATACCACCAAAGTGCAACTTGGTGGGCAACGAGTTTTGTTGGGGTTATTCACAGGAATATGCGTGAAGGCTTACTTACAGGAACAGAAATGGCTCAAAGCCTCACCAAAGCCCCCAGCACAGTTCGTGTGACAGTATACTACTACAGCCTTCCAGGCAGCTCAGCAGGGTAGAGTATCCTTTCCAGGGGACAAGACTCTCCCTTTTAGTTCCTCCAGGGGGCGCTGTAGAGCACACGCTCAAGTCTACCTACCTGGGACCTTCCAAAGCCAGGGAGCGGCTTGCTCCTTCTCCACTGGATGAGGTTTCCTCAGAGTTAATCTGCTCTCCCATGGCCTGGCCTGCTGCCATCCTGGAATACAGTGCCTCTGTGGCCAGAAAGCAGGGGGCGGGATCAAAGGTGCCTGTAGCATGTCCCTTATAGGGACATACTCTGATTCTACACACCCAGCGGGCTGGGTGATGAGCAAGAAGGGCCTGGGGGGGGGGGTGTCCTGCTGAGGTGACAGAACCTTTTAAAGGAATGGGGACTTCTGCAGTGGCTTGGCTGTCTAGGAAGAGCTAGCAGGGATAGGCAGGATTCATCTGAGCTCCACACGAGTCAAAATTCAAGTGGTGCCGGCTGGGGATCGGGCTCAGTCAGCAAAGCGCTTGCCTTGTGAGCCTGGGGGCCTGGGTTCGATTCCCAGCACCCGTGTGAAAGAGCTAGGCATGGCAGTGTACACTTCTAACCCCAGGCTGGGAGGTGGAGACAGGAGGGTGCTAGGGGCTGACTGGCCAGCCAGCCTAGTGTACTCGGTGAGCCCCAGGTCCCAGAGAGAAACCCTGTTTCAAAAACCAAGGTGAGCAGGGCCTAAGACACATCTGAGATCATCCTCTGACCTCCACACACATGTGTGTGTGCCCTCACATACATGTGTGTGTGCCCTCACATACATGTGTGTGTGCCCTCACATACATGTGTGTGTGCCCTCACATACATGTGTGTGTGCCCTCACATACATGTGTGTGTGCCCTCACATACATGTGTGTGTGCCCTCACATACATGTGTGTGTGCCCTCACATACATGTGTGTGTGCCCTCACATACATGTGTGTGTGCCCTCACATACATGTGTGTGTGCCCTCACATACATGTGTGCACAGAAATAGGAATGCTGAGCATACCTGGAGGACAAGTGAATGGAAGGCGCCCCTGACCCTAACCTTGTCATCCCCGCACTCTGGATTGTGAGTCTGAGGCTAGCCAGAGCTACATAGCAAGACTGTCAGGAAGGAAGGAAGGAAGGAAGGAAGGAAGGAAGGAAGGAAGGAAGGAAGGAAGGGAGGGAGGGAGGAAGGAAGGAAGGAAGGAAGGAAGGAAGGAAGGAAGGAAAGAATATTAAGCCTGAGCTATAACAAGACCCTATCTTAAAAAAAGGAATAAATGAATACATACATGCATAATACATACATACATACATACATACATACATACATACATATATACATACTTAGAAAGAAAAGATGGGCTGATGTGATGGCTCAGTGGATAAGGGTACTTGCTTCCAAGTCTGATAGCCAACCCTTGCAAGCTGTCCTCTGACTACAAGTGTATCCCATCACACCTTACACACACACACACACACACACACACACACACACACACACACACACACACACAAATAAAAACATTAAGGACAGGTTGTGGGGGAATATGCAAAATTTAGTGTACTCAAGGCCCCAGGACAATGTACAGTTTACTGTACTCAGACCACTATGCAAGCAGCCAGGGTCTCCAGCCCAGGCCCAGCACACTGTTGAGAGCTGAGGGGCTGTCTGTTTCTCTGGAGTCAGCATCTCTCTGGAGACTTGGGGGTGTGTGGGGTGGAGAGCTTAGTAAGGGTGAGCAGGCTGCTGGGGAAGAGGCTGGGACAAACTCCTGCCCCTAAGGTTTCAGAGCAGGGGAGGGAGGTTGATCCGATGGGCATTTTCCAAAGCTCTGGTAGAGTTTGGCACAGAGGAAAATCTGACGGCTTGGCCTGGCTCCTGTTCAGCATTCTGGGTGTCAAGTCACAGCTTTTGGGGGCCAGCTGCCTCCTTCGCACCTGGCTCTCATACATGCCCTCTGGCTAAGAGCAATCCCTCCACCCCTAGCTCCCCATTTCTCACTCTCCTTGGGACATAGGGCCTCAGCAGTAAAGGTCACAACTGCAAAACTTGCCCTCTGCCCTTCAGGCTGGCAGAGGGATGGAGGGACCTCAGGATACCGTGAAAGAGCCAGCTCCAAGATGGGGTGTGGTGTCGGGATATGATGCCCAAGGAGAAAGCTTGAATTTGAGGAGCCTGGGGCCCACCCTGGGGCAGAGCCCAACTCCTCAGCCCAGCTTGCTTAAAACAGACTTGTGAGTGCTCAGGTAAGGGCTGAGGGCCGTGACTCCTCCCCACGCCATTTTCCAGCTGCCTATTCAGTGTTCACGTGTCTCCTGGCTGAGGCAGCCTGCCTAAGAGCCACAGGGCAGAAGCCTGGATACTGAGACTTCTAGTTTCTCAGATAAGACTACTGTGTGGTTAGGGCTGGAGAGAGATAGCTCAGTGGTTAAGAACACTGGCTGCTCTTCCAGAGGTCCTGAGTTCAATTCCCAGCAACTACATGGTGGTTCACAACCATCTCTGATGCCCTCTTCTGGCGTGAAGGTGTATATACAGACAGAGCTGTCATTAAACAAACAAACAAACAAACAAACAAACTTGCATCAAGTTGCTCAAGACAGACAGACACACAGCCAACAGGAGCTTATTCTCTAAGTATGTTTGTTCAAATGGGAAATCCAGGAATTGTCAGTCTTGGGATTTGTCCCGTGACCAAAGGACCCAGGATCATTAAGACTCCCCGCCCCCCCAGGCTCCCCAGGGAATCGGTGTCTGTGATGCTTCGAGTTCTAAAGTGTCCCATCCTCACGCTAAATCAATAATATAGAAAAGACAAGGGTTAGCCCAGCAGACTAACAGGGCTGCTGTTAGCTGGGCTGTGTGGTTGTGCAGAGGTCACCAGCTAAGCTGACTACTGGACAAAGCAGAAAGAGACTGCCATGATCGATCGCTAATTACGTTTCCCCAGCCTTCTCTGGGACACGCACGACAGATGCAACACAACTGGAAGATCTAGAGCAGTGTCTCTTCACCTGTGGGTCACGACCCATTCGGGAGTCAAACGACCCTTTCACAGGGGCCGCCTAAGGCCATTGGAAAACACAGATATTTACATGATGATTGCAAAATTGCAGTTATGAAGTAGCAATGAAAATGACTGGGGAGGGAGGGTGTCACCACAGCACGAGGAACGGTGTTAAAGGGCTCCAGCATCAGGAAGGCCGAGAACCACTGCTCTAGAGCAAGGTATGAAGGGGAAGTTGGGGGAACAGGTGGCCATTAGGGTGGACTTCCCTTTGTCCCAGGCAGCATGGGCAAGAGGCCAGCAGGGCACTGGCTCCTCTCCTTTCCTGAGTCCCACTTCACAATCCACAAGAACGGGGAGGGACCCCAAAAAGTTTCTGCGTGTGAAAGTTGCACAAATCCCAGCATGCACTGGTCCCTTGATGGAGGAAAGTAAGGACCAGGTTGTGATGACATCATCAGGTCACTGACACCGAAAATCTGTAGTCTGGTTTTTTGTTTTGTTTTTTACTTTTTCTTGATTTTGTGTGTGTGTGCATGTGCACGCGTGCGTGTGCACATAGTCATGAGTGCAGATACGCATGCCACAGTGTGTATGAGCAAGCACAGACAACTTGGTGGAAGTCGCTTTTCTCCCTCCATGTGGACCCTAGGGGGTAAATTCAGGTCTGCAGGCTCGGCAGCAAGCTCAGGGGGTAACCCAGAGCCAGCGCACCGGCCCACGCTCCTGCTTTCTTGGACTTGTGTCCACTTGTGTCCCCGTTAAGCTCAGTCTGGGCACAGATGGATTCCCCTCTTAGGACATCAGTCATGCCGAGCCAGGAGTGCAGGGGCTCAGGCTGAGGCAGATTCAGGTTTGACGGAGGCTGGGACACCTCTGCCTTGGTTTGTGGGCTCTGTGGGCCATGGTGGCCAAGTGGAAGCATCCAGAAGGAGTCAGCCAAGGAGCTGGGGGCAGGGTCCCTTTGAGGAAGCCCAGAACTTAGCAGGAAGAATACCTTGGTCAATCCTTAGTGGTATGGGGTAGACACTTCTTCTGGGATCCCTCTGACTTGATGATTGTCCTGGTCCCCACCAATCTTACCTCCCCCACAGCACCACCCTTCCACACCCTACCACACACACACACACACACACACACACACACACACACACACACACACATCCTCCGACATGGCCTTACTTTAGCTTCAGGTACCTGAGAATTGTCTCCTTGCTCATCTCTAGATCCCTGGAGGATGCTGGGATATAGTTCTTATCAGCTGCACCCCAAGCCTGACCTTGTTTAATGGACAACACAGCTCTGTTCTCAGTAACCAAGCAAAACTGGGGAGCAGCTTTCTTCCCCCATCCCTAACAGAGGCTTCGGGCTTTGAGGTCCCTGTCACGCCATGCTCGCATCTACTGTGCTGAGTCACCCATCCCATGCCACCCTCAGATGCACATTCCTTCCGTTAAGTTACTTCCCTTCCCCTCTGCTGCGGCAGCATCCCAGCAGTCGCCCGAGCTCTGGGAAGGCCACAGGCTGGGGCAGGATTCTGAACCCTCCCTTTCTGGTAGGAAACCTGGTGGGCAGGGTGTCAGGAGATCCGAGGCTGAGATCCTAGTCTGACCACCCACTCACTGGGTGACCTCAGAGGAGTTAAGTACAGTCTCTGAGTCTTGGTTTCCAGGTCATATATGAGAAAAATGCACAGAACCTTCCTGACTCAAGGATCAAAGAGAGTGGCTTAGCTGAGTGGCCCTAGCGCCAGGTGGAGAGGAGCCCCAGGTAGCTGAATTGGAAAGGCACACATACCTCCCATGAAACCTCAGGCTAGCCAGGACCCAGGACAGAGAAAACAGCCGTTTGGCCCATTGATTGCCAGCATCAGGGGGAGTAACGGGGTTCCCAGATGTACCCCTCTGCCCTAGGACCCATCAGACTCCAAGCCTGCCTCCCAGAGCAGGGGTTGTCCTGTGTTCAGCCCAGGTACACAGCGCCCTCTGATGGGCACTTCAGGAACAGCTAGGGCCCACTGGGTTTTGGAATTTTTATGTTGTTGTTGTTGTTAATTGGCACACAAAAGGGCTGGAGAAATAGCTCAGCATTAAGAGCACGCAGTGGTCTTTCTGAGGACCCAGATTCGGATCCTAGCACCCACATCACAGCTTGCAACTCCAGTTCCAGGGCTTCTGATGCTCTGTTCTGACCTCATGGTGCACAGACAGACATGCAGGCCAGATACTCACATACATAAAATAAAAACAAAAACTCCAAAAGAGTCAGCGTGCCAAGCTATGGGTTTCATTACGGTGTTTCCATACATTACTTGAAAACTTGAATCAAGGGAAAGAGTTCCAGGTACAGGCTTCCTGTATTTGCCATCTTTGAGCCCCAATTCTACTGAGAGGAGATGGCAGGGCATGGGGTACTGAGAGCCACTGCCTCAGTTTAGTGCCAAGAGATGCCAAGAGCACCGAAACAGGCCATGTATACCTTTCTTTCCTGTCCATCTACCACCTGTTGACTCCTCCACCCATCCATCCATCCATCCATCCATCCATCCATCCATCCATCCGTCCATCCATCCATCCATCCGCCCATCTATCCAACCGTCCGTCCGTCCATCCGTCTGTCTGTCCACCCACCCATCCATCCAACTGTCCATCTGTCTGTCCATCCGTCTGTCCATCTGTCCGTTCAACCAACCATTCATCCTTCTAAACATCCATCCATCCATCCATCCTTCTATCTTTCTGTCCATGTGTCCATTCATGATTATTCCCCAGTGAAAGAATTTGAACACACTAAGCCACGGAAAGAGGGGACAGGGTGCACGCCTCACAGTCTCTCTGTGTCAGTGAAGAGGGTGGGGCTCACTGTCATTCAGTCATAGTGACAAATGGCTACAAATGAACCAGATGGTCTGGAAAGTGCTGCCTGAGAGTCATGAAACTTCTGATGTGGAAGGAAGGACAGAGATGTACCTACCAAAGGACAGCGTCCCTGCTGAAAGGCATAACTCACCATGAGCGGCGGACAACTGGTCTCAGTGACCATCAGGGGTCATGTCATGTGTCCCTGCATACCCATGACCCTGTTCTGCTCAAACAACAGCAACACTGACACACACACACACACACACACACACACACACACACACACAATGTCTCGTGTAGCCCAGGCTGCCTTGAACTCCTATATATATCCCTCAGCTGGCCTCGAACTCTTAAACTCTTAATCCTTCTGTCACCACCTCCCAAACACTGGACACATGGGTGTTCCCATCATGCCCAGCTTTTCTTTTACATGTTGTCTATTTTTGTGTGTGAATGTGTCATAGGGGCACACACATGTCACAGCACACATTTGAAGGTCAGAGGACAATAAGCAGGAGTCAGCTCTCTCCTTCTACTGTGTGGGGTCTCGGGGATTGAACTCAGGTCATTAGTTTTGGTGACAAGCTCTTTTACTTTCTGAGCCATCTCGCCAGCCCATTCTTTTTACCAAGTTGTCTAAAAGTGGGCACTGCATTTTCCATGTAATCTTAATTGTATTCAACTCAAGAGAGAAGGGGTGGGGAGATCCTGACTGTGAGAGAAAATATGCAGCATTTGTCTTTCTGAGTCTGTTTCATTTTGCTTAACATAATGATCTCTCTGCAAATGGCCTTCTTCTTGATGGCTGAATAATACTCCACTGTGTATCTGGGCCCCACTCTTATCTGTTGCCTGTCCTTGTCCTGGCTGGCTAAGGCCTGACAGTCCACCCTTCCTTGGCCAGGTCCTCTTGCTGGAAGCAGCTGAGCAGCCTTCAGGTCCAGACAATGACCTGCCACCCCCGCAGAGCACCCCACCAACCTGGAACGAGGACTTCCTGCCAGACGCCATTCCCATCGCACATCCAGGGCCCCGGAGGAGAAGACCCACAGGTCCAGCTGGTGAGAAGGACCCACAGGGGAGGAATCTGGCCAGGGAGTGAGGTCAGAGTGGGCAGTGGGCACCCAGGGCCTCTACATATAGGCCACACCCTGCCCTCCTGGGTCTAATTTGCTCATGTAGTGTGTTGAAACTTGAACTAATTACAAAAAAAAAAAAGGTAAATTAAGCATAACATTAGAATTTTACATTCTTCTTTAAAATAGTGAACGATCTAGCCAGTACTGGTAGCATACGTCTGTGATCCTAGCTACCTGGGAGTCTGAACCTGGTGGGTGATAAGTTTAAAGTCCATCTGAGCCATGGAGTGAATTTAAGGCCAGCCTAAGCAACTTAGCAAAGCCATATCCTGTTTCAAAGTATAAAAGATGCTGAGAGTGTGGCTCAGTGGTAGAGCCCCTGCCTAGAATCCCCCAGGGAGGGGCTGGGGCGTGGTTCAATGATAGAGCCTCTGGTATGTGTGAGGACCTGTGTTCATCTCTCAGGATGGTAATAAATAAAAAGGAAAAAAGCAAGCCCTGGAAGCATGCAGCTGTTCCTAAGACACACAGAGCCCCATAGATCCATTTTGAGCTCTGTTGTCCAACTCCTGGTCCTCCTGCTTCAGCCTTTTGTGTGCTAAAATTTAGACCTGGGCCACTATCCCTGGCTTCTTTTCAAGAGCAAAAATAAAAAGACCTTCCTGTAGACTCCCCTCAGAGGTCCAGGCTTTGTGGCCGGGCTGCAGAGTGCCGCTGATGTCCATGGCCAGCACAGTTGCAGTTGTCATGCCTGCTTGTCCTGGGGTCCCTTCTGTTACCTGATGACCCAATCTAAACCAAAACCAGCTTAGGGAACGTAAGGGCTTATTTCAGCTTATACATCAGTCCACTACTGAGGGAAGTCAGGACAGAAACTGGAAGCAAAGCTCATGGAGGAGTGTTGCTTGCTGGGTCACCCACAGCCCCACACTTACCTAGTTTTCTTAAACGACCCAGAACTACCTGCCTTGGGACGGTGCCACCTCACAGTGGGCTGAGCCCTCCTACAGCAATCAACCTAAGATAATCCATCACAGACATGCCCCAGGCCAATCCTATCTAGGTGTTTTCCACAGCCGAGACTAGCTTGTCAGCTGACCCAGGGCTGTGTCTAACTGACCGAGCTAACTAATATACCTAGATAGTGCTGGCCTCAGGTTGTATACCATGGTGATGGTGATGGTGGTGGTGGTGGTGGATGTGGGGGTGAGACGTCCTTCAAGATGGGTCACTGTCCCCACTGTGTCCCCCCTAGATATTTTGATAAATTCACAAGTTTGCATCATGTGTCCTCTACCTTATTCCCCGAGACAGGACCCTGACCCTCACTGACCCTGGAGCTAGGCTGGAGGCTAGCAAGCCCTCACGATCCCTCTTTCTCTGCTACCCCGCTCCAACAGTGCCGCATTATAAGTGCAGGCAGCCATGCCTGGCTGTACGTGTCATTCCCAACTTAAATCAAAGCATGTGAACGAACAAGTTAGAGATAGCCACTAAAACTCAGACAAGTTAGGTAAGTGCCTGGAGGTCCTGGGAATATGATCTAGTCCCCTCTTTCTCCTCTCTTAATGAACCCTAAGATTCACTTCTAGAGTTCACACACACGCCCCTGATCCCAGGCCCCAAATCTACTGTGTTACAAAGTCTCAAAACTCATTCATTGATGCTCTTGATTGGAACTTTATCAGAGAAAGTGAAGTTCCAGGAGTGGCCAGCAGGTGGCAGAAACACCCCACTAATGGTGACTCCTGCGTTTTCCTGCCTCCTTGAGATTTTCCAGCAAGAGATTCTTTAGAGAATCTCCAGCTCTGCCTCACAGACCAGAGTCAAATGCAATTTTAAATGCTGTGCTACATACACGGCCCTCAGATGACTTAGCAGTAAGACAAAGTATGTCACCCAAGGCTAGCCTTGAACTTTTTATTCTTCTGCCTCAGACTCTTCAGGGCTGGGATAACTGGGCCTGCTCCGTGGTGGCACACTCAGGCCTCCAGAATATTTCAAGAGATAGTGATTCAAGGGGGAAGGCCTGACCCTTCAGACCCTCAGGGAAGGTTGGGCTCAGCTGCCACAACTGCAGTTCTGGACCATGAGCAAGAAGATAGCAGGAAGAAAGGATGTGGAAAAAACAAGCTACAGTTTGACTCTGCGGCTGGCAGTGGAAGGCCATGCTTCTCTGCGGCTCAGTTTACCCAAAAGGGGAAAACAAACTCAGTCATTGGGATCACAGACAGGGAAAGACAGCTTCTCAACTCTCGTGACCAGTACACCCGGTGCTGGGGGCGTGGCTCAGTGGTAGAGCCCCTGCCTAGCATCCCTCAGGGAGGGGCTGGGGGCGTGGCTCAGTGGTAGAGCCCCTGCCTAGAATCCCCCAGGGAGGGGCTGGGGGCGTGGCTCAGTGGTAGAGCCCCTGCCTAGAATCCCCCAGGGAGGGGCTGGGGGTGTGGCTCAGTGGTAGAATCCCTGCCTATCACTCATCTGAGCACACAACCCATGTGACCAGAACTGGAGCCTCTATGGCATCTGAGTCCACAGTGTTCTCCCATAATTCTCTCCTCAGGACCTCCAGGACAGATGGGACCACCTGGGCCTGCAGGACCTCCAGGTTCCAAAGGTGAACAGGGCCAGACAGGGGAGAAGGGCCCAGTGGGACCTCCAGGTAAGGAGCCCTGTCCCCTGGAGTGGAGACAGGAGTTTGCTTTGTACCTGGGCATGGGTGGCATTTTTGTGTACCTTAATCTTGCTTGTTACCCCAAATTTATTACTTCCCTCTCACCTTTCTCCTCTCCCCAATCTCAGAGGTGCTGCAGGACAAGAGTCTACTGGGACCTTTGGGGTGGGGATGGCGCTGCTAAGGCCCAGGGGTTTGTTCCAAGCACCTGGAACCCCATCCAGGAATCCCATGATCCCCTGCGCACTGCAGAGCTTCAATGCCTGCTCAGGGCTGGCTCACCCTCTGTCCTTGCTCCAGAGTTAAACTACTCCCGAGTCCCAAGACATCTGGCTGGAGCCCGTGCTGATCCCACTCCTAACTCTGTCATGTCCACTCTCTGCTGTCCCTGTGCCAGAAAGAGGAAGATGTCCCACTGACCTCCCAGGAGGACTGTAGGCCTGGAGACTTGTCACTGACTGGACAAATGTCCTTGGTCACTCCTCTTCGGGGCCACACTTCCCTTGTCTGTAACATCGCAGCCGCTGGTCTCACCTAAAGCCTTTGCTCTTCATTGTAGGTCTCTTGGGACCACCGGGGCCACGCGGGCTCCCTGGAGAGATGGGGCGCCCTGGTCCACCAGGCCCTCCTGGCCCAGCAGGAAGTCCTGGCCTCTTGCCAAACAATCCCCAAGGTGTCCTGTATTCCCTGCAGACACCAACAGACAAGGAGAGTGAGTGATGGGTCAGGTCGGGGGTGGGTGAGCCAAACTGTCTGTTGAGGGAAACTAGCTTTCGCTAAGGATCCCAGAGAAGCTAAGAGTCGCTAATATCAGGGATCATCCAGGACAGGAGGCTTGGTCGCTCCATGGAGACCACCTCCATGGAGACTACCTCCAAGCCTGCTCTTGGCCCCAGGCTTAGCTCACCAGGTCTGATGGTTCCCGGCTCCGCCTGCAGCTGGGGAGGCTCCCCCACCAGGAGCACCCCTGAAACATTTCCTTCCCTGTGGTCTCTCACTGTAAGATACTAACAGGTGTTTACTGACACAAAAGTGGCAGAGACCTGCTTGTTCTCAGGGACCGCAGTGTGACCTGTGCGAGCCGCAGACCACATAAAACACCTGCTTTGAGGGGGCGCAGAGCATGGGGTCAGAGACTCTGGGTCTCAGGGACCAGAGGGAGGCAGAGGAGAGCAGTTGAAGGAGGAGCAGGTCTGGCTAAGTGCATAACTCTGATCTTAACCTCACCTTAACCCTAGCCCTGGGGTGATTTAAAAACCTTGGAGGAGCTGGGCTTGGTGTCACAAGCATAAACCCAGCTCTCAGGAGGCTGACACAGTAGACTCAGTGCTAGCTTTAAGTTAGTCTGGGATATCCAGCAAACTCAAGACCTGTCTCAGCTACACAAGGAAACCTTGTCTCAAGAGAAAAAAAAAAAAAAAGCATATTTTTTTTTAAAAAAAGTATGTCTGGGCACATGGCTCAGTAGTAGAGGCCCTGCCTAGAGTCCCCCAATGAGAGCCTGGGGGCGTGGCTCAGTGGTAGAGCCCCTGCCTAGAATCCCCCAGGGAGGGGCTAGGGGCGTGGCTCAGTGGTAGAGCCCCTGCCTAGAGTCCCTCAGGGAGGGGCTGGGGGCGTGGCTCAGTGGTAGAGCCCCTGCCTAGAATCCCCCAGTGAGGGGCTGGGGGCGTGGCTCAGTGGTAGAATACTTACATAATACATAGTGCATTATGAGCCTTGGGGTTCAATCTCCAATACCTCAAAAATAAATTGCATCAAAAAAGAAGAGTACACTAAAGTAAATTTGTTGTATTTATTTATTGAAAGGGACAGGCCAGAGTTTAGGTGTAGAGGTCAGAGTGGGAGTGTTTTCTTCTTCTACCATGTGGGTTCTGGGGATCAAACTCTAGTCATCAGGCTTGGTAGCAAGTGCCTTTACCCTCTGAGCCATCTTGCCAGCCCCCAAAAATAAAATCTTGAAGAAGAGGTTGGGTTGGTGACATGATTGACAGTATGGGTCTGTTGTTATGGAAACAGGGTTGAGGAGACTCCTGTTCAGCACCCCATATACATAACACAAACCTCCCTGGGCCTGAGAATCCTGGCCTCAGTTTCCCCAGCTGTAAAGCTGGGTGGCCATACTTCCTAAAGGAGCCACTCTGGAGATTTATGCATAGTTTCTGAGTGCTTGCAGTAAGAGGGGGCTTGTCCCAAGGCATGATGGGAATCTTGGTGCACTCAAAGGGTGCCTGGTGGGGCAAGAAGCCCATTCTGACTTGGTCTGTAGCCTGGGCTCCCTTGAAGAAATGTTCCTAGTTAGGGAGAAGGCAAATGATGCTGAATGACCTTAATGACCACTGAAATAAATATATCCCTAAGCCACCAGGAGCCCAACGGAGGAGCCCTCACCCCATGTCCATGCATTCGGGTACGCAGGTGTGTGCGTATCTGTGTGTGCATGCGTGCGTGTGTGCACATGTGTGAGTGTGTGTGAATGGTGTATACGTGTGTGTGCACATGCGTGCATGAGTGTGCACGTGTGTGCATGTGCATATGCGTGTGTGTTTGTGTGTGTGCGCGTGTGCATGAGTGTGCACATGAGTGCGTGCATGTGTGTATGCGTGTGTGTAGTGTATGTGTTTGTGTGTGTGCACATGGCATGAGTGTGTGCACATGCATGAGTGTGTGTGCAAGCGTGTGAGTGTACATGTGTGTGTGCATGTGTGTGTATGTGTGTGTGTGTGTGTGTATGTGTGTTCGTGTGTGTAAAAGCCAAAGGTTGACATTGAGTGTCTTCCACCGTTGTCCTCCACCTTATTATTTGAGACAGGGTCTCCTGCTGACTCTAGAGCTTGCTGATTGCTGACTAGGAACCCAGCAAGTCTGGTGTTTCTGTGCTCCAGTGTTGGGGCTACAGGCAAGCACTACCACTCCCAGCTTTTATGGGGGTGCTGGGGATTTGAACTTAGACCTTCATGCTTGTGTGACAAGTTCTTTAACTGCTGATCCACTTTCCCATCCCTTACTCTGAATTCTGAGCATTTGCACACAGGGTGGGGATGCTGGACTCTCAGACTCAGCCTCCAGATTGGCTACCCCCACCCCCCGCCTGACTACTGATCATTTGACTTTCTCTGCAGATGGAGACTCCCAGCTGAACCCTGCTGTTGTAGACACAGTGCTGACTGGCATCCCAGGTCCCCGGGGTCCCCCAGGCCCCCCTGGTGAGTAGATTAAGGATTCCTTTTTGGGTTTGTCCTGAGTACAAAGGTCTTTTTTTTTTCCTACATTTTTTTTTTAAAGTCAGGGTATCATTTAGCCCAGGCTGGCCTTCAACTTACTATGTAGCCAAGGATAGCCTTCGACTTCCTGTCCTCCTGCCTCCAGATCCCACGTGCTGAGATTACAGATGTGCCCCAGGACACCTAGCTTATTCAGTGCTAGGAATCCAACCCAGTTAAGCACTCTACTGTCTTCATCCTTAGCCTTGAGCCCAGGTCCTGAGGAAACTGAAGTCCAATTGGGCAGTCTATAGTCTACAGATGGACCTGGGGCCTGAGGTAAACCCCCATCCCCACCCTGACACAACCAGACACATCAACTCTGAGCAAGTCTACTAGAACAGCACAGATGCCTGAAGAAGTTGTCCCAGGTTATCCTTGTGGGGGCCACAATGAGAGGTGCACTAGGAACCATGCAAACCCAGACCAGGGCCAGGCTGGGCAACAGAGGGGACTCAGGACCTTGGAGGAGGGTACAGCTCATGTGTACAGTGGGCAGCAAAACTGAGATCCCTATAGGAAGAGAGAGACTGGGGATTTCCCATCCCTCACAGATCTTCTGTGTACACAGATGCCCATGCCATGCCCCAAGAGTCCCATAAATGAACAGATTAGAAATGCATGGAGACAGCTCCGTGCTGCTCACCTCTGTCCTGGAAACAGGAGCCATGGCTCAGTGAGGATGTGGGGCGTGCCTCAGTAGTAGAGCCCCTGCCTAGAATCCCCCAGTGAGGGGCTGGGGGCGTGGCTCAGTGGTAGGGCCCCTGCCTAGCATCCCCCAGTGAGGGGCTGGGGGCGTGGCTCAGTGGTAGAGCCCCTGCCTAGAATCCCCCAGGGAGGGGTTGGGGGCGTGGCTCAGTGGTAGAGCCCCTGTCTAGAATCCCCCAGTGAGGGGCTGGGGGCGTGGCTCAGTGGTAGAGCCCCTGCCTAGAATCCCCCAGTGAGGGGCTGGGGGCGTGGCTCAGTGGTAGAGCCCCTGCCTAGAATCCCCCAGGGAGAGGCTGGGGGCTTGGCTCAGTGGTAGAGCCCCTGCCTAGAATCCCCCAGGGAGGGGCTGGGGGTGTGGCTCAGTGGTAGAGCCCCTGCCTAGAATCCCCCAGGGAGGGGCTGGGGGCTTGGCTCAGTGGTAGAGCCCCTGCCTAGAATCCCCCAGTGAGGGGCTGGGGGTGTGGCTCAGTGGTAGAGCCCCTGCCTAGAATCCCCAGGGAGGGGCTGGGGGCATGGCTCAGTGGTAGAGCCCCTGCCTAGAATCCTCCAGGGAGGGGCTGGGGGCGTGGCTCAGTGGTAGAGTCACTGTTTAGCATGCTCAAGGACCTGGGTTTCCTCCCCACTCTTCTGTAGAATGGAAAAAACCAAAGGTGAGAGGCAGCTTTGGAAAGGAGATGAGTGGGGTTCACACAGAAGGTTATATTTGAGAGAGGTGAGGCAGCAGATTCTTGGAGTGCTGAGGACTTCCAGGTGACATGCCACATCTCTGGCTTGCTTGGGACACAGAGAAGGTGTTTGTTTTGTAACTAGACTGTGGCCTGGTGTGTCTTTTCCTGAGGTGGCTGCCTGGGCACACTCTAGTGAAGTCTCCCTCAGGCTGGAGAAGTGAGGTCTGTGCAGGTAAAAGGGTTGAAAGCCTGGCCCTTGGGACATCCCCTGGGCGGTTGGGGGAAATAGGCATGAAGCCCACCGTGGCCATGGACAGCGGCTGGCCCACACCAAAGATTTATGTGGAGGAGGAAAGGGAGAAGTCCTGGTATTCCTCTTACCCAGTGCTGTGAGAAAACCAGGGATAATAATAGAGTTTGCTCATCAATTAATGGGAGGAAACAGCACCAGTGGAACTTTCCAGAAGGGCATCTGCAGGGTGAGGTGAAGAGGGCCTGGTGGGAACTTGGGAGTGTTTCAATTTCTATCCTGTTGCTGGGACAAATACCATGGCCAAGATCAGCTCAGGGGAGGACAGGGTTTATTTCAGTTTGCAGGGCATAGTCTGCCATTGAGGGAAGCCAGAGCAAGAACCTGAAGTTGAAACCATGGAGGAATTCTACTTGCTGGCTTACTGATTCAGGCTTTTACAGCCAGGACCATCTGCTTAGGGAATGGTGTCACCCAGAGTGGGCTGGGCTCTCCTACATCAATTAACAATTAAGACAATCCCCCAGGCATGCCCACACACCAGTCTAGTTTGGGCATCTCCTCTCAGATGACTCTAGAGTCATCTCTATAACTATATAAGGATGCCCAGAATGGCTGGGGCTACAGAGGTCCCTAATCAAGCATTTCTAAATGTGTGATTTGGATGGACATGGTGAGCAGCTGTGGTAAACAAAGAAATAGAGGCTGTCAGAAGGGCTGGTTCAAGGTTTCCAAATTGGCAGGGGGCAAACAAGCTGGGATAGCTTGGATTAGCTCTCCTGGCCTCAGGATTGGGGTAACCATGTAGATTAAGCATGAAAGGCGGTGGGTGGATAGAGATTGGAGTATGAGAACTGAGAGTGTATGAGTCTTTCATGATGTCCATTCATCAAACTTTCATTTGTTACCAATGAAGGGAAGACCCAGGGCAGGGTCAGGATGCTGGGAATGTCTCTGTTCACATCTAATGGGGGATCAGTGGCCTTTTCTGACCTCAGGTATTCAATGACTTTACCCACAGGTCCCCCAGGACCACACGGTCCCCCAGGACCCCCAGGAGCACCTGGATCCCAGGTAAGGACACAGCCATTTCTAGTGTAATATATGGGGTAGTCTCGGGGTGTCAATGTCCCAGTGTGGCACCACTCCCATCTTGTTGGTGTGCTGAGTCCCAGGGAGGTTAGACATTGCTGGAAGTCACACAGACATTCTTGACTGGTAACCCAATGGCACTGGAATCCTGGTTCTTTTCCTGAGAATCATATATGGGAGAGGAAGCTTGATTGGACAGTTCCGAATTCTAGGATTCCTCTGCCTGTCCAGCCATGTCATCCATCAGTTAGAGAGGGGAGTGTGGGTGCTGATGCCCCGATCTAGGGACAAGGCTGGCAGTAAATGTGGAGTGGGATGTAAGACAAGGTGAGGTATCTGGGACTTATCTGTGGAACTTTGTGATGTTTCTGTCATATAGATGGCACTGGTTGAGTTGGGAGTCAGTTCTCATGCTACTGTTTGCATTTTCAGAAGGTCTCTCTGGCTCACTCTGTGAGGCCAGGAGCTAGGGTCCCATTTTAGTGACAGATTGGACAGTGTTTTGTGAGCAGCTGGGTGTCAGGAGAGACAGCTGCACACATAAGCATATGACTGAGAGCCCTGGATTTGGCACATATAAACCCTAGGTCAGCACATACATGACCATCCTCCTGCCTCAGTTACTTGTAGTTTTTTTTTTTTTTTTGCCCAAGTGCTAAGTCTCCTGCTTCCCTCCTTTTCATGATGCCCATGCTTGGCACTGCTTCACTGTACAAGGGATTGAACCTAAGTCTCACCCAAGGCTTAGATCAGACTTTTGCTGTGGGTGGGGCTGTAGACCCAGTCAGTTCCCAAGTTTGAACTTCCAGCTTCCTCTTCTGCTGAGATCCAATGTAGGTGGGGCCAGAGAGAGAGAGTGAAAACATCCAAAACGAGAACATCACTGATGGTTTTTTCCCCACTCAGGGCCTGGTGGATGAGCGGGTTGTGGCAAGGCCATCTGTAAGTATGGGCTGGGCACCGGGAAATTGGGGGACATGTCTGCACTCAGCTCCATAGTGTTCCCAAATGTAGGTTTGTCTATTCTAACTAAAGGAGGGACTGGAAAGCATGAACTAGGTACAGCCTGAGCTGTCCCAAAAGAAAAGGGGTAACCTAGAGGTGGGACTCCAGCCTGAGAGTGTGACAAGAGAGGAAATAGCCTCAAGTTGGGGGTTGTCCTGGGAGGGTCTAATCACAACTTATAAACAGTTAATGCACCAAGTGGTCTGGAGTTTTATATTAATGCTGTATAGCCCAGGGTTATAGATTCACAGTCTGTGTAACCAGAAAGGTTCCTTTGGTTCTCTGGACCTCCCAGAGTCTGGTACTTGGACAGCTCTTCCATTGCCTTTTTTAATACACAAGGATTTATGGGTCTCCAGTCTCTAAGACCAAACAAAGAGGCTAATATTTCATATTCAAGCCACAAATCAGGGTCAGGAGGTGGAGAATGGATCTCCGTTGAGTACCTACTGATAATAGGAGTGGCTGTCATCATGTATTTAAGCCTCACTACCACATATACAGACTATATTATACTGATTTATCAGAACTGGCAACCATAGTTCAGAGAGATTAAGTAATTCCCAAAGCCACACAGCACAACAGTAAAGCTGAGATTTGAACTCAGGAACATCTGTCAATGACCAAGGCTTGCCTCTTCCCACACCTCTATCTAGTGACCAATGGCAGCACTGTCTTTGACAGCACTCCTAGACCTCAGAATAGTGTAAGCCTCTGCTCAGTATTAATCTACTTAATCTCCTGCATAGCAGCAAGATGGGTATTATTACTAGTCATCTTTTAGAGGTGAGCAATATAGGCACAGAGAGATTAACATCGCTCAAAGCCACAAAGCAGACATTAGCCATATATATGTAATGCCATCCATGATGCTGGTTTTACTGGCCCCATTTTAGAGACTGGGAAACAGAGCCTAGAGACAAAGGCAATTTAATCAACATTCACAAAAGCTGACCCCCCCTCAAGTTCCAAGCCCGAGTGCCCCGTGCTTCAGGGCAGTCCTTGGGGTAACTCTACATACCTCCCTATGGCGGACTGGACAAGTGATGTCCTAGTCCCTTGTGTCACCGCAAACCATCTGTCTTCAATTTCTGTGTGTCCCCGAGGGTGGAGAGATGCCCTTGCCTCTACCAATATCTTGACCATGAGACTTGCTTCCTAGGGTGAGCCCAGTGTGAAGGGAGAAGAGGACAAAGCCAGCGCTGCAGAGGTAACTATGGTTGTTGGCAATGTCTCCTGTTCTAGAGGAGAAAGCCAGACACCCAAGGCCACCTGAGCTGGGTTCTAGCTGCCGAGGACAGAGTCCTCCTTTTTCCTCTGGCAATTTCCAGCTCAATAAGATGGCTACTCTTGCAATTATGGGCCAGCCACAGCTGCAGCTGGGGTGACTGAGCCCGGATGCTGGGATGGGAGGAGCATTCTCAGGAGTGGCTGCTGGGGGCGGGGCATAGACATGCCAGAAAGACACTGCCCCTTAACAAGCCCTGGTTACAAAGAGCAGTTGCCACACTGACTTGGTGGACTTGAGCTGGTGGATGTGGGGTTCAACAGGTGGAGGAAGGAAGGGGGCTCAACTTGGAACCCTAATGAAGGAGGAAAAGATTGGGTCAAGCAAGTGGGAGCTGGGACAAGTGCTTGGAGGGGGAGGAAAGGGAACGGAGGTCCTGGGATCCCCAGCGGAAGCTGTAACACAGCATGCATGAAGGTCAAGGTTGTCTGCAGCCGGCATGGGCGACTGAGACCTTGGAAGACTGGGTTGGGGGACAAAAAAAAATAAATAACAAAAGCAAAAACAGTCCGGGAAGGGAAGTGCCTGCTCAGAGCTTCCTGTATGTGCCAGAAGTAGGCTTGTGGCAGACTTCAAGAGTCGGTGAGGAGATTTGGAGCAGGGTGGAGGCAGCCTGGGCTACAGGAGTGAGGCTGAGCCAAGCGTAGGGGCTTTAGGAAGGAAAGGAAAATCCCAGTGCTCAGGAGGCTGACGCAGGAAAAGCACAGGTTCGAGACTAACCTGGGGCATATACTGGGACCCTGTCTCAAAAACAAAACAAAAAAATAAAATATAGCACATGAGGAATGGAAGGAAAAAGGAAACGAGAGGAGGAGGAGAAGGGAGAAGAGGGAGAGAGACGAGGGGAAGAAAAGGGAGAAAACTAAGAGGGAAAGAAAGGAGGGGTTGGGAGGGAGAGGAGGAGGAGATGACAGCTTTCTGGGTTTCTGAGAGACCCTGAAGACCCAGAGCCTCTTCCCCAGCTAGGAGGCATGGATTCTGCACACAGCTGCCTTGTCTCCTGTGAGACCTCCCCTCTAATCATCTAATAAACACTCTTTGACTCCCCCCTTGACTCTGAATGGAACAACAGAGCTCCCGTGTTCCACAGGGCAAAACCACACAACTGTCCTGACACCAGCCCTGTGCTGCTCTGGGGTGGCAGCCTTGCCCCTTGGCCACTTGGCGTTGCCTCCGCCTCGCGGTGTCTCTCAAAAGTTAGCAGCCTACGTTCTGTGGTCATGTACATCCACAAGGGAAGCCTCGTGAGAAGGTTTCTGAATGTGCCTGGCACTAGCTCCTACCAGCCGGGAGGCTCAACTGTACCTAGTCTTCTGGCTTGACCCAGCCCACCCCACAAAGCTGATCTGGCCGGTGCTCTCAGACAGACAATCCAGGCAGGTGCAGTTCTCGGTGCTCACCTGCAGGCCTCTGAGCTGGGTGCTCTGGCCTCTTGGTCTTGCCTGGAAGGTGGGTGTCCCGGGTTGATTTCCATCACTGTGATCAACACTGGCTGAAGAACAGATTCTCAAACTTCCGGTCATCAGGGGAAGCCAAAGCTTGTAAGAGTTCTTCATATAACCTGGGTTAAAAAACAGTCCAATATGATGTCCAACAATTGCAAAATTATCTTCCATTTATGAGTGAGATTTCATTCTGCTAGCATTCCTCATTATGAAAGAAAAAAATCTTCTCTTTTAAGGCACACGATCGCCTACTTTGTTCTTGGCCATTGTATTGTAGGCATCACATCAAAAAAAAACCCATCACCTAATCCAAGGTTACAACTGCTGACACCTATGGTCCCTTCTAAAGGCGTTATGATTTGGGCTCTTACATTCAGGTCCACGACCTTTTTGAGATAATCCTTTGCATAGTGGGAAGTAGAGCCTCTGTTGGAGCTTGACCTGCATCTCTCAGGAACAGATGATGAATCAGAGCTGTAGAGATGGCTCAGTAGCCGGGAGCAGACTGCTCAGGTCACTTTGCTTTCTATTGCTGCGATAAACACTGTGCCCTACAGCAACCCAGAGAAGAAAGAGTTAATTTCAATTTCAGGTTTCAGTCCATCATCAGGGAAAGTCAAGGCAGCAACCTGGAGGCAGGAGCTGAGGCAGAAACCATAGAGGAACACAGCTTACTGGCTTGCTCCCCATAGATTGCTCAGCTGGCTTTCTAATATAATTCAGGACCACTTTGCTCAGGGGATGACACCGCCCACAGTAGGCTCTGCCCTCCCACATCAATCATCAGTCAATAAATTGATTGTGGGCCACAGACTGGCCTACAAGCCAATCTGATGGAGGCACTTTCTCAATTGAGGTTACTCTTCCCAGATAATGCTAGCTTGTGTCATATTGACAAAACAAAACAAAACAAAAACCCTAGCAACAATTTTAGCCCAGGGCATGCTGGGAAGGAGCCCTTAGAAAACCATGGCAAGAGAAAAACAGGCTTGAGCCCACCAGGTCTAGAGTAGAAGCCCAGGCCAGAAGTCCATGCTGGGTAACTGTGGGGATGCATACTGACTGGATTCTAGGTTGCTCATTGGTGACCTCTTTGGAGCACCAGCCTGGCACACAGCCACTGCTTGGCTTTGACTGTAGTGGTGAACACTGAGGGAAAGGCAGGGCTGCAAGGATGTCCACTGTGTTGCATAGCCTGTGCCTACCCCAGGCTGACTGAGACCCTGAACCTGGCCTTTCATTGCTACCAGGGAGAAGGTGTGCAGCAGCTTCGAGAGGCCCTGAAGATCCTGGCAGAGAGGGTCCTTATCCTTGAGCACATGATTGGGGTCCATGGTGAGTAGCAAGCAGGTCTCCCACACTCCCATGACCTATAGTCCCGTGAGGGCTGCCATGCTGTGGGGTCCCTGCTTCAAATTGTCAAATGGCCCTCTGATTTTACATCCTCATTCATGGAGGCATGCTCATGGAGGCATTTGCTTAGGGACAATAAGTGTCTAAACCCTAACACCCCACCCCCTGCCCCCACCCCCGGCATCACAGGTGATGACCAGCCACACCCAGACATGCCCGGCTGTCTCCTGCCTCCACATCTCGCTCAGGCCAATCCCTCCATCACTGAGCACTGAGCACTGACCACTGATTCCCACGCTTCTCGGTGAAGCTGTCCTAAGCCCTCTTTGTTCGTATCTTCCTTCTCACTGTGGAATGAGTTTTTCCTGTGTCTTCCCAATACACTGGGGACCCCTTGTACAAGCTGGGGTTGGCTGGTGACTCTGCAGGGTCTGGAGCTCAGGCCACTTACTATTGGCTAAAGAATGAGTGGGCGGGTGCATAGGTATGATGAATGCAGGATCAAACACATGGGGGGAGGGTGCCTAGGTGCATGAATGAGTGGGAGAATGCGTAGGTAGACAATGGATGAGCAGGGGAAAGGATGACTTGGGGAACGAGTAGGTGGATGAGAGATTGGGCTAGTGAATGATAAACGAGAGAATGGGGAAATTAATGAATGGCAAAGTGAATGAATGGTGGCATGACTAGCTAGGTGAATGAATGGGAAAAAAGATGAATGAATGGGAAAATGAATGGAGACCTGGATGTGTGAATGGGTGAGCAAATTAACAGATGAATGAATGTGTGTGCTGCAGAATGAATGGAATGAATGAATGAATGAATGAGGTTCAGAGCCTATTTGCTTCCTCTCACTGGGAGCAAGGCCATTGGATACACCTAGGCTGTCTTAAGCAACCTACCTTCTGCCCTCCTTCCAGATCCCCTGGCCTCTCCTGAGGGTGGCTCTGGGCAGGATGCAGCCCTGAGAGCCAATCTCAAGATGAAGCGAGGAGGTCCTCGACCGGACAGCATCCTGGCTGCCCTGCTGGGCCCTGACCCTGCACAAAAGAGCGCAGACCAGGCTGGCGACAGGAAGTAAGAGTCCCTCTCTCCGGTGCGAGCCCAGTCTTACAGCTGAACAGCAGCTGCATCCTGAAGACTCCCCATGTGGGACTGGGCATCAAGCAGGGACCATTGTGGAGGACATTGGGAGCCTGGGGTCCCTGGGGAGAGATGGTACTTCCAAGAGCAGGGCCCAGTGCTGACTAGCACCCCAACAGAGCTCTTCTTTTGCTCCTGCCCCCTACCTCCCACTCCCGCTGGAGACGGGGGGGGGGGTGGTGAGCTGGGTGGGCTGGGTGGAGGTGGGAGAATAATCACAACCCTCAATGGCTGAGCCCCTGCTCTGTCAGGGTCAGGGCCAGCTCAGGCACTTTCCCTATATTGTCTCATTTAATCCTTAAAAGGTAGGGCTGTGCTCCCTACTCAGCCTGGGGACCAATGTGCAGATGGTACACATGACCCAGATTCTGGATGTGGGGGTGTGGGGGGTAGGTTTTAACCCAGACCTCACTGTTGCTGAAGCCATGACCCTGAGGTGTGTGGCCCAGAGGATTCCTGAGGCAGCTGGGCTGCCGGGAGGCAGGGCCACCTGGAAAGACATCAGGGCACTACAGAATTTTGAGCCTGCCTCTCTTCCTCTGGTCACTTCCTTAGGGCTGCAGGTAGGGGTCAACTTCCAAGAGGGGAGTTTGGGACTGTGAGGGAGGAAGGTCTCTGAGATTGAGAAGGGCGAAGAGCTTTGGCGATGCCCTCTAATGTCTCCCAGTCTTGCTGAGCCTACTGGTCCTTATCTGCCCTCCCCCATGGAGAAGGAAGGACCATTTAATGAGACCATCCATCCAGAATGGGACCTACAACCTTCATCATGGCCACTCTTTCATGAATATCTATATCCTATTTTGATGGACAACACAAATCCGTGTCCACTTAACAGAGTCAGACTGCCTGGATCCTAGGCTTGCTAGGGGCTGTGGCCACACACCTTGAGGCTGGGGTCCGGGCAGGTTACACAGAAGAACTGCCCCACAGCCCTGAAGGCCTCTCTGGCTGGTGCTTGGTCTCTTATGACCCCCCATCCTGGTTCTCCTCTAACTGGCCATGGCCCCGACACTCAGAGAACAGAAAGCACCACGCTTGGGTGTGTCTCCCTGCCCAGCAGGAGTGACCATCCCTCAAGTTCTTGGTGCTTATGCAGGGCTGTGACCTGACCCCACTGGGCCCTGTAGGCTCTCCCTGAGCTATTCTCTGTCTCCACCAGGAGGTGATCAGAGACCTGTGATGTTATTTCAAATAAAGGTGCTCTCTCCACTGTAGTCTTTCTGTGGCTTGTCAGCTGTGGGGGAGGCTGGACTGCACCCAGATAATTTATGCCAGACAACTGATAAACAACTGTGTCCAGATTCAGGGCACCCTTAAGGTTTTTGAGGCAGAGGAACCCAAGAAAGCAGGTAGATGAGGGAAGGTAGCCTCAGAAGTGTCCGCTTGGAGTAACCAAGATGGCTCCATAGGTAAAAACATTTGCCACCAAGCCTGGTGACTTTGAGTACAATCTTCAGGACCCACGTGACAGGAGACAACTGACTCCTGCAAGGTGTCCTCTGGCCTCCAGATGTGCACTGCTACACATAAAGGAATAAATACATCTACATTTTAAGATGGGGCTGGAGAGATGGCTCAGCAGTTACTACAGCTGTCTGCTTTTACAGGGGTTTCCAGGTTCCATGCATGACACCCATGCTGGACACAAAACCATCTGAAACTCCAGCTCCAGGCCAGCCAATGCCTCCCCTGGCCTCTGCAGTTATCCACATACATGTGCAATACACACTTACATGAGGAGGAAAAATATACTCACCCATACACACACACACACACACACATGCACTCACACGTGCACACACATTAATAAAAACAAAATAAATTTTTAAAAGAAAGAAGCAGCTGCCTACTCTCTCTATCAAGGCTGAATCTGGGCTAAGTTGGGGCCCCAGCCCTGCAAAACATACATGTGGTTTTGTTTTTGTTTTGAAGACTTGGCTGACCAGGAATTCACTCTGTAGACCAGACTGGCTTTGAACTCACAGAGATCTGCCTGCCTCTGCCTCCGCAGTGTTGGGGTTAAAGGCGTGTGCCACCGTGCTATAAGGCTATAAGGCAGAGTTAAACTGAGAGACGCCAGGCATTGCATGACTCCGGGCGGGGGTGTTTAATTAACACCTGCTTCCCAACCCGGATAGCTCAACAACGTAAGGATGATTCAAGCAAGCTTATCCTGATGAGTTTGATGAGTTCATGAGGAGGAAAAGTGCAGACAGCCCCATTTCCTCCTTCGTAGCTGTCAATCACACGCCCACCACACTCTGAGTGAGTTCACAAGGCTCTGAGTGTCAACAGAATCTGTTCAAGCTCTAGAGCAGGAGACACTCAGTGTCAAAGCAGGAGCAGTGACCTTGGACCACAGAAAACCAGACTGTGCGGCCGCTGTGAAAAGCACTTGCTGGGTAAGCCTGGGGACGTGAGTTCAATCCCCGGAAGTGGCATAAAGGTGAACTGACAGAACCAACTTCACAACGTTGTTCTTTGACAATTCTGATTTCCATACCTACAGCCCACAATGCATCACCTACACACAATAATAATAATAATAATATTTTAAAACTCAGAATTTAGGAATACTATACATTAATATGGCGTCTGCCTTTGCTTTTTCAAGGAGTCTGCTGGTCTCAACAAGCAATGTCTAGTCATGGGAGAGATGGCTTTGGTGACATTTTGGGACGTGAAACAACTTTAAAAAAGAAGTGGTTTGCTGTGAGGTAGAGTTATTCCGACTAAGGTTTTAGCTATTAGCACTGTACCAGGGCACCCCTTACCCTGTCTCCTGCTCCTTTCCAGGCCTGGCTTAGCCAATCAGTTAGTTCCTTTCTAGAACTTCGGAAAAACCCAAATACTCAAGGAGCAAGGTCCCGAGGTCAGGGTGGGGTGCAGAGTGACTGCTGGGTCACGATAGATCAGGTTCTTGCTGTGGGCCTGATCCTCTCCAAACCAAAGCCGACATCTGCTGACACTGAAACCAGAGTTCCAATCTAATAAAGAAGATGGCTATCAAATATCCAGGTGATGGAGAAAGCAGAGGCTCTGAGCTAGAGAGTCCGGAACCAAAAGCTAAAGATGAGAGAGACCAAGAGACACACAGTTGGGAATTTCACCTGCCTGTTCTGGAACGATGCCTATAGGCCTGTTCCCAGACCTGATAGGTGTGTGTTTCTACGCTACCCGCACGGTCCTGGACCCAGCTGGCCCAGGATCACTCAGTACTGGGAGACTGAGGGCGGATGTGTTTGGAGCTGAACATTGACAGGGAGCAGGGAGCTCAGGAATGTTCTGGATGGAGAATGGCACACTGCTTTGTTCCTTGCCCAGAGCAAGAGATACGGAAACCTATGTTTTTCCTCCCCTCCTCGCATTTCCTCCAGTCCCTGCATGTGTATGCGCATGCGCATGCGACGTGCACGCTTTGAGGCTCAAGGGTACTCCAGCAAGGGGGCTCGGGAGAGAGGTCCAGCCTTATGGCCTGAACACAACATCGTGGCTGCTTTTTCCACAACCAGAAACCCTACTTGCCTTTCCACAGCCTCCAGCCATGGCAAACGCTCAGGACTGTGATCCCGAGTTGGTCCCACCTATGTCCTTCCTTCTCGGCCTTCCCCCAGACCATGAGGTACAAGGGTGGAAACAGGCAGCACTGAGTCCCAGCAAGGATAATAAAGGTAAAGCCAGGGTCCCCCAGCCAAGCCCATGACTCACTCGATCCAAAACTCACCCCATAGCTCACCCTTCCATGCTCAATTGTGGATGTCCAGGTGCAGGAACATGTGGCCATCCTCAGTCCCTAGGCTAGCTGGGTGCAACACAGTGAGCCACTGTGTCAGATCACTGACCCCTACCTGACAGGACCTGGGCAATGAAATCACCTCCTGTCCAGACCCCTTAAGGCAGCGTGAGAAGGAGCCGGGCCAAGATAAAGCCTCCCCAAAGCCGCCCCAGTTGGAACACAAACCCCTCCCGCCCCGAGGAGAGCCAGCACCTGCACTTCCAACCCCAGTCTCTCACAGACCTGCTTTATGGAGAATTTCACGAGATTTTTCAATTAATTGAATTCCCAGGGAGATTTACTTCCAATGGTATTAATAAATTCTAATGCAGCCTATAACTCTCAATTGCCAGTTAATTAACTTGCAATTGGCATGTTGTAAAAGGCAAATTAAATACCTTTTCAGGCGGGGGCTGGGGAAGCCAATGAGCCTGTCATGTGTGCTGAGGTGGAGAGCTGGGGTATGGTGTCCCCTCCCTCTGCAGCTGACAAATGACAACCGTCATCCCCAACACTGGGGGGGGGGTCACAGGGTCTCCTTCAGGGTTCCGGGCACTTGGGGTTGGTATTGATTATTGCTCCTGAGGCAAAGGGCAGTTTGGTCACCTTCTCTATGACTCACTGAGGTAACCTCGATATCTGATCCAGTGTTTTTCTGGGTATATATGGGTGATACAAACAGTTGTTTAGTTTGTTTGAGACAGGGTCTTTATATGTAGCCCAGGCTGCTCCAGACCTCATTATATAGCCCAAGCTAGCTTCAATCTTTCAATCCTCCTGCCTCTGCCTCCCAGTTGCTGATCACCTCATCTCTATCCACTTTCCTCTTGATGGGATTTTTGGCCCAAGCGATGGCTCTGGGCTTGCTCAGCTGATAGATCTTTGCCCAGCACACATGAGGCTGTGAGTTCAATCCCCACACCGTGTAGCTTGATGGCACACACCTACAGTCCCAGCACTAGAGAGATGGAGGCAGTAAGGTCATCCTCAGATGTATTACCAAGTTTTAGTCAACCTGCCTCATATCTGGCCAAGGAAGATCTACAGCAGGGGAATATTGGCTTGGTGTATACGGACTGCATAAGGGTGATGTTAGGGGAAGACTCAGGGTAGCAGGAAGCATGGCAGCATGCAGGCAGACATGGTGCTGGAGAAAGAGCTGAGAGTTCTGCATCTTGATCTGAAGGCAGCCAGGAGAGACTGGCATCCTCAGGCAGCTAGAAGGAAGCTCTCTTCCAAAATGGGTGGAGCCTGAGCATAGGAGTAGACCTCCAAAGCCAACCCCCACAGTGACACAGTGACTGCCTCCAACAAGGCCACACCTCCTAATAGGCCAAGCATATCCAAACCACCACATCTCAAGACAAAACATTTGTCTATCATCTGTCTGCCTATCTACTTAGCACCTGTATCATCTTGTCTGTTGGATGAGTACACTTGTCACTGACGCTCATGAGCTGTCCTGTTTTTCAGAGACCACGGAGGGGATAGTGCAAGCCCAGAAGGTCCTTAGGCGCAAAGACTATTGTCACAAGACAGGGAATAAGAAAATTCCTGGGAGGGATCAAGACGATAGGATCGTAGGGACATCTGTAAGGCACAAGGACTTAAGAGGACCTTTGTGACAGGAGCAGGAGTATCACAGAGGCAGGTTGCTGGCCCCTCTAGATCCTACATGCTTCCTGCCCTTCCTCTTGTGGCACTGTGTCTCCAACCTCATGGCCTCTGCTTTCTCACAGACCCTCTCACTTGTCTGATCCCCGTGACTGGTAGCTTCACAGTCGTCTGCCATTCAACTAGTTGTTGGTTTCTTGTTACAGGAGTTTAGGGCAAACTCTCTAGTTATGAGAGCCATCAACAGACTAGATGAGTCACCAGTGTGAATTCTCTAATTAAAGAGATGACTAATGGTAAAAAAGCAGAAAAAGGAGATCTAATCAATGTCTCCATGTTGGGAAAAGAAGACAAAGGGGTTCAGTGACCCCCGAGTCGATATTCAGGGCTCTGATAAGAGATTTAGGTTTAGATGGAGAGAGAGCTGGAGCAGGGGACAGGGACATGTTCTGGGTCACATTGATCATCATCTGATTCTGTAGGGCAGTCCAATTAAATCCTTCTTGCTTGAGGGACAAGCTGCTTCTCAAAGCATGATCACTTCTGTGTGGGAGTGATCTTACCACGGGGTGATTTTTCTGTGAGGCTCTGCCGTTCCTAGAGTCCAAGGTGACTTTAGACTTAGAATAGGCAGTCTCCGGGGTTCTGGAATGGGACTGTGTAGATGCTAACACTAAGGGTCTTCAGTGACTGTACCTTCAGTCTGGGAGTGAGTGATTGACATGCCCTACATCCCAGAGATAAGTGACTATGGTGGTTAGTGTTAATTGTCAACTTGAC
The DNA here is from genome assembly GCF_978045245.1 of Mus caroli. Classification (NCBI taxonomy): domain Eukaryota; kingdom Metazoa; phylum Chordata; class Mammalia; order Rodentia; family Muridae; genus Mus; species Mus caroli. Next base: position 140,980,187 of record NW_028227259.1, on the reverse strand, counting down.
TGGTCCTAGAATCAGCTGGGAGAGCCCCAACCCTGCTCTGGGAGGGGTGGGGCATACCTGTGGAGAATTATCTGGATAATGTTCCTTGATGTGTGAAGAGCCGCCCACTGTGGGCGGCACCATTCCCTGGCTGTGTATGACTGGAGAAAGGGAACTGAACAGCAGCCATCTTTCACCTACCTCTGCTTCCTGATGGTGGGTGTGGACAGCTGCTTCAAGCTCCTGTCACCTTGACTGGCCTGCCATAATGATCTTACCTTAAACTGTGAGCTAAAACAAGCCTCTTTCCCTTACGTATTTTATTATAGAAACAGGCAAAGAAATTCAGACAGTAGCTGACCCAAAGAAAAATGGAGGTGGACATGCTTTCCTTGTGGTTTTGAGTACCTTGTGGGCCAGGTGAGGAGCGGGTGCATTCTAGCAAAAGCACTTTCCAGTGCCTTTAAAATAAAGACTCCTAAAGTCTTTATTGGCTGGGCTCCCAGAATTGCCCCCCCCAAGAAGCATCTTGAGCTACAATACAAATAGATCGTAGGCTACAGGACTGAACAAATATGCCTCACAATTCTAGAAAATGAAGAACCAAGATCAAGTTGCAAGCAGTCAGATATGACCATGCTGAGGATTTTCTTCTGGATTCACAGATGACTCTTTCCTGGCTCTGTCTTCTCATGTGTAACACTTTTCCTGAGGAGATGCGAATAAATACCTACTCACTCCAAAGGAGGAACTGACAACATACCAAAGTAACATTACCACCGAAGTCCAACTTAGTGAACCAATGCGTTAATTGGGGCTAGTTACAGGAACAGCGATGAGTCAAAGGCAGTTGTATCATCCAGCCTACGTGATGGATGACCCTGGAGCTCTCAGTAAGATGCACAGACAGCTTGACAGGATAAAGAGGTTCCCCTTCTCAGCAGTCCTTCCTCTTTATATAACCTTAGAGTTGGGGGGGGGGCTTATGGATCTGATAAATTTCAGGGACTTTCTGAAACTTGTGAGTTGACTGCTTCCTGGGTCTTTAGATCACCCATCTACAATAGGATGTCTCAATTCACTCAAAGAAATTATTATATGCTGCATGTCTGTTCTCAGATGGACACTAATCTCATTCCCAAGCACTCCCTCCTCAGGACTATGTCACCTCCATAAAGCCCTCCATATCTTTCTTTTGTTGTTTCCCTCCATTCTCCTTCCCCCAAATATTCATCTACCATGCAGAAGAGTCAGGCTTTGTATGTTACTTTCCTCAGTGCTATGACAAAATACTTGATAAAGGTGTCTTAAAGAGGGAATTTGGAGTCTGGAGAGATGGCTCAGTGGTTAAGAGCACTGACTGCTCTTCCTGAGGCCCTGAGTTCAACTCCTAGCAACCACATGGTGGCTCACCATCATCTGTAATGAGATCCAGTGCCCTCTTCTGGTGTGTCTGAAGTCAGCTACAGTGTACTCATATACAGCAAATAAACAAATAATTCTTTAAAAGGGGGGATTTATCTCAGGGCACAGTTTGAGGAAATAGTCTATCCCTTTGGGGAAGGCATGGAGTGTTGTGGGAGCGTGAGGCGGCTGCTCACGCTGATCTGCGGTCAGGAAGCAGAGAGAGATGGATGCTGGGGCTCGGCTCACTGTCTCCTTTTTATTTTACCCCTCACTTACAGTGAGTCTTCCCTACTCATTCACCCAGTCTAGAACATCCCTCACAGACAGGTTTCCATGGCAATTCTGGAGCCCACCAAGCTGACATGCAGATTAGCCATTCACAATATGTGAATTTAGGGGACAGGAAGGGCAGTCCATGGATGACTCTTGCTCCCCTGGCAAGCTGGGGTCCTGTCTCCCCACAAGGATGCACATTGAGAGGGGCATAAAGGCAGTGGATTCAATGGCCTAAGCCAGACATCCCAGAGAGGGAAGAATGGTTTTGTTGTCTGAGGCAGAGGCCATGCATCCTGCAAGTGAAGAGGGACTCAGACTCCAGCTGGGCTGCTGCTGGGCCACAAGAAGGCACTGTTTCTCTTGGGGCCTCCCTCACCTTTATCACATTTCCTTTACGCATTTTGCTTATTTATTTGCATGGAAATAAATGGTGTGCTTGTGCACCTTCCATAATGCTTGTGTGGAGGTCAGAATCAGGAATGAGTTCAGGAATCAGTTCTCGCCTTCTACCATGTGGGTCCTGGGGATTGAACTCAGGTCATTAAGCTTCGCAGCAAGCGCCTTTACCTACAGAGCCAGCTCAGTGGCCTTGAGAATTCATTTTTGAACCTGACCGTCCCACATTTACATTATGATGATGTCATGATTTTTCCTTTGAATTGTGCGGTGTGTGTATGTGTGGTGTGTGTGTGTGTGATATATGTTTGTGTGGTATGTGTATGTGTGGTGTGTGTGTGTGTATTATATGTGTATGTGAGGTATATGTGTGTGTGTGTGTGTGTGTGTGTGTGTGTGTGTATGGTATATGTGTGTTGTGTGATATATGTGCATGTGTGTGTGGTATGTGTATGTGTGGTATGTGTGTGTGTGATATATGTTTGTGTGGTGTGTGGTATGTGTGGGGTGTGTGTGTGTGGTATATGTGTATATGTAATATATGTGTGTTCTGTGATATACATGCATGTGTGTGTGAGATATGTGTGTGTAGTATGTGTGGTGTGTTTGTGTGTGATATATATATATATGTGTGTGTGTGTGTGTTATATGTGTGGTATGTGTATTGTGGTGTTATATGTGTGGTATGTGTACGTGTATGGTGTGTGTGTGTGTGTGGTATATGTGTGGTATGTGTATGTGTGTGTATGTGTGTGTGTGGTGTGCAGAGACTAGAAAACAACCTTGAGTATCATTTCTGGGGTATCATCCACCACGTTATTTTGAGTCTGAGTCTCTCGCTGTCATAGGAGCAGGCTGATCACCAAGATCCTCCTGTCTCTGCCTCCCCAGCAAAGGAGTTACAGGTCCACACTACCATGTCTCACTTTTTATTTTTTTATTATTTTTTTATTTTTTGGTTTTTCGAGACAGGGTTTCTCTGTGTAGCCCTGGCTGTCCCGGAACTCACTTTGTAGACCAGGCAGACCTCGAACTCAGAAATCCACCTGCCTCTGCCTCCCAAGTGCTGGGATTAAAGGCGTGCGCCAACACGCCCAGCCATGCCTCACTTTTTAAAGCAGGTTCTGGGGATGGAACTTAGGTCCTCATACTTGTCTGGCAAACAATAACAACTGGGCTATCTTCCCCCTCTCAGAAACACTAAACGGTGTGTCTCAATTAGGTATGATGCGTATCAAGATCACACTGAACTCCTTCATAAGCAGGGAGACTTTTAATGCATCCCGGTTGCCATGGTGACCACTGGTCTCAGTTTCCTGAGGTGGCTTTTGCAGATCTGCAGGGAAAGAGCTGGAGTATTTCAGAAGTGATACCAGGACATTTGGTTAGCTATTTGGAAGGAAATAAAATTAGCTCTTTCCTTCACACCATCTATCAATATCAACTTCCAAAGATTTAATGAATTAAATATACAAGGGGAAATTTCATTAAAAACCAACCCAGTGCCAGGGATATAGCTCAGGTGGCAGAGTGCTTTCCCGGGATGCCCTGTGTCCATCCTCAGCACCACAGTGATCCCGGCCCTGGGGCAGTAGAGGAGGAAGGTTAGGAGTTAAAAGTCATTTGTACTTACATAATGAGTTTGAGGCCCGACTCAATCACAGCAAACACCAGCTAGGAGGTGGTAGTGCACACCTTTAATTCCAGTGCTTGGAAGGCAGAGGCAGGCAGATCTCTGTCAGTTCAAGCCCAGCCTGGTCTAGAGTGAGTTCCAGGACAGCCAGGGCTACACAGAGAAACCCTATCTCAAACAAAACAAAATAAACAAGTAGAGATTTAAAAAAAAAAAAAAAAAAAAAAGATGTATACAGCATTCTGCCTACATGTTTGTCTACAGGCCAGAAGAGGGCATCAGATCCCATTACAGATGGTTGTGAGCCACCATGTGGGTGCTGGGAACTGAACTCAGGACCTCTGGAAGAGCAGCCAGTGCTCTTAACCTCTGAGCCATCTCTCCAGCCCCTGGGATGTTTGAAACATTTGAAGCCTGTTGTGGTGGTCCAGGCCTGTCATCCCAGCACCAGGGAGCCCAGGCAGGAAGGCTGACAGTGGGAGGCCAACCTGGGATGCTACTAACACTCTGTCTGAAAACAAAACAAAAACAAACAAACAAACAAGCAAACAAACAAAAAAAACCAAACCACTAGTAAATGAATGAATGAGCAGAAGAAAAATATCCAAGGTTAAGATAGAAAACAAGTTCCGTTTATAGGTGAGTGTCATGTCCATGGAGGCCAGAAAAGTGTGTCATATCCCCTGGAGCTGGAGTGACAAGCAGGTGTGAGCCCCCTGAGAGGATGCTGGGAGCCGGGCTTAGGTCCCTGCGAGAACCCAGTCAAGATAGACTTTAACCACTGAGTGTCACAATTGACACACGCGCCTCTGTCATCTGCAGAGGAGGACTGCAGAGAGCAAGAGAGAGAGGCAGGAAGGAGGAATGCATCTGACACAGAGAAATCTCCTGCCTGAGCTGGGTGTCGGAGTGGCAGTCTGTGGCCCCAGAATTTGAGAAGCTGATGCAGCAGGATTGTGAGTTCAAAACCAGCCCTGTCCAAACAAAGGAGAGGAGTAGAAGAAAGGGAGAAAAATTGGAAATGGAATGGGTCGATCTGTCAGGGAGAGAGGAACCCTCGCAATGAAGTCAATTAGAAGCCCCCCCCCCACTGTCATGTTATAAATGAGATAAAATTTCTCACCCATGGATTTTGGAGGAAATATTTAAATTGTAGCATCAGGGTCGACGAGATGGCTTAGTGGATACAGGTGCTTGCTGCCAAGTGGGACAACTCAAGTTCGATCCCTGGGACCCAAATGGTGGAAGGAGAGGACAGGTTCTGAAGCAACTCCTTTGACAGCCACACTCACACGGTGGCACACAAGAGCACACAAAACAAGTGAGCGTTTAAAAATTAAAGCCCACAGCATCATCTGTCCTTCTCCAGTTTTAGGACATTTCAGCCCTCAAATCCTCCCTCCCCTGGCAGGCACTATCCTCTCTGTCAGTCTGCCATGGCCACTCAAGTCCTTTCTGTCTCTGCAGACTCACTGGCACAAGATATTTCATATAAATAGAATCGCATAATGTGTGGGCTTTTGTCCCTGGCTTCTATTAGCATGTTCTTTAAAAACATCTTAAAAATTATTTTTAAATTATATCTACAATGACAGAAGTTGCTAGCCACTGGCCCTCAGTGTGTTTTAAGGATCCAGCTATGTTTCAGTATGTATCAAATACATCATTCTTTTTCCTGGGTAAATAATATTCTACTGTGTGGCTATGTCAGAGTATGTTTGTTTATTCACCCTTTGTTAAGACACTTGCGTTTCTCCTTCCTTTGGACTGTTGTGAACAATGCTATAACTTACATATTTGCATGGCTGTTTCCTTTGTAAAATACTTACTTATGTGCATGTGTGTGCATTCATGCGTGTGTACAGGCAACTGCACGCACATTGTGTACGGGTGCCTAGGAATACCAGAGGAGGGATTCCCTGGAACCGGGGTTACAGATAGCTATAAACCACCAGGCATGAGCACCGGCAACTGAGCCCAAGCCCTGTGAGATCAGGAAGTGTTTGACCTACTGAACTCTGAGTGTGGCTTGGCACAGGCATGTGTTCTCGTAGCTCTGCTGGGGTTAGAGTGTCAAAGCCCCCACAGGCTCATGCATTTGGCCCTCTGGTGTCCAGTGGGGTTTGCTGCTTTGAGAGATCGTGGAATCATTAGGGGTGAGCTTCACTGGAGGGGAAAGGTCTTGAGGATCTAAAACTAAAAAGCCTGTCAGCTCTCTACCTCTTTCTTGTTTAACTAAGGTGTGAGGGATGTGAGGAGTTTAAGGCCTTGCCCCTCCACCACCTCCCCAGTCCTGGGAGCTGCCTTTCCCTCCACGAAAGACTGTTTCCCTTCATACTGAGAGCCAAAACAGGCTTCACGGTTTCCCCTACTCAGTTGCTTTTGTCAAGTATTTTTCCCTCTGAGTGACAAGAAAAGTAACTGATATAGTTAGTACCTCCAAGGAAATAGCCAGATCTTCTAGTAACTGTGTGACTGGTTGAGAAACCGCCAAATGAGCTTTTAGAGGGACGTACAAGGCTTTGCAACGGCACCACATGCTTGCTATGATGTATTGTTAAATATTATTTTTTCTTCTAATTATGTATGTGTGAGAGAGTCCCATGTATGTCACACAGGCGGGAGCCTACCGCGGCCAGTGGCCTAGGGTGCCCCAGAGCCAACGGTAGGTGCTGGAACTGATCCTGGGTCCTCTGCGAGAGCAGAAAGCGCTCTAACCACTGAACCATCTCTCCAGTCCCTCCATTACATTTTTCTATTATAGACTTCCTTGTGCATGGGACGTGCTGTTGCTGTTCTGATTTGCATTTTCCCAGAGACTGTTACCTCCATTGTTGGTCTTTGATGAAAAGCTGATTGAAGTCTTTCCCCCACAGTAGGTCTCTCCCTCACAGCATATAAAACTCTTAACTCCAGACAGATTACAGACCTTGTAATAAGACAGGTGTGAATAGCCGAGGCCTCTGATTAGGCAATTCTTTCTTTGCTCTAACACCAAACACACATGCAGCTCGTGGGCTGAGGTTTGAGTTGGCGTGTTTGTAATTTTATCACTAGCTTGTAAGAGTTCTTCACCTATCCATCCAGATGAAGTACAACCCAATGTTGTATTCAATGTTCACAAATATTTTCTCCCATCTTATGAGTCAGTTTCCATTCTGATAGTATCCTGAATGAAAAGCCCTCTTGTTGAAGGCACTTGATTTGCTCTCCGTCGTTAATTGAATCGTTAAGTACTACATCAAAGAAGCCGTCAGCTAATCCAAGGTTACAATTACTGACACCTACATTTCCTTCTAAAGGCTTTATGGCTTTGGCTCTTACATATAGGTCCACGATCTTTTGAGTTAATTTTTTATGTGGTAGGAAGGAGCTTGAACTGTGTCTCTCGGGAATATATGATGAATCAGAGTTGGAGAAATGGCTCAGCAGCTGAGAGCACACATTGCTTCTCTGTTTGCTTTCTATTGCTGCGATAAACACCTGTGACCAGAAGCAATCCGGAGAGGAAAGGGTTAATTTCAGTTTCCAGGTTACTGTCCATCCTCAGGGGAAGCCAAGGCAGGAACCTAGAGGAAGGAGCTGAAGCAGAGGCCATGGGGGAGTGCTGCTTACTGGCTTGCTTCCCGTACTGGGGCTCATCCTGCTTTCTTATAGCACCCAGGAACTAACTGCCTAGGGATGACACCGCCCACAGTGGGCCGTAGCCTTCCACATCAATCATCACTCATGAGAATGAGCCACACACTTGTCTACAGGCCAACTTGGTTGGGGCATATTCCCAACTGTGGTTCCATCTTCCCAGGTGACTTTATCTTGTGTTAAGTTGAGAAAACAAACCAATCAACCAACCAAGCCTGTACAACAGTTAAAGCCAACGAAGACAGTATCCAGATGTGAAGGCTAGGCCATCCACAGGACTTTGGGAATGTGTACATTAATATGCACAGGGCCTTCTTGAGTCCTGGCATATCTTGGCACTTTCAAATCTCTCCAAGGAGTCTCTTTTTTTGAAAGGCTTTCTTTTTTTTAGCAGTAGTAGGATTGACCCTAGGGTCCCAGGCATGGGAGATAAGTATTCTACCACACAGCCGCAGTCTGCTCCTTCCCAGACTTGGTTTAGCCTCTCCTCAACCCGGCTCCCCCAGGAAGTTGCAAGTTAAACTGCTGCAGGTCCTGACAAGTGCCCTGGAGCTACAGCCATTCGCAGAGCGAGCTGTGAGTCAGGTCAGAGCCTTACCATCCTCGCAGCATGGAACTTTCCAGGAAACTTCCAGATGAATCAAATAGTAAGCGCTCCCTGGGGACAGGAGTGTTCTGGGAACCCTAAGTCTGTTTGTTCTTCCCCACCAGTGGCTGCCATGGGAACTGCTCTCCCAGCAGTTAAAGCTGTGTGAATTTTGGCTTCCAGGCCTGTGCCAGAGCTGTGGGATAAGTCAAATAAAACCAGCACAAAGCTGGCTTGCGATGACAGCTCACTGGGTAAAGACCTTGCTGGGAACTGAGTTTGAAGTCCAGATAACCATGATGAGTGTGTGTGTGAGTGTGTGTGTGTGTGTGTGTGTGTGTGTGTGTGTGGCAGGGCACACCTGTAATCTCAGTGCTCAGTAGGTAGAGGCTGGAGGATCCCTGGGGTCCAGGAGCCACCTCCTTTAGCAGCATTGATGAGCTCCAGGCAGGCAGAGGCCCTGCCTTACACAGCAAGGTGGAGAGCTGACAGAAGACATTGACTTCTGGCCTCTAACACATGCATGGACATGAACACACACACATGAACACACACACACACACCTCCCTCATAAACACTCACACAACCCATAAAATATGGTAGTCTTGCTGTGGTTCAACTATTCACATTTTATGCAGCTCTGAGGATGAGCGTGTGTGTGTGTGTGTGTGTGTGTGTGTGTGTGTGTGAGAGAGAATTTGATGCTGGTGTCTTTGATTGCTTTCTGTCTTACCTTTTGAAGCAGAGTCTCCCATTTGAAACCACAGCTTGCTGGCTGGGCTGGTCAAGGTACCCATCTTGTTCTGGGGACACCCCTCCCCCCCACGCCTGCTTCTACCTTTTATACACTGGGATTACAGGCCACCATGCCCACGAACACAGCAGGGACTGGGGCCCCAACCTCAGTTCTCATGCTTACATGGTGAGTGTTTTGCTAGCTGTGTCTTTTCCCAGTCCTTGACCTTGTTCTAAATACACTAATAGTCTCTAGGCATGGTGGCCACGCCTTTAATTCCAGTGCGTGGGAGGCAGAGACAGGGGGTTCTCTAGGAGTTCAAGGCCAACCGAGGCTGGATTGAGACCCTGTCTCAAAACAAACAAACAAAAACAACAACAACAACAACAAAAAACAAAAGAAAACAAACAATAGAAACATTTGACTTCTTGAAAGGTTTTAGCTAATTTTCCAGAGTTATGAAATAAAATGATTTTGACTGTTTATGTTAGTGTTTATATCACCTTTGCGAAGGAGTGGATTCCGGGCATGCTCATTCTAACCTCCTGGAAGGGATTTTGTGCATAAAGTCATACCGGAAGTCGTCCCTGCCTGGCCACTCATTTACACACTGCCTATAGCCCAGCACTGGGCATCAGGGAGCAGATACAGCGGAAGACATGTGGGCTGCGAACCCTAAAATACATGTTCGCCAGACCCCACAGCAAGATGAGAAAATGACACGAGGGCTTGAAAGGGGTGGGGAGACCCCTGGATTGTTGCTACTCTGACATTATTTTACATTCAAAAAACCTGGGGGCTGGGAGTACAACTCGGGGCTGGTAGAAGGTACAAGACTCCAAGTACCTGCCTCAACACTGGAAGGGAAGGGAGGGAGGGAGGGAGGGAGGGAGAGAGGGAGGGAGGGAGAGAGGGGAGGAGGGAAGGAGGATGAATGAAAGGGCGGAGACGTCTATATCAGGCCACTCACAGTCCTGTAACTCCAGCTCCTGGGGATCCAATGTCCCCCTCTAAGCCCTCTCGGACACCCATACAGGTGTCCATATGTACACAGAGACACATAATTTAATTAATTTCTCTTTAGAAAGAGAAAGGAGGAGGAGTGAGGAGGAAAAGGAAAGAAGGAAGGAAAGGAAGGGAGGGAGGGAGGGAGGGAGGGAGGGAGAGAGGGAGGGAGGGAGGGAGGGAGGGAGGGAAGGAGGGAGGGAGAGAGGGAGGGAGGGAGGGAGGAAAAGTTAAAAGTTAAAAGCAACCAGCTTCAAGGACATGACCCCACTAGAGTGCAAACTCAGCCCCAGGGCTTGTGTCCAGTCACAGAAGTGTGAACGTGTGCTTCCCTCTCTCTAACATGGAATACAACGGAAATCAGAGAATACACAAAGCAGCTTTCTGCGGACTGAGGAAGTCAGCTGAAGAGGGAAATCAAAACTCAAAGAGCAGGCCGCCAAGATGGCTCAGTGGGAAAAGGTGCTTGCTGCCAAGCCTGATGACCTGAGTTCGATTCCCAGGGAGCACGTGGTAGAAGGAAGGAACCAGCTACCACAAGTTGTTCCTCTGACCTCCACAAGTGTGCTATGGCACACACATACACACATGTATGCACACACAATAAATAAATAAATAAATAAATAAATAAATAAATAAATAAATAAATAAATGTAACTTTTAAAAGTTTAAGCAAGGCATGGTGATGTGCACTTTATAAACCTAGGATGCTACCACAAGTTGTTCCTCTGACCTCCACAAGTGTGCTATGGCACACACATACACACATGCATGCACACACAATAAATAAATAAATAAATAAATAAATAAATAAATAAATAAATGTAACTTTTAAAAGTTTAAGCAAGGCATGGTGATGTGCACTTTATAAACCTAGGATGGGGGGCATTCCTGGGGTTCACTGGCCAGTCAGCCTAGCTTACTTGGTGAGTCTCAGGCCAGGGAGAGACCCTGACTCTTTGGGAGGACGTGGTGGAGGGATGAATATTGTCAAAACTTATTGTACAAAATTCTCAAAGAACTCCTTAAAAAATTAACCTCCCCTGAAAATAAAAAAACCAAAAGTGGACAGCATGCAGACTCACACACACCTACACACATGCACATAAATGCACACACACACACACACACACACACACACACACACACACACGACATGCACGTGCACACAAAGGGAAATACAAAGACTGCCTGAAAACCTGGGGTGGAGGGAGGGGTGCTGGCAGAATGCCAGCTCTTGCTGTCATGTGCACCCAGCTCAGGTCTAGAAAAACCATCTACAGACTGACCCTGTCTTCCAAGCTCCAAGGTCAGAGCCGCCAGGGTGGGTATTAGACTAGCCAGGATCTACCTCACTGGAATCCAAGCAAACATAGCAGTTAAGTCGTCTGTCTTCCACCGAATGGGGCTTCAGCCAAAATTCGTCTTGTTTGGTGGTCAGGTTGTGCCAAACACGGCCTAGGATGCCAGGGTAATAACTATGATAATGGGATAGGAAATATTTATGGGGCTTTACTGAATGCCAGGACGCTGTGGTAAGGACTGTGCATGCGGTATCTTGTATGCCTCGGGACTCCTTGCCCAGGTAGTTGCTGCTAACTCCAGGGTGAGGGGATGGAGACTTAGATGAGACAGCTTGCAGATAGACACATTGCCCACCTGCATAGATAAGACCATCCTGGGCCATTGCATGGTTCCTAAGAGACAGAGCTAAGAGGTAAGAGACACCTGTCAGTCAGAGTCTGAAAGGCTGCTGAGTCCAGGCCGACAGAACAAGACTCTGCCTTAAGGGGGCTGGGGCTGGAGCCCAGTTGGTAGAGAGCTTGCCTAGAATACAGAAAGCCCCTGAGTTCCACCCCAGGGCTGCAAGAGCTGGACATGCCTGGAATTCCAGCATTCTGGAGGTGTATGCAGGAGTTCAAGGTCATTCTTACTCATTTGATGAATTTGAGGCCAGTCTGGGATACATGAGACCCTGTCTCAAAAGAAGGAATAAGGAGAGAGAGAGAGAGAGAGAGAGAAGAGAGAAGAGAGAAGAGAGAAGAGAGAAGAGAGAAGAGAGAAGAGAGAAGAGAGAAGAGAGAAGAGAGGAGGAGGGGAGGAGGGGAGGAGGGAAAGAAATCGGGGAGTAGGGAGGAAAGGAAAGAAATCAGGAGGGAGGAAGGAAGCAGAGTGAGAGAGGAGGGGGTAATGTCCTATCCTCACCCAACCCGGCCCCTGCCTTATCAGTGTGTACAGCTGCCATGCTTCTCTCTGCCCCTGGCACAGCAGGCGCTGGCAAGGCCCCAGTGAGCATGGTCCAGTCTGCACCCAGGCTGGGGTACAGGACCCTGACCAGAGCCATTGGCCAAGGTCTGCTTCTGAAACCCAAGCCCCGGGCATCCCTGGGAGAGCATGAGAAAGCCTTGAACTTCACTCTGCCTCGGCCCTCTCTATAGATTCATTGCTGTGGATGGTTTTTCTTCAAGACAGGATGGTTTGGAAGGCCATAAATACACATCCAGATGCCTGTGACGGATAATAAACTCGGCTCCAACAAGTCACTCGAGTGTCTATAAATCTTGCCTGCATTTCCCTCCCCAGTGCCTGTAAATCAGGAGCTATCTCCGCCTTCTTCCCCCACAGTCCCATGGCTCCAAACTGCCATCCATTACTTAGCAGGTGCCATACGGGACAGCTAACCCCCCACACTGTCTTCCTGTCCCCATCGCATCCATCATGTGGCTGACCCTGTATTCTACCATCATCCTGGGGGGCCCAGTGCCAGCTGAGTCTTAGGACTCTCCTGAGCAGTTCTGAACAGCTGAAAGAAGCCACTCCTGCCCCCCACACCACAGTTCACAAGCCTGACAGCTGTGTAGCAATGTGCAATTCCCCCCAGGTGCTAGAGATTGAATTCAGCACCCTTGCACTTGCTAGACAGATGCTGTACCACTGAGCCACACCCCCAACCCCTTACTGGGGGATTCTAGGCAGGGGCTCTACCAGCAAGCCACACCCTCAGTTCCTCACGAGCTCCAGAAATCCAATCCACTATTATGGAGATGGGTGATTCAAGACCAAGATATGTAAAGGGATAGACTCAAGGCCACCTGCTCAATCAGACGAGTACCAGAGCGCAAGCACAACTTTTCTTCCCTACTCGTTGTCCTCTCTTTACCCTCCCCTCCTCTTCCCTTCCCTTCTCTCCTTAGGACGACTCATTTTGGCTCATGGTTAGCTACAAGGAATATCAGGGCCAATCATGGCAGTGAGAATTCACAGCATCATTTTCTCAAAGCAAGTCACAGAGACCAGGCATATCTAGACCTCAGCTTACCTATCTGTAAAATAGGCTTAGGTTTCTCCCATCCACTCTACAGGCTACAAATCCCTTGTGGTCTAGATGTAGGGATGGAGGAAGGCTGTGAGTCATAGGACCCTCCCCTGAGGTACCAGCTATATCCCTGGGACTTTGGCTGCAGACAGGATCTTGTGTGTGTGTGGGTCAATCCTGCCCCACAGGGACTGTGTTTAGATCTCCCTCCTCCTACCCTAAGGATGAGATCTGAGACTTGCCAGGGCAGAATTCTGTTTTTCCATCTCTCATCCTCCAATAAAATACTGAAAATAAATAATATACATGGCTTTCACCTGGGAGGACTCAGCTTTCACCTGGGAGGACTCAGCTTTCATCTTGGAGGACTCAGCTTTCATCTTGGAGGACTCAGCTTTCACCTGGGAGGACTCAGCTTTCACCTGGGAGGACTCAGCTTTCACCTGGGAGGACTCAGCTTTCACCTGGGAGGACTCAGCTTTCACCTGGGAGGACTCAGCTTTCATCTTGGAGGACTCAGCTTTCATCTTGGAGGACTCAGCCTTCACCTGGGAAGACTCAGCTTTCACCTGGGAGGACTCAGCCTTCACCTGGGAAGACTCAGCTTTCACCTGGGAGGACTCAGCTTTCACCTGGGAGGACTCAGCTTTCACCTGGGAGGACTCAGCCTTCACCTGGGAAGACTCAGCTTTCACCTGGGAGGACTCAGCCTTCACCTGGGAAGACTCAGCTTTCATCTTGGAGGACTCAGCCTTCACCTGGGAAGACTCAGCTTTCACCTGGGAGGACTCAGCCTTCACCTGGGAAGACTCAGCTTTCACCTGGGAGGACTCAGCTTTCACCTGGGAGGACTCAGCTTTCTTCACCTGGGAAGACTCAGCTTTCACCTGGGAGGACTCAGCTTTCACCTGGGAGGACTCAGCTTTCACCTGGGAGGACTCAGCTTTCTTCACCTGGGAAGACTCAGCTTTCACCTGGGAAGACTCAGCTTTCACCTGGGAGGACTCAGCTTTCACCTGGGAGGACTCAGCTTTCACCTGGGAGGACTCAGCTTTCACCTGGGAGGACTCAGCTTTCACCTGGGAGGACTCAGCTTTCATCTTGGAGGACTCAACTTTCATCTTGGAGGACTCAGCTTTCACCTGGGAGGACTCAGCTTTCATCTTGGAGGACTCAGGTTTCACCTGGGAGGACTCAGCTTTCGTCTGGGAGGACTCAGCTTTCATCAGGGAGAACTCATCTGAGGCCTTCCTATCACTTTCTCTCTCCACTTTCATCTTTACACACTGGTCAGGAGACCCTGGGGGCAGGTATCATCCAGGGTCCTTGAGTTAAATGAGGAATTCCTTCTTTATATGCTGAGGTTAAACACAGGGGCCTGCCTGGAAGAGGAGGCAAGGTATGCACTGGACAGATGAGCATGCACTTGGTCCTGGGTATTGAAGGAGGAAGAGAAGTTCACTTGGGACCAAAAGCGAAGAAGCAGTATTCACATCAGAGGGAAGAGTTTGTCCAAAGATGGAGACAGGAATGGACTAGCAAGTTCTGGAAGCAACTGCAAGTTTGGAGAGGTCAATTTAGGAGTGAAGAGGGAATGGCCCAGGGGAAGTTTTGAAGGCCAGGCTAAAGAACCTAGACTAGGAGGCAGTCTGCTATCACCAGGTAACACCTCCACCAGGCAGCCCTCTGGCCTTATCCCAAAGTTCCAGAGAAGCGGGGACACTATGGGTCCTTTCTGTGACACTGCCCCATCCTGTCCCATGGGAAGCAGGGCAGCCCTTCAGCTTCCTGGACAAAGATGCTTGGGGAAAAAATATCTGAAAGAAATATCCACATAAAAACGACTCCTTAAAAAAAAAAACCAGTCAATATTTCCATGATTTCTGTAGACAGTAACCAGGAACGTGTGCATCCTATGTTTCATACATGGACAGGGATCAAAGAGCATGAAAACCTTTTCACGGGAGAGAAGCAGGGAGCTCCCCTCCTTCCTTCAGAAGCACCACACCCCACAGCCTCAAGTGAGGGCCACTTCTTTGCATCACCCACACCCTGTGCATATCAAAGGACGGACTCTAAGATGGCTGGAGCCTAAGACGCTGCCAGGGGCGCACCCAGCCTCCCTCTCAGTGGGTCCAGTCCTAGTCTTTGAACGACCTAACTCCCTCATTTATAACATGGGCAGCCGCACGAAGTCTGCAATTCCCCAGAGGCGCTAGGGGGCGCTGTGGGCATGTAGAAGCCCACCGGGACCTCTCGTATCCTGGCATGACCCTACTGGCCACAATTTGTAGTGAGTGATCAGTAGAAAAAGTGGGGTTTTTCACCTGTAGTGATCAGTAGAAAAAATCAGGTTATCAGGCCTCACCCAGCAGGGCACCCAGTGGGTGCACAAAGTAGGGTCTGGGGTCAGAGTGGTGTGTCCATCTCACACGGGAGAGGAAAACCAGGAGTTTGGCACAAAGGTCTGCGCTCCCAAGGCCTCTTGCACACCTTAGGCGCCCCATCAAGTGGAGCATCACCCCCGCTGCCCGCCCCGCCGTGGCCCAGTGCCAGCCCCCGCAGGCAGCTCTCAGCCGATCCGGCTAGACGGGCTGCCATCTTGGCAGGTCCCAAGACGCCCCGGGGCCCCGGGAGCTTCAAAAGGAAAATGAATGTTTCTTACCAGCAATTAGAGGAAATTATTTCAGATAGGAATCTTGTTTCATTATCTCCTCATCCTTGTTTCCCAATCCCCAGCCTTTGATTCCTTTCTTCTCCGGGGATTCTCAGAAGACTGGGCTCTAAGCCTGGCCCGCCTTCCGAGGCCTAATGAGCGCCACCGTGCTGCACCTGGCGCCCGCGGAGGCCACTTCTGAGGCTGTGCCTTCAACCCAGCCCGAGGTCTCCCAGGACGGCGGAGGGCAGCGCCCGAGGTGGGCAGTCGTGGGTGGGCCCTGGCCCTGGCTGCCTTTTCCGCTGCCTTAGGTCCGCTGCCTGGGACCACAGGCCTGGTGAGGTTGTGCTATTTTGTGTGGCTCCCTGCCCAGGGCTCTCCGGATGGATGAGAGGTCTGAAGGGGGGCGCCCTCCACCTCTCGCAGCAGATACATCCTCCCACCGGCAGCTTCAGGCCTTGCCCACCTCTTGCTTCGGTGTCACAGATAGGAGCTGGGTTGGTGACCCGGGTCCTACACATGCCCTTGGCCTGGCATCAACAAGGTCTTCCTTACCTGCGGGGCGCGAGCAGCCTCTCCTCTGCCTCCTTTCCCAAGGACATAGCCGGATGCCACCCACGAGAACCCATAGTGCACCAGCGTTTAGGCAAAACCATCAACCTAAGCTGTTCCCCGGGTATCCCTGAGCTAGCTCCCCAGGGAGTGGGTTCCATCTCCAGTTCGCCCAGCACCAGGTGGCCCAGGAGGGGTGTCCACAGCAGCTGGCGACCATGGCAGTCTGGATAAACGAAGAGGGAATCACAGGGTTAATTAGAAGAAACACCAGGAGGGCTGGTGTGCACAGTGATTGCCACACAACCGTGGGGACACTAGCTTGGTCCCTAAGATTGACAGAAGAAAAACTTGAGCATACACCCTTGCTACCCACTCCTGAGGGACTGGAGACTGGAGGATTCCCAGGAGGTTAACTGGCAGCCAGTCTAACTCAGCCAGTAAGCTGCAGGTCTCAGTATCAGCTCAGACCCCCAGAACATGGTGGAACAGGGAAGGGGCAGCATTTGCAGAAGTGGAAGTGAGAACTGGCCCCCTAAGTTGTCCTCTGACCTCAAGGGGTGTATGCATGCGCGCACACACACACACACACACACACACACACACACACACACTACCCTCAAAAGCATAACCAGGAAGCTATTGTGCTGGGACCCAGAACCACATCGCCAGCCTCCCTCTGCCTTATGATACCCTTACCACTTAGAGAGAGGGGCCTAAAATCAACCGTTCTTCAAATAAATAAATAAATAAATAAATAAATAAATAAATAAATAAATAAATAAATAAATAAATAAATGGCTCTGTCTTTTTGTTACAAACCCCTAATGGCACAGCTCAGACTCAGCTGAACTTAGACTGTGGCTCTGTTAACTCTGGCTCTGCATTCTGGATTCTGCATTTTTGCTTCCCCCAGGTAGAGGCCCAAGGGGAAAGGCAAGCCAAGAGATCAGAGGAAAGGGCCATAACTTTTGCCTCAACCTTGCTCCTGTCTTGAATCTGTGCCTTTCAAATGCGTAACTTTCACCAACCTCTAAATTTTGATTTAGGGGTATGTGTGTGTTTCTGTGTGTATGAGTGTGTATATCTGTGTGTGTGTCTGTGTGTATGTCTGTGTGTGTGAATGTGTATCTGTGTGTCTCTGTATGTATATGTGTGTGTGAGTGTTTTTGTGTGTCTGCATGTTTATGTGTTTATGTGTGTGTGTGCTTGTGTGTGTGTGTGTGTGTGTGTGTGTGTTTATGTGTGTCTCACAGACAAGAACATGGGAGAGTCCAGAATGCCACGTGCGGGCTTCCCATCCACTCTGCCCCAAGACTCAGGCCAAGCATTCAGAACTGACAATGGCTGCTGTTATGGTTGGTTATCTTGGCCAGAGCTCAGAGAGGAAGCATTTGCGCCATAAGGAAAATGTGAAGTGCAGAGAAGCTCCTAGTTCTGCTTGTGTTTGCATCCAAGCTTCCGGCTTGGCGTCTGTGCACAGTGCACGGTATGATTCCCACCTGCCTGAGTCCGGAGCCTTAACTCTTCTTTACAAAAAAAAAAAAAAAAATGGCTGGGCATAGCAGCACACACCTCTAATCCCAGCACTTACAGAGGCAGAGGCAGGAGGATCTCTGAATTTGAGGCCAGACTGGTCTGCAAAGCAAGTTCCAAGACAGCCAGGGCTACACAGTGAGACCCTGTCTTGAAAGAAAATAAAGTGTATATTTATTTTGAGTGTGTGTGTGTGTGTGTGTGTGTGTTATATATACCACATGTATGCAGACCCAGGGAAGCCAGAAGAGGAATCTGGACACACACACACATACACATACACACATACACACACACACACATACACACACACATACACATACACACACACATACACACATACACACATACACACACACATACACACACACACACACACACACATACACACACATACACATATATACACACACATACACACACATACACACACACACATACACTCACACACACAGAGACACACACACACCTGCAGCTAGAGTTACAGGTGATTGTGAGTCACTAGATGGAGCTTCTGGGAACTTAACTCGAGTCTCTCCAGGAGAAGCAGCCCTTCCTCACCACATGCTGCATGTCTCCAGCCCTGATATAAAGAGAGAGATGTGTCTCCCGTATGCCACGCTGGTTCTGAACTCCCCGGCTCTGCATTCCTGACTTTCCTACCTCCACCTCATCAGTGCTGAGATGGAATCCAGGCATCCCTGCCTGCTAAGCAAACCCTCCGCCAACTGAGCCGCATCCTTAGCCAAGGATTTTTTTTAAGTATTCATTTACTTAAAAAAAAAATGAGTCATAGGAGTCTTCCAAACAGTTGCCATCTTGTTGGCTTTTGTTTAAGTCATCAGGCTTAAATGGCCAGAAATAAACCAAGTGTGAGGACACAGGCCTGTAACCCCCAGAACTCAGTAGGCTTAGGCAGGAGGAATGTGAGTTCAAGGTCAGCCTGGGCTACGTCTTGTCATTCTGCCTTCCTCTCCACCTCTATACCTCAGGTCTCCCCAACTTCTGCAGAGGAGTGTACTGGCTATTGCCCTAGGGGTCCTCTTCTTGCCTCCCCCCCACCTCCCTCTTTACCTGACCAATAACTTATTCACCTTACACTGGCCTTCTATGCCTCTGAGTCCCCAGGGCAGATGTCAGTGCCCAGCAGCTTGCAGGAGTTGGCAACTCAGCTCCCCAGGTGCCCACTGTAGCTCACAGCTTGGATCTCTACAATGTGGCATCCACTCCACAGACCTGCCAGCTAAGACTGCTGCTGCAGAGACATCAGCTGCGACTCCTGAACATGTTTGGCGCCCATCCTGAGTCACTCCAGGACCCACCTGGCCCCTGGCAGGGACCCAGCACTGACGATAATGGCTTTAGGGAGAACAAGAGGCCCATTCATGCATGGCACATGGATAGGGAGAGCCACTTTAAGGTCCATGATGTCATGGAAACCAGACAAGTGGCCCCTAGAAGCCTTTGATGACCCAGTATTGAGGACATAGTTACAGGTCTCGGGTTCCTGGGCTTGGCTGACATTCTGTTCTCTGAACAAACACTTGGGTGCTTATGGGGCAGTATGGATACACCCAACCTGTTCCCTTTAGGGCAGAGGTAATCAGTCAGTTCTGGCAAAACTCACTGGTGAGGGCAAGATGGCTTGGCGGGTAAAGGTGCTTTCTGCCAAACTGGATGCTCTGAGTTTGATCCCTGGGGACACACACGGTGGAAGGCTAGATCTGATTTGTCCTTTGATCTCCACAGACATACCATGACATGTGTGGGCATACAGACACATATGAGGTGGATAAACAATAAATGTAAAAATAAAACAAAATAATAACAACAACAACAAAAAACCTCATAGTGGCATTAGATTCCACCCCAGAATGTGTCCACTGAGAGCTAATGTCAGAAGAACTTTGCTTCGAGACTAATGTGTTCCTGCATTTTGTCCCTTAATGGCTGCCAGCACCCCTGGGACCTAAAGAGAACAGCTAGAATCTACCAAAACTCCTTAGTCTAGAAACTGCTGGAGGCTATCAGGAACCCATACTGACCCATAAGAGAGGGCACCTAGGGAGCTGAGGAGATGGCTTAGTCAGTAAGGCGCTTGTTTTACAAGCGTGAAGACCTGGGTTTGCTCCCCAGAACTCACATTAAAAAGCAAAAGCAAAAGCAAAAACAACCTCCCCCCAAAAAACTGGATGTGGTGTTGTGTGTGTAGAATCCCAGTGCTAAAGAAGTAGAGATAGGGGCGGGGTCCCTGTAGCCCACTGGCCACCCAGCCTACCTTAATCAACGAGTCCTGTCTCAAACAAGTAAGATCAGCAGTGCCTATGAAATGATACCCAAGGTTGACCTCTGACCTCCACAGTCATGTGTACACATATGCAGGCACAGTGCACACACATCACATTCTCTCCACAAGAATCTCTCTCTCTCTCTCTCACACACACACACACGCACACACACACACACATACACACACAAATGGAACCCAGACAGCCAAGTGACCAATTCCCTCTGCCCTCTTGGGATGGCTCCACAGCTCCACCCTTGAGGAAAGGCTAGCAATCTCTAGTGTTCCCAGTCCTTACAGGGCAAGGGCTGGCATCTCTCTGTGCATATCAGTGGCCTCTGTCACCACCTTTGCAGACTGGAGTATAAGCTCCTATCTGTCCCCTCTGGGGAGTCAACGCCCTCATATATATTCCTAGGGCCTTGAAGACTCCTAACCCCGTTCACATGACCATTCAGCACTGACTGGAGGCCCCAGATCCTGTCTTCTGATTCTGGGAGCCTCGCTCAATCCTTCTCCCACCTCCTACCTCTTGAGTAGCTGCAGCAATGACAGGCTGGCTACTGGCTCCCTGACAGCCTTGCTCACCAGTACCTGGGCTGGCTTCCTTCTCTTCCAGCTATAAGCACTTCTCTATCTCCTCTACCCTTGGGACTTTGCATATAAGAGTCACATCTCTGGGGGGGGGGGGGAGCCACACCGTGGGCTACTGACGGATTCAGTCTTTGCTTTCTGAACATAAGTCACTCTCGGACAGCCTCTTGCTGCTTCCTGTCCACCAATCATACTTTCTGATACGTCTTTTTAAGTCCACTCTGATGTCAACTGCTCTGCATCACTACATCTTTCCACACCAGCAAGAAGGCAGCAGGACAGCACCCTGTGAGCTGGAAGGCAAGCTGAAGGCCTCGCACAGCAGGGTGCCTCGGGCAAGCCTTAGTTGGAGCGTGGAATCCCTCCCACAGGCTGTGTGCTAAAGCCTACATCCCCAGGTGGTGGTGCTACTTGGGGGGGCGGGGGAGGGGAGCATTGGAGGAGGCGGGGCTTATCTGGAGGAAGTAGGCCACTGGAAATGGGTCCTTAGAGGTATTTTGTTCCCGGAGCCCTTTTAAGGCTCTCCAGTAAGAAGAAGCTACTGAGCTGGGGAAGGTGGGGCGGCGCGGACTTGACTTCCAAGAGAGGTGAAATATCACCAAGCTGAATCAGGCGAGACTCCAGGATGCAGACTCCCCCACTGCTTGGGGGTGGGGTGCAGATGAGAATTGTCCCAAGCTCCTGGTTCCCATTGTATGTCCTCTACCTTCCTACCCACAGTAGCGGGAGAAGCAGGACAGGGTTTAGACAGTAGAAGCTGCCGAAAGGACCCTGACAATTCACTTGCCACACAGGAAGCCAGCCATCACCGAGAGAAGAGCTGTTCAGGACCCTGAGCTCCACTAGGGACAGATCTGGATCCAAACAGCTTACTTCCTCCCATGCCCATTGTGCAGGTTAGTTTTAATTATCAGCTTGGCACATCCCAGAGTCACCTGGGAAGAGCGTCTCAGCGAGGAACTGTCTCCTTCGGATGGACCTGTGGACATGTCTGTGGGAGATTATCTTGACAGTGTTAATTGATGTGGGAAGACCCAGCTTAAAAGCAGACAGCACCATTTGAGGCCTGGACTGAGAGTAGAGAAAGCGGAAAGCGGGCTGAGCACTACACGCATGCGCATTCATCCCCCCACCCCCGACCCCCGCTCCTGACTGTGGATGAGATGGGACCAGCTGTCTCCGGTGTTCCTGCCCCTGTGATGTCCCCATAGGATGGATTGTAACTCTGGGACCATGAACTGACATACACTCTTCTAAGTTGCTCTTGTCAGATCTTTTTATTATCACAGCAATAGATGAAACTGAGAAGTGGGGTGGTGATGGTGCACACCTTTAATCCCAGCACTGGGGAGGGCAGAGGCAGGAGGATCTCTAAATTCAAGGCTAGCTTGGTCTATGGATTAATTCCAGTACGGCCAGGGCTACACACACACAAAAATCCTGTCTCAGAAAAGAAAGAGAGAAGGCGCACGTGCACGCAAGTGAACCTTTGTCATGGGAAGCAGCCGGGGCTCGAAGTTGGAGGCTAGATCAAGACATGTGTCAAGATTCTTGGAAGCCCCAGAGGCAAAGATGCTGAAGGCAGATGGATTTGTGGGAAAGTGTGCATCCAGCGGGCTTTGGCAATCCGGTGCCTTCTATCCACGTATCACTGCAGCCTCTGTCCATCCCCTGGGTGTCCTCAGTGTCCTTATCACCTGAAGTTAGAGATGTAATTACATGTGATGCGGTCTTGTGTGCACACAGTAGAACGCTTAAAGACCACGCTATAAGTTTGCAAGCTATTTTTAAATGCATGTTTGTGTATGTGCATGTATGATCATGTAGAGGCCAGAAGAAACCTCAAGTCTTCCTCAAGGATATTGTCACCTCTCTCTCTCTCTCTCTCTCTCTAGTCTCTCATTAACCCGGTGCTCGCCAATCAGGCTAGGCTGTCTGGACATGAAGGCCCAAGAGTTAACCTATTTCCACCTTAAGCACACATTCAGTGCCTGGCTTTTTACATGGGTTTTAGGAATGGGACTCAGGTCCACATACTTTCAAGGCAAGCTTTACTGACTGAGCCCAACCCACAAGATTTTTGTTTTTTTTTTTTCCAGGAAACTTAAAGAGGTTAAGGGCTGTGGTTCAGCAGTAACTGAGGCAGCCACAACTCTCATTCAGACTTGTTTGCCTCAAAATTATACTTTAAAACCCTGTGCTATGAGTGGCTGTGTTTTCTCTAGAAGCCTGGGAGAAACAGAAGCCAGGCAAGGTGGATCAAAAACCAGTAGATGGCGCTGTGGAGCCACAAAAGCGGTCTATGTGCGTTCCATTCACCGAGGCCAACTGGAGTTTCTAACCCCGGAGGCCCTGGGCAGCAAGTACCAGCTGAGGGAGTGCGCATGGTGGGTGGTGGGTGGTGGGTGGGACGCTCATCCTTCTCTCTGGGGAGGGGGCGATATGAGGGCCCAAACAGGTAGTCAGTGACCTAGAGTAGACATGGCCTAAGAGGCTGTACTGGGGTTTCCTGATCCTATATACACCCATTAAGATCCCCGATCTGTAACCCCATGAGACAGTCTCCTCAGTCCCCAGCCAAACAAGACACAGTAACTCTCTGAAGTTTGATGGGAGCCAGACTTAGCTTGTCCCCACCCTTGTGGGTGGACATTCCAATGAAGTTGAAGGCACAAGCTTTGAAGCTAAATTCTGGATTACCATAGCTCCACATGGCCTGTTTCTCCCACCCCTGCGCCCACCAGCCACTCCCATCCAGTGTCTCCATGGCACCAAGAAGTCTGGGTCCCAATGCCCCACCCTCTCCAAACATAGACATTAGCACCCAGCACTCGGATGACAGGTCTTGAGTAAGGATGAGGTGTTGGGGCGGGCAGCAGCTGGGACTGGAGCTGGCTTCCACGCCTAGTGACAGAACCACTGTATGTGCCCTTTTGTCCTTGACTGCTGTGGACTCCATGATTGTAGCTGGATCATGGGAAGGCCAGGAGGGCGCTGAGGGTCGGAGTGTCAGAGCTACCCAGCTACCAATAGAACTCTGTCTTCTGAGGCAACCGAGCCAGGCTAATAGGCTACACAAGTTGAAGATATAAAAAGAAAGGTATGCCTCGACCCTGTCACGCCACTCTCAGGACACTGGACCCAGTCTCCTCTCCATTCCCCAATCACACCCACATCCCGCCCATACAACCAGCATGGGGTCAGCATAAGAGACTCCACAGCAAACTAGGAGCAAGTATGAAACACGGATGGTGGGTGTGGCTTCAAAAAACTTCACGGAATAGGCCCGTGTCGTGTGCAAAATGCTTGACTCCATGGCCCTGAGCGGGTATTTAATTCACCAGTAAGTTTAGTTTACAGGATCAACTCCAAGCTTATGTTGATACCAGATCATAAACTACTAAACTATGCCCTGGAGTCTGTCTTTCTGTCTGTAAGCAGACACAATTCCCTGGCTCCAACCAGACACTGTGGGGTTCAGGATCGAACCTCACTGTTGAAAGAAAGTGGGCTCAGGGAACTGGAAGGAGTATGCACTTCTCTTCTGAAGGACCCAAGTTTAGTTCTCAGCATCCATACCAGACAGAGCCCTCTTGTGGCCTCTCTGGGTACTGCACTCATGTGCACAGACACAGCCCCACAAACATGCATTCATTTACATAAAAATAAATTTTAAAAACGAAATTTAGTGTCAAGACTAAAATGCTGATTCAGTGGGGAGTATGACAGTTCTGGAACCAGTGCTCCAGAAAATTCTAAAATGTCCTCTTTTAACAGTCTCTCCAGGACCTCTTCTCTAGAACTCACAAGCAAAATCTCAGTGATTCCTATTAATTAATTAATTAATTAATTAATTAATTTACTTTACATCCCGACCACAGTTCCCCCCCCCACTCCGTCCAGTCTTCCCTGCCTTGTCTCCACTCCTCCCTTTCTCCTCAGACAAGGGGAGGCCTCCCATGGATACCAACCAGCCTCAGCATCTCACGTTGCACTAAGACTAGGTGCATCTTCTCCTATTGAGGCTAGGTGAGCAACCCAGTAGCAGGAAAGAGTGTGAAGGGAAATGACAGAGCCAGAGACAGCCCCTGCTCCCACTGTTAGCAGCCCACATGAAGACCAAGGTGCCCAACTGTAACATATGTGCAGAGGACCTAGGTCTGTCATGTTTGTGATTCTATTTTTTATTCTTGCTAAATGTTCATCCCATCTTTTTACTAATATCAACGTGTGGATATCCATTTGTTTTCATTTATTTCTTTTTGGAGTGGCAGTAAGCAAAGCCACGGTCCTCACGCATGTTCTACGACTGAGATGTGCTCCTAGCTGTACATTTACTTAGTTTTGAGATAGGGTCTTCACGGTGCAGCCCAGGCACAGCAAAAATAAGGAGAGGGAGACAGCAATAGAATTCCTGAGTGCCCCAGCAAGGGCTGAGCGGGGCTCAATGATAAACTGCTTTGCCTAGAATCCCCCAGTAAGGGGCTGGGTGTAGCTCAATGTAGACCACTGCTCTAGCACCCCCAAGTAAGTGACTGGGGGCCTGGCTTAATGACAGAGCCCTTACTTACATGTAGCAAGATACAGTCAGCTCCAAAGTTGCTATGGAGACTCCATAATGGGGGTGCCTCTTCTATCACGTTGTCCCACCGTCCTCAGAGGCCCCACCCTCCTGTGGTCAGCAGAAGCTCCCACAGGGATTGCCGCTCGCTCAGACAGCTTCAAACCCCTGGGGTTCATCCTGGAAGGGCCTTCAAAGGCCTTGGCCATTCTTGATTGGGCGCCAAGACAGAATCTGCTCTTGGAGACAATTTAGCCAGCCACACGGGTGGAAAGAATGTCCCTGTTCTCTTAACAGTGACCCCCTCTTGATTTATATGTGGGGCCACTGTCCGAAGGCCCCCGGCGGATGGATCTTGAGTGGAAAATGAGAGGCCGAGAGCCAGGCGTCTGGCTGGGCTAATTATCCTCAATGAGATACAGCTGGTTGGGGGAGCAGGCTGAGGCCCAGGGCAGGGCCAATTCCTTGCCCCAGCTCTCTGGGGACCCAAAGGCCTGTTTGGGCTTGCAGCCCATCACCTCCCAGGTCTGATCAGGGTTCATCAGGCATTCTAGGTGATCCAGTTTGGCCAGTTTTATAAGAAAAAAAAAAACAACAGAAAAGTGGCTTCAGTCTCAGATTCGCTGCTCTCCTGAGCCATGATAGTCCCTAAGACACCAAGATACACTTGAGTTCAATTCTTCTTATGGGAAGACTGAAAAGTAGACTGGCCAGGTAGGCTTGGTGAAGCCCAAGGGAGGACTCTGGAACTGAATGCAGTACCAGGTTTGGCCACATGGGGCACATAACTCTGTAGTGGCCTCCATAGGGCCTGGCTGCAGGCTGATTCTCTGGGTATCCTAGGGTCGATAGATTCTGACTCTACCATATACCAAACCTACATTGGGGGTCTAGGGGCATTGTAGTGATCAAAACTCCACTTGAACCCCAACCTTTTGGACATAAAATTCCCCAACAGAAGTACCTGGTGGCTTAGGTAGCTGTCGCAGTAGGGAAAAGGTGTTTGTTGTCCATGAGCCTGACAACTTTATCCTGAGGAAGGACAAAAACAACTTCCATATGTGAAACAACTTCCTGACATCCACATGAGCATGCAAACAGGTGTGTGGACATCACACACACACACACACACACACACAGAGTAATAATACACATTTTTAAGTACCTGATTTTCTGAAAGGGCTTTGACCTATTGCAGTTGTCAGGGCTGAGCTGAGCTGCAACCACATAGCCAGGCTGGAGTAATAGAGTGGAAGAAAGTTCCAAACAGAAGAACTAGCATAAGCAAAGGCCCTGTGTCCAGCGCCAGTGGCACAGACAGTAGAAGTACAGCAAGGTCTTAATCTGGTTTTAGTTGTTGTTTTGCAGTACTGAGCATTGAACCCAGGGCTTCACGTAGACTAGGTGGGTGCTCTACCACAGAACCAAGCCACTGCCCCTCCCTGGGGGATTCTAGGCAGGGGCTCTACCACTGAGCCACGCCCCCAGCCCCTCACTGGGGGATTCTAGGCAGGGGCTCTACCACTGAGCCACGCCCCCAGCCCCTCACTGGGGGATTCTAGGCAGGGGCTTTCTACCTCTAAGCAACAACTACAGACAAGCTTTTACTGTTCAACTTGAGAGGGGGTCTTGTAAGTTCCTCTTGAATTCCATGCAGCTTGAACTGGTTTTATTGATCACCATTGTACTCTGGCTCAGAGAGGGGGAGGGGAGGGAAGAATGAGGATCCAGGAAGTGAATGCCCCTCCCACACACACTTCCTCTTTAACCTGCTGGATCCCCTTTTGACCTCTGCACTGGCTGCCCATGTCCCTAGTGAGCTAGGGCCCCTGCAGTATGGTAAGCCAAGCTGTCAGACAGTCTCAAGTAAGGGGGTGTCAGGGATTGCCTGAGGCTCCCACTCCCTGTAGCCCTGGCTCTGTCTCCTCCTGTGGGACACAAACAGGTTTGACAAGTTTTCAGTGTAGACAGGGCTCCACTCATGACTTCCAGGAAAGTGAGTCTTAGAAAGCAAGGGGCAGCCAGGGCTGTGGTAGAGGAAGGACTCTTCTAGAAGCCTCAGCCTCTTCTCTAGTGGACCACTCAGTTGTATCCCAGGCTAAGAGCTGCAGGCTGATGGGAGAACCTCTCTTGCCCCCTCTCCTGAGGGAATGGCAAAGGATTCCTATTTCCTAAGTCTGCCTGTCTGACTGTTTATCTGCCTTGCCCTCTCCCTTCTCCACCTCCCGTTGCTTTCCTTATTGGAGATAGGATCCTACCAGCCAGGCTGACCTCAAACTTGCAATCTTCTTGTACTGAACACTCGGAATGTATGAGACAAAATAAATCCTTTAAACCCTTCCTCTCTGAAGTTGTTCTCAGCCATCTTGTTACAGGGGTGGGGGGGGGGAGGGGAGCCAGTTTAGTGGCTTAGGAAATCAAGGGGCTCTCTACCTGCTGCCAAGCTGAGACCTTTATTTCATCCCCAGGATCCCGGTGGTGGAAGGAGAGAAGCAACTCCCCTATATGTCCCTTAACATCTACGCATTCACACCCCCACACAATAAAGTAACTCATATTTTCCATTACTCCCTTGCAGACTTAAGTATGACACACACAGAGGAGATGAGACCTCGGTCGAGACCTGTGTGCCTCCAGAATCTCCCTCTGTCCTCGCTCTGATCTTTTGGTGTCTTCAGTGGTGTCTTTTGGTGAGCAGACGTTTTTAATCACAATGAAGTCCCCTTTAGCCCCCATGTAGCCCATCTTTGATGCCATGCATGCAAGGAGAGAGCTCTCTGCCTACAGTTTAATGTCCCTGAACCCATCTCTCCTCCTCCCTAACTCCGCTTCTGCCCGGCTCCTTCTGCCAAGTTTCTCCCTCTCGGTCCCACCCTCCATCCCACTCACACCCTGTCCCAGCTTTGGCCCATCTGAGACTCTTTCTCCCCACAGTCCTCATGACCTGCACATGAACAACCCTGTCTCATCCAGGAGACTCAAAGACGCTAGGTGCTCAATAAAACCCCCACCAATGAAGTCAACGCCCTGTGGTCCAGATGAGGGGCATTACAAATGTCCATTACTTTTAATTATCAGCTCATCAGGAACAGCTGAGCAGAGCAAGGGAACCGAGAGTTTTGGAAAAACTAGCGTGGAAGGGAATGTTTCACCATCTTCCCAACCAGAGTGCTAACCACGCAAACATCACCCAGACGCACATCTCTGTGTTATTTATTCCCACTTCAGCCCCAGACTCTGGGGGTGATGGAAACTGTTTCCCTACCTATGCTAGCCCTGTACTGCCCCCCGCCCACCCCACCCCATCTTGGCTGACTCCAGGTATGGAGGAGATACATCTAGTCCTTCTCCTCGCCGTGTGTGATGACGTAGCACAGATTCCTGTAGTCTAAGTTGCCACAGACATCTGGTGGGAAAGCTGCAAACATCTGCTTGACCTGGGAAAGGGAGTTGAGGGTTACATAGGGACTGCTGAAGAAAGGAGAAGTCAGAACAATGGATGTATGGGAATGTCTCTCCCCCAAAAAGATCACACTCACCTCCTCCTCACTGAACCGGTCAGCCTGGGTCATAAGCTTTTCCTTAATGCTGTTGGTAGAAAGAAGCCATCATGTCTTGTGGAAAAGCTGCCTGGTGGCCACCTGGACATGAAGTTTCTAGAGGAGCTCTAGCCCAGATGATCCCAGTCTAGGGCTGGTTCTCCCAGCCCCAAGGCATCTCTTTGACCCCTAACTGCTTCTCTTGCAACCTCTATACTCCTAGCAACAACCGGGAAGAGATGAAACAAACTTGAGACTCTGATGTGACTTGGAGACTTCTCGGATTTCCATGGTGTGAGAACAACTAATCTTAGACTCTTGGGAGGAGTTCTTGGTCATTGTCAGAGAGTGGTACCGGGGGGCCTAGACCATGGAAGGCAAATGCTCTACTGCCCCTCACTGGGCAGGTGCTCTACCACTGAGCCACGCCCCCAGCCCCTCCCTGGGGATTCTAGGCAGGGGCTCTACCACTGAGCCACGCCCCCAGGCCCTCACTGGGGGATTCTAGGCAGGGGCTCTGCCACTGAGCCACGCCCCCAGGCCCTCCCTGGGGATTCTAGGCAGGGGCTCTGCCACTGAGCCACGCCCCCAGCCCCTCCCTGGGGATTCTAGGCAGGGGCTCTACCACTGAGCCACGCCCCCAGCCCCTCACTGGGGGATTCTAGGCAGGGGCTCTACCACTGAGCCACGCCCCCAGCCCCTCACTGGGGGATTCTAGGCAGGGGCTCTACCACTGAGCCACGCCCCCAGCCCCTCACTGGGGATTCTAGGCAGGGGCTCTACCCTCAAGTTGTATCCAGAGTCCTCACTACTTTCTGTTTTGAAACATCTCTCACTAAGTTTCCCAGGTTTGCCTCAAACTTACTCAGTAGCTCAGGTTGATCTTGAATCTCCTGCCTCAGCTTCTATAGTAGCTGGAATGACCTGCCTGCACGCCTGCCCGCCTGCCCTACCCCCGTCTTTTCCTTGATGCCTCTTCCAGCTTGTGGTTTTGGCTATTTGTGTTTGGCCTCCAGCATTTCCCAAACTATATCATACTGTTCAAGGCCAAGAGCATCATGGGAAGACGTGGTCCAGCCTTCTCATGCAAGACCTGGGACATTCGTGCAAGAATCCCCTTTATTTGTGAGAAACCGAGACTGGGGGATGGGGGGGCTTATGACTTCCCTGCCATCCCAAAGAGAGGCTGTGACAGGGTTGGGCCTGATTCCTTAGGGATCGAGGAGAATACAGCTAGAGGTGAGGCCTGCACCCAGTTCTGCACAATAATTTACATCCTTCACAGCTGGCGAAGGTTTGCAAGCACTGGGGTTCTGTGGGCAAGGATGGGACCAGAGAGCTAAGCAGAGCCTCTGCTCTCAGGGTATCCTCTGGCGCCGTTGGTAGCAGGCCCTGGTTAAGGAGCCACACATATTTTCCATTGTTTATTACTATGGGACAGTCACAGTTTCCAGGTTACCAACGAAGGGGACTTTGCGTATACTCTGTTTCGACCAGATCCATTTCTGTGGCCTATCTGGCCAGCAGCCCTGTCTGCTAGGTTTCCACAGCCCAGAACTGTTCCTTCCATTCCCAAAATTAGTCCCTCGGGGACACTCCTTCCCTACCCCCACCTCAGTCCTATCTTCATATTGGTGAGAGATAAGATGGTCCTGGTCATTCCAGGAGGGGGTTTCTCTTGGTACCTCTCTGAATCCTCGAGATTCAGGAATGAGCACGGAGCCTGAGGATGAGGGTTTGGTTAGATGTCCCACTTTGGTGCTCCCTCTGCGCTCCAGGGAGCCTGACTCACACAGCCTTTGAGAACAGTATGTAAGAAGGCACACGAGCCGGGCATGGTGGTGCATGCCTTTAATCCCAGCACTCAGGAGGCAGAGGCAGGCAGATTTCTGAGTTCGAGGCCAGCCTGGTCTACAAAGTAAGTTCCAGGACAGCCAGGGCTATACAGAGAAACCTTGTCTCAAAAAAAAACTGACTCCATCCACTCTCTCCTCCACCCCATAGGTGGAAGCTTCTACAAGCAGCACCCGAACTCCTAAAAAATGGGCTGTCACCAGATACCAGCTCATCCTTAAGAGGGAGGGGACATCTCACACGCTAGGGCCTCCTAAGAACCAGCAAAGTTTGGAAGGGACATCTTAAAGGCTGGCCCAACATCCAGGGACCAACGTAGACTGCTGCTTCCTGACCTTGGCTCTTCGCCCCTTCTGCTCTTACTAAGACATGTTCCCATGTGTGTGTAAAACAGACCACCAGAGCAGAGCCCACCTCTGTCATGCCAGCGCCAGGGCCTGCAGGACAGCTGCTTATGGCCATGTCCCACCCAGGCATCCCAAGCGGAGATGCTCAGTGATGTCCTCATCTGGCCCTGTCCTCTCTCCAAACCCTGGTTTCTGGATCTTTGCTGGACAGTCCTTCCCTTTCCACCCCCATTTCCATGGGCATAACCATCCCCTCCTCTTCCTCTTTCCCTTCTCCTACCCCTCCTCTTCCAGGCTCCAGGCTATTCATTCCCCAGCTCAGCATCCCATACACACTAAACCCTGATTCATCCTTTCTGTTCCCACATCTAGAATACCATTTCTGCCCTAGATTGGCCAATCTGGATCATCCTTCGAGGCTCACCCCAATCCCTCTTCATCCCCAACACTCATAAGCAATCCTCGACCCATACCATACTCCCCGCTCACTTCCACACCTAGAGAGAGGGGAGCACCAGCTCAGGAGGGAGGAACAGAATACCAGGAGGAACGGTTGGTTTGGGGCAGGGGCTTCTAGCCACTGGACATATGTTAGCCCTACTCAGCTGAGTTCTGAGGGGAAGAGGAGCCAGGGCTGACACCCACCCTGGCTCAGTCCTTAAAACTTACAAGTCAGCCTTGACAAAGCCTTTTCCTTCAGTGTCAAACACTTTGAAGGCGTGCAGTATAGTCTCTTCTGGGTCCGTGCCTATAGGTAGCACACATAGGACAAGAAAGGGTAGTAAGGGCCTCTCAGAAGTGATGCTGAACTGGGCAGGAGTTAAGAGACTAGGAAGGTCTCCAACTCCTCCCGAACCACTCCCCCAGCCCCTCATTGGAAGATTCTAGGCGGGGAAGGGGCTCTACCACTGAGTCACGCCCCCAGCCACTCATTGGGGGATTCTAGGCAGGGGCTCTACCACTGAGCACGCCCCCAGCCACTCATTGGGGGATTCTAGGCAGGAGCTCTACCACTGAGCCACAGCCCCAGACCGAATTTATTTTGATCGCTACTTTTCTCAAATCCACAAAAGTAACACAATCGGAACTACTCCAGCTGCATCATTACACAGCATGTGCCCCACCTGTCTCTGAGTGGCCCAATCTTGAAGACATCTCCAATGAGCTCCAGCCTCAGCCCCCAAGTCCAGAGATCTTTTTCTTCACTCATGGCCATTGTGCCTAACTTGAGTCACAAATGAGTCTCACAGCCGCTGCTTCCTCACCCCCAGAGTATTCAATAATATCAGTTTTGAGACCACAGACAAGTCACCTAACCTCGCTGAGTTTTCGTTTCTTCACGTATGAGGTTGGAACAATTGTCAGAGAGTGAAGAGTATAGTGAAGGCTCTTGCAAGGAGTCTATGTGTCGTGGGGCAGGTTGTTCACAACTAAATGTATGTCGTCCACTTAGGTTTCTGTGAAACTTCTAAGCTCTTCAAACAGTTCCTATTGTACCACTTTTGTGGCTTTGAAGGACATTATTACCAAAATAAACTATTCTGAGGCTGGGGGCGTGGCTCAGTGGTAGAGCCCCTGCCTAGAATCCCCCAGGGAGGAGCTGGGGGCGTGGCTCAGTGGTAGAGCCCCTGCCTAGAATCCCCCAGTGAAGGTCTGGGGGGTGTGGCTCAGTGGTAGAGCCCCTGCCTAGAATCCCCCAGGGAGGGGCTGGGGGCGTGGCTCAGTGGTAGAGCCCCTGCCTAGAATCCCCCAGTGAGGGGCTAGGTCAGACCCTTGTATGTTTCCTCTATCAGACTGCTGCCTATTGGGAAGGAGAGCACTGTCCCCTCTGTGATGTACCCCTCTCAGGTGGACTTAGCAGCAGAGTTGTGAGCAACCCTAAGGTAGAGGGGCTAGAAGGGTGCAGGGGGTTCTACTAAGGGCTGGTTAGAGTCTTAGCCTCCAGGACCACAGCCTTCCAATTCGATCAATGAGTTAAAGACCCCTGTGTCTCTCTGAAGAGTCCTAGCAGCCAAAGCTGGTCTGCAGTTGGCCCCCACCATCCTCCTAGGGACTCAGCCCTGGATTTGGTTAGCTCTGGGCTGTCTGTGGGACACTCACCTCAGCCAGCCACTCCCTGCCTTGTCCCCAGAGAGGGCCTCTGCTCTGCGGCCTGGAAGACTCATAAAAAAAGCTCGGCGCAGTGGCTGCCTGCCATTGTGGGAAACCAGAGGATAGTCTTCTTGTCTCAATTAACTGCCATGATGGTGCCTGTCACAGCCCACTGCCCTCCCCACTGCCAGCTTCTCACGCAACCCTAGATAAGTTTGCATGACAGCCTCAGCTGGAGCCCCAGGCCTGGAACCCCAGCAAAGATGAGAACAAGCTGCAGTTCTAGGTCCCCAGCAGGCTCTCAGTCACCAATCTCCTCATATGGAAAGCAGGCAGACACAGTTAAAAGTGGTGCCCCTTTCTGTTCACCCCATATACATGTCACATCAGGGCTGGAGACACCATTCCCTGGCTTTACTGCTGAGCTATACCTTAAGCCCCTCCCTGGGGGATTCTAGGCAGGGGCTCTACCACTGAGCCACACCCCAGCCCCTCACTGGGGGATTCTAGGCAGGTGCTCTACCACTGAGCCACACCCCCAGCCCCTCCCTGGGGGATTCTAGGCAGGTGCTCTACCACTGAGCCACGCCCCTAACCCTGAGTAGAATAGTCTAGGCAAGGCTCTACTACAATACCAAGGTACAGCAAGCATCAACCCACACATTATCACTCCTTCACCCTGTGATGGTAGCCAGATCTCAATCTTAAAGGCAAAGGTCAGCCACAACCCAGGATTTCCCATTCAACCACAGAACCCTCAGGTTCATGGATATGTTTAAAGAGGAGCTCCCAGCGGGAAGAAGAAAAGGAAGAGAGATAGCCCATCTTCAAGGCCCAGGCCTGAGGCTATGTCTCAGGAGTGTGGAAAGTTAGAACTGGATCTATTCAAGTGTTCTTTTTTGGGATC
The DNA here is from genome assembly GCF_978045245.1 of Mus caroli. NCBI lineage: Eukaryota > Metazoa > Chordata > Mammalia > Rodentia > Muridae > Mus > Mus caroli. The sequence goes on along the minus strand of NW_028227259.1, from coordinate 140,946,287 downwards.
CCTGAGGCAGGTATCATGAACTCATTGAGCCTCCTGACTCTTCATCCCTGAAATGAGCTCTCTGGTCCTTTCCCTGGGGACCACAGTGACTCCATGACAGGACAAGGTAAGCAAACCCCTCTAGCAATGAGATCAGCCACAGTTGATCTCAGAAACCCCATTCCCTTTTAGCACCCCTCTGCCTCGCCCTCACCATCAGCAGAGACCAGAGAGGTAGGGCTGGCAGGGAGAAGGAGGGAAGGTAGGAAGGGGAACTGGGAGTAGAAGGGGTGGGTGTGTGTTATTCTGACAGTGGAATTATAAGGGGAAGGCTTTATGGTGATCCACACTGTGCATGCAGGATCCAGGACAGTGTACACAGCAGAGGACAGTGCCTGGGAACCCAAGCATATCTACATCTGTGGTTAAACAAACATGAGGGCCAAGCAGGTGAGTTATCTCTTTCCTATTCCCAGTGCTCCCCCAGGCCCCGGAAAACTTCACTCACCCTTGAGTTTCTCCCCAAACATGGTCAGGAAGACTGTGAAGTTGATGGGCCCCGGAGCCTCCTTCACCATGGCTTCCAATTCCTCGTTCTTGACATTTATGCGACCTGGAGAGGAGGAGAGGGAGGGTGTGAGGGACCTGGAGGGACAAGGCCTGTAAGAAGCCAGGGTCTCTCCTGCTTCTATGGGCCAACTTGTCTCCATCTGACCCTGTGTCCCTGTGTGTCCGTTAGGGAGACTTGGTGAAGACACTAGAGTCTACCGGCTAGCAGTCCACCCTTCCCCCACCTTCTCCTCCCCCTCTCAGGCTTCCTGGAAAGCAGAGCATGACTCTCTGGATCTGCCTCTCACAGGTTAAAAAATGAAACAAAAACAAACAAGCAAAAGCAAAAGGGAGGGAGGGAGGGAGGGAGGGAGGGAGGGAGGGAGGGAGGGGAGGGAGGGGAGGAAGAGGAGGAGGAGGAGGAGGAGGAGGAGAAGAAGAAGAAGAAAGAGGAGGAGGAGGAGGAGGAGGAGGAGGAGGAGGAGGCAGCTGCATAGGGAGTCCCAGGTCTTATGCATTCCTGGGATGCTGCAAGGTCCCAGTGGACACTCAGGATCCCAGAAATTCAAAACTCAATCCACATCGGTACCTTAGTTCAACCACCCTTGCTTCTCCAAACCCAACTTTTGAGACAGCGTTTTGCCATGTAATATAGGCAGACACTGAATCAGAAATCCACCTGACCCAGTATGAGAGTGCTGGGATTACAGGCATGTACTTCAGTACCTCTTTGACCTCTCACTACCCCAGGGCCTTTGCACAACATCAAAACAAACAAACAAACCTTAAAATGTCTTTCCCTAGCCACTAAGTCCTCTTGTCACATTGGAAACTTTCTCCTCCCTGGGCTTCCCAGTTCTGAAGCCCCTCACTGTGGCTGCCTTGGTCTGCCCCTCTTCCCACCGCAATCCTTAGCTCTACCCTAAGCACCAAGCTTCTGCCAGCTGATGTTTTACTCACCCAGTGCAGCAAAGGTGTCCCTCAGGTCCTCCTTGTCAATGAAGCCATCACGGTTCTGGTCCATGATAGTGAAGGCCTGATGAAGACATTGGCTCTGAACCGCCAGGGCCCACCCAGACCAACAGGTTCCTGCCCTTCTCCCCAAAGTGTCCTTGGCGGTCTGCAGCCATAGAAACCTCAACCTGGAGCTTGTGAGCACCCAGGTCTCCAATTTAGTCTCGTGCGCACTGCATCCTGGGAACCCTCTCTGAACCTCTATCCTGAGAGCTTTGGGACTTCACACTCATTCTCTCACTTCAAGAGCACAGCGATGCAGAGAGAGAAACTGAGGCTCAGAGACAGAAACAGGGGCTCAAAAAGAGACTCTGAGTCTTGGAGATGGAAATTGAGGCTCAGAAAGGGAAAAGCATTCCCATGGGTCGCACAGCGAGTACAGGCTCGGATAGAGAGTCGAGCCACAAAGGCAGCCATGAGGACTTTGAATGATGATGGTGTGAGCAGTCACGGAGGGCTCCTTGAATAACCTATGAATCCCGGTAATCCTCCTGTGATGGCCCATCTTTATTATTGTTCATTTGGCTAGATTTAGAATCACTATGGAAACCTCTCTGGGTATGTCTGTGAGGGGTTTTCTAGCCTGGGGTGAGGTGGAAAACCTACCTTAAGTGAGGGCGGCACTATCCCACGGGCTGGGTTTTTGACTGAATGAAACGGAGACATGAGCTGAGCACTGGCGTTCACCTCTTTTGACTTCCTGCCCCTGGCTGCCGGTATGTGTGTGTGAACAGCTCACGTTCCTGACCCTATGCCTTCCCCAACCCTCACAGACTGTAGAACTGTGAGCCAGAATTAGGGACGCCTTCCTTCCTTAAATCGCTTTTGTCAGGCACTTTGTTGCAGCAACAAGAAATCTAACTAATATAGACTCCCAGGGTCGCCAGGGCCACCGACCAACCTCTTTAAACTCCTGAATCTGGGACTGGTCGAACATCGAGAAGACATTGGAGCTGGCTGTGCCTTCTACTCTCTTGCGGGCTCTTCTGGGTGCCTGGGCACAAGAGATAAAACCTGTAGCTGTTGCCTCTTTCAGAGGTCCGCAGTCACCAGTGCCAGCCACAGGTCCCTGAACACCGTGGTCCAGGGAGCTCTGCCCGTCTTCCCCATACACATAGCAGCCGGCTGAAAGCACTGGACAGGACCTAGAGTAACCATGGAGACAAACCTCTGGGCACCGCTGCAAGCAAGTTTCTAGATTAATTAAGTGAGGTGGGAAGACCCACCCTAAGAGTAGGTGGCATCATCCCATGGGCTGGGGTCCTGAACTGAATAAAAAAGAGAGAGCTGAGTTCCTGCGTTCTCTGCTTTCCGACTGCAGATGCAGATAACCCCACCGGAAGCTGGGCTGTATCCTCGAACACTGAGCCAGAAGAAACTCCTCCTTTACCTTACTTTGCTTTGGTATTTTTTTTTTCCCCCATAGTACGAAAGAAGTAACTAACACTTGCTTTTCTCAGTTCAGGAGAGACATCTGCAGAGGGTCCACTGCGCAGGGTGGGGGCGGGGCAGCTACTCATGACTCGGTGACCCACCCTGCCCAGGCCCCTGGTGCAGGTGGGGTCAGATGGGCTCTTTTCGAGCCTCAGCCCTTGTGTGAGGCTTCCGGGTCTCCCACCAGTCACCATCCACTCTGATGAGACCTAGTCTTGTTGTCCAGCTGCTCAAAGCTTCCAGAATGTTCCTAGCATACTATCTCAGCTCCTGCAGTACTTGTTTCTAGACAGGATCTCAGAGCTCCCTGTCCACTCATGTGGGTTCTTTCCCCACCCCAAATCCCTCTTTGAGCTGCCTATTATCCCTAATATCTGGCCCATAGTGTGTGTGTGTGTGTGTGTGTGTGTGTGTGTGTGTGTGTGTGTCCGTGTGTAAGTTAGACAACAGATTTCAGGTGTTGGTTGTCTCCTTCCATCGTGTGAGGGATCAGAGAGACTGAATATTGAATTCAGGTCATCAGACTTGGCAGCAAGCATCTTTTACTGGCTGGGCTATTTTTCAGTTACAGTTTTGAGACAAGATCTCTCACTGGCCAGAGCTTACCTATTCTGATAGGCTGGATGGCTAGCACGTCTCCATGACCCACCATCTCTGTGTCCTCTGGGTTGGCATTTCCTCAGCACTGGGATTCCAAGCACGTGACACCACACTTACCTTTTCTCCACCTGAGTTCTGGGGAATCAAACTCAGGACCTTATGTTCACAGAGCAAGCATGTTACCAACACTGCTCTGCCCAGATCCTTAAAAGTGACTCTTGCCGGGCGTGGTGGCGCACGCCTTTAATCCCAGCACTTGGGAGGCAGAGGCAGGTGGATTTCTGAGTTCGAGGCCAGCCTGGTCTACAAAGTGAGTTCCAGGACAGCCAGGGCTACACAGAGAAACCCTGTCCCGAAAAACCAAAAAAAAAAAAAAAAAAAAGTGACTCTTAATGTCAGAAAGGAACAAAAGTCTGGGCCCGGGGTCCCTGCCAGACAGCAGCCATTGCCTAGTCCCCCTAGCCGGGGTTTCCCTAGCTTTGCTCACACATACCCTAGCACCTGTGTGGTCTCTCCACTCCCACCCCACTCTCCCTTTTCCCCAGGGCCCCTGGGCCCATGTCAGGAGCAACAACCCGGCGACTTATAATTAGCTTTTACTGGGTGCTAGTCTTGAGTAATCCTTTGAAAGAGGGGGGTGGCTGGCAAAGAGGCCACACAGGGGATGCTCTAAGCCTAGGAAATATTTATAAATCCCTTCAGATATCATAAAGAAAAGAACTCCCCTGTGGAGTTCATCTCTCGTAATTACATATACATTTCCCTCTGATTAATAAAAAATTATCACTTCCGTCAGCAGGATATTCCGCTAGTTCTCAGGGCTGTGGCACTGCCCCCCTACACACACACACACACACACACACACGTTTCCCACCCTGGTCTTTCAGGTCCACCTGGTCACAGGCCCTCCTGGAGGCTAAGAGCCCTGCCAAGCAGGAAGGGCACCTTTTACCTGGCTTGGAAGTTCAAGTTCATACTGCACCTTTGAAAGATAAGTTTTATTCTGAAGGAAACAGTCCAAGAAAGAAAGGGGTCACCCTGACCTGGATTTTCACCCTGGCTCTTGTGATAAGAAAGGCAGATCTCGTGACTGGGGAGACTGGGTTAGTGGGTAAGAGAGCTTCCTGAAGAAACAGGAAGACCTTACTTCAAATTCTCAGAACTCCCGTAAAAATCCAGGTGCATTTGCCCCCCAACTGTAACTCTAACGCTAGGGGAGGTAGAGACGGGCACAGATGGGGTTTGTTCTGTTAGGTCAACGCCAGTTTCAGTGAAAGACCCTGTCTCAAGGGAATATGGTGGCCAGTTATAGTTCAGGACAACTGACATCCTTCTCTGGCCTCTGCATATGTATATGTACATGCATACACACACGCACACACACACACACACATACACACACACACACACACACACACGACTTTTACATTCCTTAAGTCTCTGTCTCCTTGCTTATGTTAATCTTTATTTTTCTGATGACCAAATTTATTTATTTCTTTTTGTTTATTTCCTTTACATCCCAATTGCTGCCCCACTCCCAGTCACCCCTTTTCACAACCCATGCCCCCATCATCCCTCCCCTTCTCCTATGAGAGGGTAGAGGCCCCTGGGTATGCCCGCACAACCTTTTTTTTTTTTTAAACTTAGAGTCTCATGTAGCCCAGGCTGGCCTACAGACTCAGACTCATTATGTAGCTAAGGATGATCTTGAGTTTCTGATCCTTGTGTCTCCACCTTCCATGTGCAGGGGTGAGAGGTGCGTGTCGTCATGGCTAGTGTATGTGGTGCTGAGGATGCACTGCACTGCCTCATAGATGCTGAGCAAGGGCTCTACTGACTAAGCCACACCCCAGACCCTCTTTATTTATAAAGTCAGGAATAATCCCTGCCTCTAAACATCAAAATGAATACAAGGTACCTGCTAGTCTCTAGTTAAAGCCTGGGTCTAGTCCCTTCCTTAGGACGTCTTTGGGGGAAAGAGCTTTTAGTCCTGTAAGAGATCGGGCATTAATGGAAAGTGATCAAAGGAGGCACAGGGGCTGAGTTACCAGGGGCTGGAACACAGGGGTAGGGCACAGTTTCAGGGCCTGAGAGGGGCCCACACCTCTAGCACGTTGCAATTCCAGCAACAGGAACCTCATCCTCCCAGTCAGAACAGAGCCCTGGATTCTATGAAGCTGGGAAGGCCAGATCACGTTACTCTCCACCACCACCACCTCCCTGCCCCCAGGTACCTCTGCGGAGTCAAAGAACATCACCAAATCAGAACCCACGTGGATGAGAGGCTGTGTCGACAGCTCAGTCTGTAGAGTGATTGTCTTGCAAGCATGAGAGCCAAAACCCATGTAAAAAGACAGATGCTGGTGGCATGCAGCTATAACCCAAGTTCTGGGGAAGAGAACAGGGTCCCTAGGGCTCAGTGGGCAGCCAGGCTAGTCTACTTGGTAACCTCCAGCTAAGAGTGAAAGACCCTGTCTCAAAAACAATACAACAAAACAAAAAACCCAATGTGGGTTGGGCAGTGGTGGTGCACACCTTTAGTCCCAGTGTGGGAGGCAGGGACACGGGGATCTCTAAACGTGAACCTGATCTACAGAGAGAGAGAGAGAGTTCCAGGAAAGCCAGGGCTACACAGAGAAATTCTGCTTTTAAAAAACAAACAAACAAACAAACAAACACCAAGATGGATAGACCCGAAGAACATCGGAGGTCAAGTCCTGGCCTTTACACATGGGTGCACACACATGAGACTGCATCCAAATGCACACCACAAGCAAAAAGAAGTCACTTGGATGAGACTGAACACCCATAAGACTGGATACCCAACAGAGGCAACATGGGATGGACCACATTCGAATATCAAAGTCAGACACTCTCTCCCACTCCCCCATAGCTGCCCGTTGAGGGAACCCGTGAAAGGAGAAAGTTGAGAAGGAAAAGTCGAGAATCACACATGAGCTCAAGGTCCAAAAGATGAGACTGGAGGCGAGGAAGGAGGTTAGGACTGAGGCTGGAGCTGGGAGAGGAGCAGAAAGAGGACCAAAGCCAGGGTGCTGGGCTCCATGGGGACTGTGGGGGTGTGGGGAAGGTGGTCCCAGCCTACCATGGTCTGGCGTGCTTTCGAGTGCTGCAGCAGGTCTGGGGACAGCTTGGGGTGGCTCTTTAAATAGTGCTCCTCCAAGCCAGGCACCATTCCCGGTTTAGACAACAGTTTGGAAGGTGACCAGGGACAAGATGAGGGGCATTCAAGTAGGGCATCTGCCTGGGGCTGTGGGGAGTGGGTGGCAAAGGCCACCAATGTGGAGACAGTCTAAGCCACGGAGATCTCCGACATCCCTAAGCCAACTGTTTTCTCTCTAGCCAAGGGACCACGGACCAGGAAGGAGGCAAATGGCCAAGGGCATGCCGAATAAGTCTGTGATCAGCCAGCTGGGAAGATTTGGCCTTGGATGCGAGAGGGTCACAGGGTCGAGGGCTGTTCGAAGCAAAGGCACCATGCTAGCCTCAGACACTCAGAGCAAAGGTGACAACATCCTTGAGTTTCAGGGTTCTGGGTAGGACATCTCTGGGACAGTGGGGGATATTATGATGTCACTACCTGTAAAATGCTTTGGTCTGGCCCCAAGGTCCCTCAGCCAACTTGACTGCAGTCAGCTTCTGGAATTCTAAAACCTCTTTCCCCACAAGTCTACAGAGAGTCACGTCCTTTATATAGAGGATGTGGTATTAGCCTAGAGCCTGGGGGCTTATATGCGATTTTTTTTTAAAAAAATTGATTTCTGGGGTGAGGATTGAACTCACGGGCTTCAGGTGCAGTCAAGAGTTCTGCTGCTGTCCCGCCCTTTGTCCTTCTCTAACACTTCTGAGCACATGTGGTTGAAAGTACACATGCAGGAACTGTGGCCACACAGTGCTCTGTGTACACATTGGAGGGCCATCCTTCTCCACCCCAGCCCAGGGCCCCCTTCTGAACTTACAAATGCACAACGTAAAGCCAGGAACGCTGACGGCGCATGTCTGATCTCAGCACTCTGGGCAGGAAGGCAGGGGGTTCCAGAGTTTAAGATTAGTGTGGGTTACTAGACTGATCCAGTGGGCAGCTAGCGATGCACTTCAGTATAGAGTCCCCCAGCCAGGGGCAATGGTATGGTTCAATGGTAGAAGACTTGATTAGCATGCACAAGGACCCAGGTTCAGTCTTCAGTACAACACACACACACACACACACACACACACACACACACACACAGAGAGAGAGAGAGAGAGAGAGAGAGAGAGAGAGAGAGAGAGAGACAGAGAGAGAGAGAGAGAGAGAGAGAGAGACAGAGACACACAGAGAGAGAGAGCAAAAGAAAATGCATAGAATAGTGGAATAGTGTTGAAAAATCAGAAAGACAAATGAACCACATAGTTGATGAGGGAGAATTACAAAGGCTTTACACATACACACAAACCCATCTCCTGGATGAGAATCCGTACAAGTCCAAGAATTCTCCCTCTGAGCCAGGCAGAGCCCACACCTGCCGCCCAGTCTCCTCAGGTGACCAGTGTGGTGCTGGCAGCCCCTGCTCAGCCTCAAAGGCGACCCAGTCCATCCAGCCAAGTCGGCTGCTGCGTGGGAAACGACATGTGATCAGCTGCCAGAGCCAGAGGGCTTGGCTCAGGCCAGGCAGCTGCGGGTCCCCAAGAGCTGGAGAGCTTAGCTGTCCCCGGAGCTGGCCTCAAGCCTGCAGGCCCTGGTACGGCTGATCCCTGCCTTGAGGAGAGAGAATATGACACTAATCAAACGAAGAGTGGCTGACATTTATAAACCAGAAGGTCACACCAGGTCTGTCAGATTCAATCTCTCTCTCTCTCTCTCTCTCTCTCTCTCTCTCTCTCTCTCTCTCTCTCTCTCTCTCTCTCTCACACACACACACACACACACACACACAGTCTCATTGGGTAGTTCTGGCTGGCTGTCAACTCACTGTGTACACCAGACTGGCCTTGAACTCATAGAGCACCAACTGCCTGTCTCTGTCTCCCAAGTGCTAGGATTAAAAGAGTGCCCTATTATATCCTGGCAGAGTTCATCATTAACCCACTTTCCAAGTGACAAAATTGAGAGACCAGTGGGCTAAGTCACACATACGCACCCTCACGACTCGTATGGCTGGTAGAAGGAAGTGGCGCTAAGGAGAGGGGCCCTTTCAAATGGGTTAATATAAAAGCTTCTATTAGATCCTATTCATATAAAACACTCCTCTCCTTACACTTCCGTCTTAATCTTCTGGGACTAAAGATGACTCTGTCCACTTTCTCTGCTCTTCCACACTCCCAGCCCCTCCTTGGGGGATTCTAGGCAAGGGCTCTACCACTGAGCCACGCCCCTAACCCTGAGTGGAATAGTATAGGCAAGGGCTCTAATACAATACTGCTGATTCATACCACCTCCCCTGGCTGGGGAATGCTAAGCAAGTTAACACTGAGCCATACTTCCAACTCTTCACTGGCCTCCCATCCATATTGGAGGCCAGGTCCCTCCATGCCACCCTCAGAGAACCCCAAAGAGCCATGATTTACTCCACAGTCATTTAGTAGGTCCTGCCCACTGAAGGTGACCCTGACTGAGGCAGAAGCCCTGGGTGCCAAGCTTAGCCCACAACTGGCTGACAGGTGGGTAGACAGGCTGTGTGACTATAGCAGTGCTTGCTCCTGTTTGAGAGTCTACATGGCACAGGTGGATGCTCTCTGTGCCAGCTGCGGGGTAATGTCTTTCCTTGCCAGGTCATCTTGGTTCTGGGCTCAATGAGGGAGTCCGTGATGGCATCCAGCCTCTACTAACTTTGAAAAGCCCAGGACAGTTCTGGGCAAGCAGTGTGCTCACGGCCTGATCTGAGGAGTGCCACGAGAAATAACAGGGAACCTCCATCATAGTTAAAGTCTCACAAATGACAAGGAAGTATAGAAAGGCGTCTGGGGAATATTTGTCACAAAGAATGACAGCTGTTGCTCAGACCGGCCTAAGCCAGTTGGAGTAGATGATTCTACCTCCACCTTTCAACCCTCCTTCAATCCTCTTTCCTCCCTCTCCCTCCCTCTTCCTTACCCTTTGGCTCTCCGTGTGTGTGTGTATGTGTGTGTGTGTGTGTGTGTGTTTTAATGTCTGAGGTCAACTGCAAGGGTTCCTCAGGAGCTGCCCACCTATTATTTTTGACTCTCACTGGCTTTGAACTGGCCAACTGGACTAGGCAAGATGGCCAGCAAGCCCCAGGGAGCGCTCTGCTTCTGCTTTCCCAGCACCGGGCTTACAAACGTTTGTTACCATGCTGACTTTTTCACAGGGTTCTGGGGACCAAATTCTAGTCTCCTGTTAGCATGACAGGCATGGAATTATCTCCTAACCCCCTGCTAAATTCTTACCTGTAACCTCCCCAAGGTCAACAAGCTACGCACCTTCAACCTCAGCCAACCCTGCTATGCTGACATCTCAGTTCCTCAAAACCTTGCTCCTTCATGGCAGCACAGTCCTTTCATCCCAGCTATTTAGAAGACCGAGGAAGGGGAGTCATGAGTTCAAGACCAGTTTGGGCTATAGGATGGTCTGTGGGGAGTTGTCTTGTAGTGGGTTGGCCTGGTTCTGCTTGTATTGTAATGATAAGTGTAGGTCCCTAAAACTGCTTGCCCCACAGAGTCTGCACTAGATGCTAAGTGACCCTGCCCCTACTTAATTGTGATTGGTAATTGAAGATGCCAACAGCCAAGAGCTGGGCAGAAAAGACATAGGTAGGGTTTCAGTTTCGCAGGCTTGGGGAATAGAAAATGCAAAGAGGAGAAAGGAGAAGTTACCATAGGTTAGCTGAGTCACAAAAACATGGCCCTGGGGGCTGGCCAATTAGAGGTAAGTTAGTAAGTAATAACTTGGGGTTATCGATAGGAAATGGATTCTAAGCATGGAGGATAGGCAGCTGCCCAGCTGCTTACGGCTTATTGTAAATGTAAAGAGTGTGTGTGTGTGTGTGTGTGTGTGTGTGTGTGTGTGTTTATCAGGGAACACAATAACCAAGGATGGAGATTTAAAGCTCTGGGTAGAGTTTTAAATCATTTTTACTACATTGTCTTGATTATCAAATGATGTAGGAGGGCCCAGTCCACTGTGGGCGGTGCCATTTCGTGGGTAGGTGATTCTGGACTGGATAAGAGAGCTAGCTGAACACGAACCCATGAGCAAGCCAGTGAGACAGGGTCTCTCTGTATAGCCCTGGCTGTCCTGGAACTCACTTTGTAGACCAGGCTGGCCTCGAACTCAGAAATCCACCTGCCTCTGCCTGCCTCCCGAGTGCTGGGATTAAAGGCGTGCGCCACCATGCCCGGCTGATCTGAAATATTTGTTGAGAACATTCTGAGTGCTTGTCACCATGCCCTTATAACTATACTCTTATAACTAAGAGTAACAGGACCAGAAAGAGAATACCACTAGCCATTCAGAGGTATCTCTCTGGGTAGATGTCCCCACATTGGGCCTTGAATACAGAGGGGCATGGTGAGTTTTGTTTGTGGCCTAGAAAGGAAAGGTAAGTTTTCTGACTGTTCTAATGTACCCATAAAGATATGAAGTCATACAGTGTGAAAGTTCATGGTCAAATGGGAGACACAGATCACAGAAGAGGAGCCTCCAAAGCCCATGGAAAGCTGGGTGTAGTGGTGTACCAGTAACCCTAGCACCCAAGAAGCTGAGGCAGGAGGATCAGGAGTTCAAGGCCAGCCTAGGTTATATAGTCAGACCCCTGCCTTAAAAAAGAAATTACAACAATAAATACCTGGCTGGGGAGATGACTCTGCCTGAGTTTGATCCCCACACAAACAAACCAGGCGTGTGAGAGCACACGAGTTATTCCAGCTGGCAAGAAAGAGACGGGCAGATCCCTGGGACTTGCTGGCCAGGCAGCCAGGCTGGATCAGCAAACTACAAGCCAAAGGAGAGGCCCTGTCTCTAAAAACAAGACACAGAGTTACTAAGGAAAGCAACCAGTTTTGACATCTGACCTCTGCATGCGCACATGCACACCACACACACACACACACACACACACACGTGCGCTCCCATGTGATACTAACAACACCCCACAAAGAACCCAGAGAAGAGTTTCCAGGTCTGGCATCAAGCCTCCATTTCTTCTGGTTTAGACTACCTCAGGGGCTCAAAGGGATAGACTGATCTTGCCCATTTCTCCTTAAGGCCATCAACCCACAGCTATTTTTACAGCAGGATGTCTGTGGCCACAGGTCCTTTGAACAGACCCTTCTTGTGTGTTTCTGTAGTATGTATATCCTGGCTTAGCCCGTCCTTGTGTGGCTGCTGCTATAAAACAAGCATGAAGCATTCTGGGAGACATTCTTCTGGTTTTGAAGGCTGCCTTGCCTATTCTAATGAGAGGAAGCTTCTTGCTAGGGATAAAGGGTGGCTGGGAAGGAGGAGGCACCAGGAGTTTTGGGGGAAAAAACCCAAAGCACCCTCCAATTGTCCTCAAAGTGTCTCCACCGTTCCCTGGTAATTAAAGAGATGACAGATGCGAGCAGCCATTTCCTGTGGGGTGAGAGGAAGGCTGGGGGAGAAAGAAAGAAGGAATAATTGTCTCTAAGTCGGTGTTCTGCCTGGAATATGAACTGTTAGATTGGGGTAGCTCCTGATCAGATTTAGTTCTTGGCTCCTGCTCAGCTTCTGGCCGACCAGGAGCCCAGGTAGTCCCCTAGGGGTAGCCATAGGACTATGGGTGGTTTCTTCTCTGAATACACAACAGATCTGAAGCTCAGAGGTGGGTAGTGGGTCTGCTCTAGTTTCCTTTCTGTTGCAGTGACAAAACATTCTGATAAAACCAACTTGGGGAGGAAAAGGTTAGTTCATTTTATACTTTCAGGTCACAGTCTATCATCAAGGGACCCCAAGACAGGAACTCAAGGCAGAAACCTAGATATAGATAGGTATGTATGTAGGTAGGTAGGTAGATAGATAGGTAGATAGATAGGTAGATAGATAGGTAGATAGATAGGTAGATAGATAGATAGATAGATAGATAGATAGATAGATAGATAGATAGATAGACAGACAGATGGTGTCTGAGTGTCTGACACATTTTTACTAGAACTCACAAGGGGCAGAAGAGGACAGGAGTTACAGGAGGTTGTGAGCCAACTGACATGGGTTCTAGGAACAAACCCAGGTCCTCTAAAAGAGCTGAAGAGGCTCTTAACCACTGAACCATCTCTCTAGAACTTCAGCTAGCTTTATTATATATTCTGCAACCACTTGCCTAGGGAATGGCGCCACCCACAGTGGCTGGGCCCTCCTATATCAATTAATCAGGATCATCTCTCACAGACAAGTCCATGGCTCACCCAGTCAAGGCAGTTACTCCATTGGGGCTTTCCTTTTAGATGATGCTAAGCTGTGGGGAATTGGCAATTAAACTAATCACAGCATCAGAAAAGTGGTCATTCATGGCCTTTTGGTGTTTCCTGCAGAGCCAACCCACTTTGAGCCATAGTAGTCCCAAGGGAGCCATGTTCATCTTGGTTTGAGACTGTATTAGTTACTTCCATGTCAATATGACAAAATGCATGACAGAAATGTTTGGCTTACAATTTTAGAGGGATCCACTCCATCATGCTGATGGGTGCAGTCTGCACACAACGGTAGGGCGGGAAGCATCTCTGCAAGACTGGACACAGGAGCCTGGGATAACTTCCAAGCCCCACCTTCTAAAAGTTTGACCGCCTCCCCGAACAGCCTCCTCTGGTGGGGAACAAGCTTTCAAACATGTAGGCTGGGAGGGAGGGTGCTGGAGGGATGAATGGAGGAACTGTGTGTCACATCCAAACTGTAATAGTCATATTGCTATCAATGACCACACAGGATTTATAGCCATGCCTTCTTTGTGTTTGTCTGTCTGTCCATCTATATGTCTTGAGTCGTCAAGTACTTCTTGTAAGCTGGTCTCCATTTCACTATATAGCGAGGGATGGCTTTGACCTCTTGGTCCTCCTGCCTCCAATTTCTGAGTGCTGGGATTATAGATGTGTGCCATTCATAACCCACATTCCTGGGTTATGAATGGTTAGAGATCAAACCCAGTGCTTTGTGTGAGAGTGGCTTATGGTTTATAAGGAACCTCCGTGGGCTGGCACATTGCTGGACCCTCTAGGAAACCCACACGGTGACAAATGACCCAGCCTATGTTATTTATGAAGAAACTAAGATATATCAGCACATAAGGACTAGAACTTGTGTGTATCCCTCTTCATAGTCAATCCATACAGGGCCTCAGAGACCTGGGGTGTGGTGGGTATTTATACAGTGGGACCTCTCACAGATCATACTCAAGTGTCACTGCTCTGGGGACTGAAGAGATGACTCGGCAGGTAAAGGTGCTTGCCACCAAGCTTGATAGCCTGAGTTCAAATCCTGGGACCCATATGGTGAGAGCTGACTCCAACAAGTTACCTTTGAATTTCCATACACACAAAATAAATAAATGTGAAAAGAAAAAATAATATCACTGCTTTGGTAACTATTTACGGTCATGTGAAGAACCATTCCACAGTGCATGCCTGCAATCTCAGCACCCTGGAGACTGGGGTAGGAGGACTGAGAGTTCAAGGCCAACCTATCACAAACAAACAGATAGACAGAATCAGCCCACAGCACAGTGGGGGGATTTACAGGGGCTATGGGTCAGAAAATAAGAAATGGCTTGGAAAAGACAATGGGGGCTGGAGAGATGGGTCAGCGATTAAGAGCACTGACCGCTCTTCCAGAGGTCCTGAGTTCAATTCCCAGCAACCACATGGTAGCTCGCATTCATCTGTAATGGGATCTGATGCCCTCTTCTGGTGTGTCTGAGGATGGTAATGATGTACTCACATATATTTAAAAAAGGACGACAGACATGAATGCACAGGAAGTTAGGTGACAGTCACCTGCAGCGTGATCTAGTTACTCCTCTCATTGATGTGTCAAACCCAGTCAGGAAAGAGAGACAGACGCTGGTGCTCAGCTCACTGTCTCCTTTTTATTCAGTTTAGGACACAAATCTGTGGAATGGTGCCACCCATATCCAGGTTGGGTCTTTCTATCTCAATTAACCCAATCCAGAAACTTCCTTAAAGACATGCCCTGATGCCTGTCCCCGTGATGATGCTGTCAAGTTGACAATCGACATCAACTATTACAGGCTAGATCATATACATTTAATGACTGGGCTGAAAAGGTTCAAAGACACTGTAGACTGACCAGGACGCTATGGCTTGCACAACATTACAATATGGCTGCCTCTTGGTAGTCGGACTCCTTCTATGGTGGCCCAGGATTGTAACACAAATGTCCTGGAAATAACATTGGAAGCACCTAATGTCAGAAACCACATGGTGACACTTGACACTTGTGACCTCTTTTGTTGTTAGATGTAGCGATGAAAGCCCAGTAGTGTGAACAAGAAGGAAAGCTGCGGCTAGCCTGGACTTGAACAACCTTTGAAAGTGAAGTTGGAGCACAGATCTGACAGGTCAAAGAGCAGAAATTCAGGACTCACCCACAGCCAAGCCAGCTGTGGAAGGACAGGAAACTACCACTTGTGAGACAGTTTAATGGCAATGACATTCTCTACACTGTAGAGTCTACAGCCAAGAAAGATTGCGCTTCAATAGGGACCAGAGTGGGAAAGAGGGGTCTGGTCCTGGTGTGATTTAATTTTTTTTTTTTGAGACAGAATCACACTAAATTGCCCAGGTTGGCATTAATTCACTATGTAGCCCAGGCTGCCCTGATCTCATTATCCTCCAGCCTTAGCCTCTCATGTGCAGGGGCCTCAGCCTCTCGTGTGCAGGGGCTTCAGGCCAGTGCACCACGCAGTGCTCTGTAATTGCTTCGTCTGAAATACTCTCCTTCAGGCCTGTGGAGTGTGTGCCTAGCATGTTCAGAACTCTGGGTCCCCCCCCCCAGCACCATGTACACCAGCCATGGTTGCACCCCAATAATGATAGCTCTTGGGAGGTAGAGTCTGGAGAATTGGAAGTTCAAGGTCATCTCCCTCTACATTGCAATTGGGTCTACATGAACTCTTGTCTCCTTTCTTCTATTTTTCCAAAATGTTTTATTTATTTTGTTTTGAAATAGGTCTCATTACGTAGCCCTTGCTAGCTTGGAAAGTCCCCATTTCGATCAGGCTGGCCACTAACTCACAGAGAATGCTGTGTGTGCCTGTGTGTCAAAAAGACAGTCTTAGATGTCACTCCTCAGGGGACTGCGTCCCTTGTTTTTTGAGACAATCTTATACTGGCCTGGAGTTTTCCCATTTGCCTGGGCTGGCTGCAACAAGCCCCAGGGATCCCCAGGGGTCCCCCACCACCCTAACTCTGCCTTCTCAGTGGTAGGATTACAAACACCACCATGTCCAGCTTCTGTATGTGTGTGCTAGAGACCAACCCAGCCCCAGCCCCCACCGCGCCCCTTCCCTATGTGCTTGTAAGGCAAACACTGTGCCAACTGAGCCTTCACTTAGTCTTGACTTTGGGGATTTTTCAGACAGAGTCTCATTATGTAGTCCAGGTTGGCCTGAAACTCACACTGTCTAGTCCAGAATTCACCAGAATTCACAGCCCTCCCACCTTATCCCCCCAAATGCTGAGAGGACAGGGATGTACTGCCGTATCCAGATCTCGACTCTCTTTCTCTTTCCCAAGATCCAGGTGGACCTCACTCCTTGGGCAGCTGGGGAAACTGAGGCCTGGAATATTCAAGGGGCCACAGTGTTCCTCGTGGAATTAAACCCTCCCATCTCAAAATGGAGCTGAACAGTCCTGGACAGGGCAGCTCAGGCAGGCGGGGTCTGAGGCCTCCTGAAGACCTACAGACTGCCAAACAGGCCCAATTTGCTTTACTAATGGGAGGTTTATGCCGCCCAAAGCCTCCTCCCACCCTCCCCTGAGGGCCCCCAGCTGACAGCCACTGAACTGAACAAACTGTAATTATATTGAGCCACATCCGCCCTCCTGAATGAGCGATTAGCCAAGATGCCAGGTATGGGGAAGCTTACACCCTAGGCTGGTTCTGGGGTGCGGCCAGCCACCCAGCCCCTTCACACCCACAGGTGAGACTCCTCTCCCCGGGTACAGACTCCTCCCTCAACCTGACCTTAGGCCATTCCTTGAGCCTCGCTTCCTATCACAAGCTGGGGCCCAACAGGGGAGAGAAAAAAGTAGGAGCCATTTCCAGGTCTGTCCTCAGCCCACAGCTTTTACCTCAGAACAGTTTTGGATTAATACAAAAATTGCAGAGACTCTAAGACTTCCTTGTCCCGGCCCTAGCTAGCTTCCCCTGGTTATTAACTGCTGCTACCCCAGAGCCACACCCCCCAGCCCCTCCCTGGGGGATTCTAGGCAGGGGCTCTACCACTGAGCCACGCCCCCAGCCCCTCACTGGGGGATTCTAGGCAGGGGCTCTACCACTGAGCCACGCCCCCAGCCCCTCCCTGGGGGATTCTAGGCAGGGGCTCTACTACTGAGCCACGCCCCCAGCCCCTCCCTGGGGGATTCTAGGCAGGGGCTCTACCACTGAGCCACGCCCCCAGCCCCTCCCTGGGGGATTCTAGGCAGGGGCTCTACCACTGAGCCACGCCCCCAGCCCCTCACTGGGGGATTCTAGGCACGTGGTCTACCCTGAGCCACACCTCCACTCCTCTTTTTACTTCTTGAGGCAGTTTTGCCTGGTGGCACAAGCCTTTCATCCCAGCTGCTCAGGAGGCTGAGGCAGGAGGAGCTCAGGAGGAACTCCAGGCCCACAGAGTGAATTCAAGGTCACCCTGGGCAACTAGTGAGCCCCCAAAGGTAATCTCAGTCTTCACCCTCGATGCAGAAAGAAACAAGATGATTAAATCATTGCCTGTCTCCTATAAAAAGGCTAGAAAGGCACGGTCTTAGCTAGCTTGCATTGTTTGTGAATACTATTGAGATGTGGAGCCGTACCATCTGTCTTGGGACCAGGTGAGGGCTTTAAAGATAAAAGGCAAGTGCGGGACGGCGGTGGTGGCAGCGTTTGAGGGCAGGGAGGGGGTAGGGACAATTGAAGCCATCACAGAATTATGAATCGCGTTTCTCAGGTTCCCACTTTGTTTATACCATTCTTTTGGGATGTCCTGCTACTCATAGCCAAACACAATCTGAGAAAGAGACAGGCAGACAGACAGGCAGACAGGCAGAGACAGACAGACAGAACAAGCCCCCATGCTTGAACACAGACTAGAGGTCAGCCTCACATGCTGTTCCTCAGACGCCACCCATCTTGTTTTGTGTGGGGGAGAGGCGCTCATTCCTGTGGGAAGGCAGAGGTCAACGTCAGTTGCCTTCCTCTATGATCTCTGCCTTATGATTATAACCTTTTAAAATGCAAAGTTCAGTTATTTTACTTTTATGAGTAGTTTTGCCTGTCCATATGTCTGTGTATCACATGAGTGCCTAGTGCCTGTGGAGGCCAGAAGGGGGCGCCGGATCCCCAGAACTGGAGCTATGAATGGTTGTGAGCCACCATTGTGGATGCTGGGAACTGGACCTGGGTTCTCTGCAAGAACAGCAGGTGCTTTTAACTGCTAAACCATCTCTCCAGCCCTGCTTTAAATTTTTTAAGGGGTCTCTCACTGAACCTGGAGATCACCCAAGTAGTCTAGAAAGGCTAGCCAGCCAGCCCACCCGCACCACTGAGGGTGTAAATGCAAGCCACATGCCCACCTGTTTATGTGAGCGCTGGAAAGCTACACTAAGGTCCTCCATAGTTCAGCTTGAACTATGAGGCAGCTCCCCAACTTGAACTATGAGGCAGCTCCCCAACTTGGCTTTTGAAGTTGAGTCAATCGCTGAGACCAGGAACTTGCCGGGTCTGCTGGACTGACTGGCCAGAGTGCCCCAGGATCCTGTCTTCCCCATAACTGGGATTACAAACCTGTAAGACCATGCTCAACATTTTATGTAGATTCTGGGGATCAGACTCAGGTCCTCATGCTTGCCAAACACGCACTTTTTAGATGACGGCCACCTCCCCAGCCCCCAAACACAATCCTCAATTAATCAGAGTACTTCGGGGAACCTTAACCTTGGAGGACAAATTAATGGACTCTAGGGATTTCCAGTTACTGAGTCCAGGGGGCAGGGTAAGGACTTATCACTTCCTCCTAATGAAGGCTTACTACCAAGACTTACCTCAGCCTCCGGCCCAGCCCCCTAACAACACCCTGGTGCAGAGGCTACACCCCCTACCTGGGCCCCACAGCAACTCAACCTCAGGGTTCCACCCTCTCTGCTCTCTGGAGGAGCAAAGGTTCGACTTTCCAGGGAACGAGCAAGTGTCTCTGCTCAGCCTTGTTTACAGTTGTTGAACTATTTTCGTCAAATTAATTAAATACATGCTAAATCTTCTCCAATTTGTTGTGCAACAAATTAAAGATGCTAAGATTGCGAAACGCACACAAAACCTGTTTGTTCCGATAAATACCCACATGACAGCCCCGAGTCACGTGATCGAGAATCCGCTTCCAACTACCCAGTGCAACTGGGCAGAGTCCCGTGTCCTCCCCTTCCCTCCCCCCCCCCCCCCGCCCCCGCGCCAGGGCTCCCTGGAAGTATCCATGTTTCCATGTGAGTGTGTGCGTGCCTGCATACGTTCATGTGTACGTGTGTGTTCGTCAGAGGATAGCCTCAGGTATTTTTTCTCCTCAGCCACCATCCACCTTTTTTTTTTTTTTCTTCTTCTTGAGACAGGGCCTAGAACTTGTCAAGTAGACTAAGCTGGCTGGTTTTCGAGCCTGCCTGGCTCCGCCTCCTCAGTTCTGGGATTTTAAGTGGGCTCCACCATAGTCAACTTTGGGGGGGGGGTGTTAGGTTTTGTCTTTGTTTTGTTTTGTTTGGGAGCAGGTGGTCATTTTTGAGAGAAGATTTCTCAAAATCTTATAGCTCTGGCTGTCTAGGAACTCACTCTGTAGACCAGGCTGGCCTCAAACTCAAAGATCCATGCCTGCCTCTGCCTCCTGAGTACTAGGATTAAAGGTGTGCCCTGCCCTGTTTTTTTTGTTTTGTTTTGTTTTGTTTGTTTGTTTTTTAAATCCAGCTTTTTAAAAAAGTGAGGTCTAGGAATCAAACTCAAGTCCTTATGCTTTCAGAGGAAACATCTCCCAGCTCTTGCAGTATTGACTCTTGGTACACAGGACACTATCTTCTGGAAGCACAGAATATAGGTACCCAACCAAGCTCGCACACCTTGGGATGTTAGCTGTCCATCTGCAGTGTGGGTAGGTGACCACTATGCACACAGAATTTTTTCCCAGCTCTGAGCTCTTGTTCCAGGCAAGGCTTTTGACTGAAGAAGTCACAGCAGTCCAAAGCATGGCCCTAGGAGTCCTCTGTGCTCTAGGATATATATCAACATCATCAGCTCCTTAAGCCAGCCCTCCATATATATCCCCATTGTCCCACCCAAAAAAACTTCTTTACTCTTGGAGGGGCTGGAGGGATAAAGATACCATAGGTGTCCCAATGAAAACTAAGTACAGAGTCCTACGTGCACATGCCTGTATATTCCATATTTAGAATTGTACAAATATTACATTATCAATTTTATAACAGTTATATATAAATAATATTATACACATGTAATATATAATAAGGCACTGTAAATAGTCAGTGCATTGTACTGTAGGGCACCATCTGACTGTATTGTTGGACGCATTTTATTGTTCAATCCTCTTTTCTCTAACCACTTTCTTTTTTTTTTTTTTTTTTTTTTTTTTTGGTTTTTCGAGACAGGGTTTCTCTGTATAGTCCTGGCTGTCCTGGAACTCACTTTGTAGACCAGGCTGGCCTCGAACTCAGAAATCCACCTGCCTCTGCCTCTGCCTCCCGAGTGCTGGGATTAAAGGCGTGCGCCACCACGCCCAGCTTCTAACCACTTTCTAGTCTTTAGTAATTATTATTCTACCTTTTCTTCTTTGAGATCAATTATTTTTTTGCTTCTGTATGAGTAAGATTATGTGATATTTGTTTTTCTGTGTCTGAAAGCCATGTACTAACAAGGTCTGAAAATGATCCCATGCTTGGTTGTAGACCCTCCACAGTAGAGGTTTCTGGGTTCCAGCAGGTGCTCAGGTATGTGGATCACCTGGAAGGAGCAAGGAAACAGCGAATGAAGAGTCACAAAACACAGAGGCATATGCCTGTTCTATACCCAGCTAAACTAGCCAGCAATCCTACGTTTCTGAGGAGGAAATGGGTTGCACAGAAAAATGGCCCAGGAGAATAACAAAGAGTAGTCCTAGATGACAGGATCCAGATTAGCAAAGAGGATAGGGGAGAGTAAAAAGCACTGAGAAAGAGGCCAGGGGGATGAGGGATTCCATAGACTTGATAGTTTTCTCAATACATTAGAACAACTTAAGAGGCAATAAATGAAATCTGACCATGGTTGTGCACACACTTAATCCCAGCACTTGGGAGGCAGAGGCAGGTGGATTTCTGAGTTTGAGGCCAGCCTGGTCTACAGAGTGAGTTCCAGAACAGTCAGGGCTACCCAGAGAAACCCTGTCTTAAACAAACAAACAAAATTAGAATCTTCCACAGAAATAAGAGCAGGGGGAAAAAAAACACAACAACATCAAAACGAAAACCCTGCGTCTCAGACCACTGAACTTCCCAGTGAACACTACTCATAATCATTGCAACAAACACTGCTTATTTCCAGTTTTCCTAATCTGCCCATAGATGTGGCTAGAGAAGGTCTAATTGATGTTAAATATTTCCAACCTCAGCAGTGGAAAAGTTCAAATGACGAATGTAGACAGGGGAAGTGGAGGAAAAGCGGGCATAAGTATGGCACTCACTAATGTCTTTATTGTGGGAAGCATGGAGTTAACACTTGAAGTCATTCCCGAGACTTTAAAACTGGGGGGCTGGAGAGATGGCTCAGTGGTTAAGAGGACTGGCTGCTTTTCCAGAGGTCATGACTTCAGTTCCCAGCCACCACATGGTGGCTCACAACTCTCTATAATGGAATCAGATGCCCTCTTCTTCTATGTCTGAAGACAGCTACAGTGAACTCAAATAAATTAAATAAGTAAATTTTAAAATGGAGGACTGGAGCTGAAGAGATGGATCAGTGCTTAAGCATGCCTACTGATGTTTCAGAGGACCTGGATTCGGGGGTCAGCACCCACATCAGGCAGCTCTGGAACCACGACATCTGACATCTTCTGGCCTCAGACACATGCACATGTACATACCCACACTTCACATAAATAAATGAAGGAGAAGAAGAAGGAAGAGGAGGAGGAGGAGGAGGAGGAAGCCATCTTTGGGGGCTGGAGGGATGGCTCAGCGATTAAGAGCACTGATTGCTCTTCCAAAGGTCCCGAGTTCAAATCCCAGCAACCACATAGTGGCTCACAACCATCCTCCTCTGACTCCCTCTTCTGGTGCGTCTGAAGACAGCTACAGTGTACTTACATATAATAATAAATAAATCTGCAGGCCAGAGCAAGCGGGCCAGAGAGAGCAGAGGTCCTGAGTTCAATTCCCAGCAATCACATGATGGTTCATAACCATCTGTACAGCTACACTGTACTCATATACATAAAATAAATAAATAAATTATTTTTTAAAAAAAAGTCTTTTGAAGAAATGATGGAGTGGTTATTTTGGAAGGGAGGCAGGAAGGGGAACTTCAGTTACATCCACTGTCCTCTGACCAGGAAGTCTCCAGGCACGGTGTTTAACCTTTCATTGTAACAGAATCCCTGATACTAACAAATAAGGAAAGGTTCAGCCTGACTCAGGGTTTCAGTCCATTGTTAGCTGGCTTCATAGTCTTGGGCCTGAGGCAAGGCAGAGCAGCAAGGTGAAAACTTGTTAAGACAATGGTGTATAGTGGAAGACAGGAAGCAGGAGGAGGAGCAAGGCAGGAGTGACAAGCCTATTGAAGATCCACCTTTGGTGACTTCCTCCGTCTGGGTCCCACCTCCCATAGCTTCATCACCTCTCAGTACATTGTTCCGACTTAGATTTTCTTTTTGTAAAGCCAGACCTGTGCTCCATAGAGACAGGAGACCTCGCTCTGCTCTACTCATTGCTTCAAGATCCCCCAGGAACCCAGGCCCATCTTCCTGCCCCTTCTCCCACCTCTCTCTGGATCTCTAGGTCTCTGGGTCTCTCTGCCTCTGTCTCTCTTTCTCCACCTCCCTCTTCCTCTCTTTCTGTAAGTATGGGTGATTATATTCTCTCTGTGCATAGCTGCTTTTGTGTGTACAAGTGCACATATGTGTGAATGTGGGTGAAGGCCAGAGGAAACTCTTGGCTGTGATTTCTTTGATGTTGTCCACCTCATGGATTCCTTTGTTTTTGTCTCATGTAGCCCAGGGCTGGCCTCAAATATACCCTGTAGCTAAGCATGACCTAGAACTTGTGATCCTTCTGCCTCCATCTCCCAAGTGCTGGAATTAGTGGAATGAGCGAACATAGCTAATGTCTATGGTGCTAGGGATCCAACCCAGGACCTTGTGTGTGCTGGACAGGCACTCTATCAATTTAGCTACATCCCCTACCTGTCCACCTTATTTTATTGAGACGGGCCCTTTGCTGGCCTCGATCTCATCAAATTGGCTCTGCTGGCTGGCCAGTGGGGCCTAGGTATATACTTATCTGTAAGCTCTGGGCTTACAAGCACATACCAGCACACTTGGCTCTTTCAATGGGGATGAAATTTAGTTCCTTCTAATAAAAGCATGTTACACTTCACTGACAGCCATCTCCCCAGCCTCTTTTTTTTTTTTCCAATCCGGAAAAAAATTCCTCAATCTATTTTTTTAATTTATTAGGTATTTTCTTCATTTACATTTCCAATGCTATCCCAAAAGTCCCCAATACCCTCCCTCTCCCCAGCCTCTTATCTGCCTAATTCTCACACATACATTTCTCCAGGTTCTCAAAGTCCTCACACCAATACAGAGATAACAGAGAGGTGAGCTGGCTTTAGGGCAGTGGGTTGTAACACAGTGCGAGACACTAACGCCATTTTCCTATAAAGTGACAGAGTTTAGGAGGACTGAGCTGTTATTGCAAACATCTACCAAAGAAGAGGATGTCCCTGGGCTGTGATCTCTGTCCGAGATTGCTGAACAATGGGTGGATGGCTGCAGGGAACTAGGTGTTCTAATCAGGAAGCCAGACTGAGGAGTGAATTCCCTGACGGAAGAGGTGTGTGAGACAGAGGCCCTTCTCGTACCTGGAGCGATGGGGCTTGATAGGAATCCAGCATGGGATAAGACATTTCCCCAATTACCCCCAAATCCTGAGAAAATAGGCTAAAAGCAATGGTCTGGAGGGAAGAGGAAAACAGGCTCATGGCCAAAGCAGGCTACCAAGATGGCAGTTATGGGATCAGTGGTTCAACAGGGAGGTGAAGCTCATATTTGTAGCAAAGGGGAGATGGAGATGTTGCCTAGACTGAATGAGGAAATGAGTAACACCTGGGGAGCAGCCCAGATTCAAAAGGACCAATTCTTCTTTCCTACTAGTGAACCGCACTGATTCAGGATGCCACCCTGATTGTTCTGTTTAGAGAGAAACGCTGTATTCCCAGACTAGGCTCCCCTCCGCTTCCGGCCTCTGGTGAATCTACAAAGTGCATGGAGCATGCAGTTGCTCCCTAGCCCTGGCCTCTCCGAAGAACTAGAACAGTATTAGATACGTTGAGACCCGCTGCGTCCAGCTGGAGAGACGGCTGGGTCAGTAATGCAGTTACTGCCCAAGGATGAGGTTCTGAGTTGGAAACCCCACCCCCATGTAAAAATGCCGTGCATGGTGGCACGAGTCTAAAACCCCCGGATCAGGCAGAGGCCAGCAGATTTCTGCAGCACAGTCTAGCCGAATTGGTGAACGAACAGTTTGGTGAGAGATCCTGTCTCAAAATAATGTGGAGGGTGGTAGACCTCTGGCCCCCGGTCATGCACCCACGAGAACATGTGTATATGCTGAACATACATGCACAAACATGCAAAAGAGGAGGGGGGAAGGGAGAGAGGGGAGTGGAAAGAAGGGAGGGAAGGGGAAGGAGAAGGAGGGGGAGACAAACAGAAATATAAGACAGAGAGACTTGAGACTTCCTTTATGCCCCTTCTGGATGCCACTGTCTCCAACTTCAGGTTAGTTAATTACTCCCTTGATCTGAGAAGCCAACACAGGTACACTAGCAGTGTAAGCTGCACCCTGATCGAAACATGCTCACATCTCCTGTTCTCCTGTGACTTCCTTTCTTCTCCAAAGAGTGTTGGGAGCCTGGTATTCACACGCGCTGGAGACTCATACATATGCACTGTGTCTAACGTGTTCCTCCCTGAGGGTTCCATCCGATGACACTTGCTCCGGAACTCAGTGGCTCTGCTTCCTCACCTCAGAGTTTATTTATTTGGATGTGGCGGGATTTGGAGGTGGGTGGGTGGGACCTGCGTCTCTCTCGCTGGATGTGTAGAGGACAAATGTCCTGAGAAGAAACAAAGGACGGAGTCAAGGTCTGCCTGTGTGCAGACTGCCTGCCACAGAAAAGGGACACCTGGGTCCCTGTCAGCTGAATAAAACTTCCTCTCCTTCCTCCTCTTCCTCCTCCATCTTCTTCTTCCTCCTTTTTCTCCTCCGTCTCCTCTTCCTCTTCCTTATCCTCTCAACCTAGGCTCCTGAATCTCCTGCCTCCATCTCCCACATTCAGGGACTACAGCTGTGCCACCCTGCCATAGCCACACAGCAGTGACAGAGAGGTCCACAGGAGCCTTCCTGACCACTGGTCCTCCAGCACCTCTTCAGTCCCCAAGTCTTTCCCTAGAATTCCCCATTGAGGAGCTGGGGTGCGACTTAATAGAGAACCGGTCTGTCACCCTCCCAGTGAGAGGGATAGAAGAATGATTCCGTGGTAGAGCAGCTTTGTGGCATGGGAGAGGCCTTAGATTCAATTCCCAGTACTGAAAATACATACATACATACATACATACATACATACATACATACATACATACATGAAAAGATTTCATCAGGGCCACTAAGTGTGTCTGATCACAATGTTCAACCGCCGCAAGAAAGCAAACAAACAAACAAACAAATGCAGTTTTGCTGCTGTCTTGCAGTGTACACCCTCTGTTTCTCTTTCCTCTCCACCTCAGTTTCCCCATTTGCAAAGTACAAGTTCTAGCACCCACATTCCGGGACAGGACTAAGGATTCCAGACGGATCCCAGATCCTGATCCACTATGTTGTTATTCCAGGCGCATGCTAGAAAGTCCCATTCATTCCCAGGACAGCGGTGCTGAGCCTGTCACCGAGCTGAGCCATCCTGAGATAATTTAAGAGGTCTGAGCCAGGGAACTGTCCCCAGGAACAACTGCTATGCCCCTCTATGGCCACAGGATAGATCAGCCTGCAGCTGGGCTGCAAGGACTCTTCTCCAGGTGTTGTCACCAAAGATGCGCCTCGTATGTCCTTTCTCTCTCTCTCTCTCTCTCTCTCTCTCTCTCTCTCTCTCTCTCTCTCTCTCTCTCTCTCTGCCTGCCACTCTAAAAAATGACTCCCAGGCAAAGAAAGCAGGCATTCTGAGCTATAAATATTTCAGGGCAGAATGAACGTCCTTCCCGAGCCTGGCTTGCAGTATATATTATTTATAAAACCATAACTTGAGTTGAAAGGTAGTGGGTAAGAAAAAAAATTGACAATCTCCAGTCAGATTCAATGGGAGGTGGGAGGGCAGAGATGAGTGACTGAGCCGTACAAGGTCACGGGAGGTCATCTGGCCACACCTACCCTGGCTCCTGCTTCTTCCAAAGCTGCAAGAAGGAACAATGAAAAAAGGGCCCTGGATGTTGGCAAAGAGTCAGGTCAAACAAGCAAGATCCAGCTTGCTTCTCCAGACTCTTATCAGTGAGTTTTCTAACACACACCCGATGGAGAGAAAAAGGAATCTTGTGTGGGGCGGTGTGCGTAGAAACCAGAAGTCAATGTTGCTGTTCTCCTCAATAACTCTGCACATTATTATTATTATTTTATAATATTTTATTGCCTTTTTATTTATTTCGTATGCATGCCAGAGCACGAGATGTGGAGGTCAGAGGACCACTCTCAGATGTCAGCTCTCTCTTTACCAAATTTGACCTAGGGATTAAAGTTCTGTCACCAGTGGGTTTTACCTGCTGAGCCCTCCACTTTATTTTGTGTGACAGGGTCTCTCACTAAACCTGGGACCCACCGATTGCCTGACCCAGCTGGCCAGTAAGTCCCAGGGATTGTTCTGTCTCTCGTCTCCCACGACACTGGAGTTACAGGCTTACATGGGTGCTCGGGATTTGAACTCAGGCCCTTGTGCTTAGGGAAAGAAGTATTTCCTCCAAGTTGCTAATAGAGATGAGGGTTTGCTGTGAGGGAGCAAGCTAAGAAAGCTGCCCCCAAGGCCATTGCATGAGCCCCTATTTCCACACCCTGCCCTCTACCCATTAAAACAAATAAGGAGAAACTACTGGATGAGTTAATTTGCTAAAATAGACCCAAATGAAATAGCTGATTACATTTTTCCCCAAAGGAAACTTGAGTTAATTTGGCCGGTGACTTGTTGCCTGGCTGCCAGTCCCAACACACACACAGGAGGGGGTGTGGAAAGGAGAAGGAATCAGCAGGGACCAGCACAGTCAGGCAGCTGTCTGTGACACCCCAGAGGTCACATTCCCAACTGTGAAATGGACGGATGACAACATACACTCAGTGACACTCCCCTGCCGGCTGCTGTACAGGCTCTGAGACGTTTCTATTGCTTTCTGTCCAGAAATAAAGCTAGAGCCACACAAGTCATTGATGTCCACAGCTAATGCCTGCAGGGGGGTGCACACCTGGAATCCCAGCTGATGCTCACGTGTGAGGGTCATGAGTTCAAGGCCAGCCTGGAGGACACAGTGAGACACAAAACATGGAAAAAGAAAAGGCAGGAAGTATGAGGAGAGAAGAAAGGAATGAGGAAGGAAAGAAAAGAGGAGAAAAGAAAGAGGGATAAAGAAGAAATGGGAGGGAGGGAGGGAGGAAAGAGAAGAAAGGGGAGGAAAGAGGGAGAAGAGAGTGGACATAGTCTGGGACTGCAGCTCACTTGGCACAGTGCTTGTCTGGTACACAGGAAGCCCCGGGAGTCACACCCAGATAAGCCACGAGTGAAAGAACATGCCTGTAACCTCCTCATCAGGGTGGAGGCAGGAGAATCACAAGTTCAAGGTCACCTTTGACTCCAGGGCAAGTTGGAGGCCAGCCAACCTGGGTTACATTGAGACCTTGTCTCTAAATTGAACGAATGAATGAAGGAGGGAAGGAAGTAGGAAGATGGGCGATGTAGAAGGCAGGCCTGGGTGCCCTCGGTGCCTGTGGAGTGTAGTCAGACATATATAGTGGCCCTATGGGATCTTCTGGGCTAATTCCTTCTGGCCAGGAGTTGATGTGTCCCAGGAGGTCTCACTTGCTCTGCAAGTGGGTCACTCATTACTGTTGAAGTCCCTTTCCTCTATAGGCTCTACCCCATGTCCCAAGCAGATCCAAGGCCCCATGAGCCCCCACCTGCTGCCAAGACCCCACTTGAGCCCAGATCTACTTTCCTTCACAGCCCATCTCTCCGACACCCCACCCCCCAGAGGGAAGCTTCTTCCAACAGCTGTCCCAGCTGGGCTCTGGTCCCTGCTGAGCCTCTCCTATTTTCACATCCCCTCCTCTGCCCAATAAAACAAATAAGAAGGAAATACTAGACAAGTTAATTTGCTAAAATGGACCCAAATGAAATAGCTGATTACATTTTTTCCCCAAAGGAAACTAGAGTTAATTTGGCCGGTGACTTGTGCCAGGCTGCCAGTCCCAACACACACACATCCAAACAGGGCTCCTCCCAGGGCCAGTTGGCAGCTGCCCTGCCCCATAGAGGCCGCAGTCACCACCCAATGGGAGGTGAAGGTGGGGTGCGGAAGGCAGAAGTGCCCTGGGGAAATACTGTTAAAGGTGCATACATGTCCTGCACTGAAAATGTAGGCATACACATGCATGCACACATTGGCTTGCACAGACAAGCTCACAGTGCACACACCCAAACAAACACACGCTCACAAACACACTCATGCATGGACATGCTCAGAGCAGTCATTCATTCAAGCATACACATGAAAGTATGCACACATCCACACATGCACACACCCATGCAGTCATGCTTGTGCACAATCTCCAATGCACACCTCCAGAGCATGTATACACTCAAATACAAACACACTCATGCACACATTGCAAGGGTACACACACACAAGCATATGCAAACTCATGAATACACACCTTCATGTTTGCACACATTCAAAGCACACAAACATGGGCACATGCACCCTCATGCCTGTACACACAAGGCATACATAAAACAAGCTATTTAATTCCCATGCATCCACACATACTCAAAGCATGCTACACACATCAGTGCACACCCCCCAGAGCATGCACACACAAGCACATGTACTGCCCAGCACTCGAATACATAAAGCATGCACATAGTCACACATGTGTGTTTTACACACCCACATACATGCTCGGGTGTTTCACAACTGCACTCCCACTGAGGGCACTTGGCGGGATGACTCAGTGGTCACATCTGCAGACCGATGCTGCTGAACCCATAAGTTCCTTACTGCTGGGGCTGGGGAGATAGCTCAGTAAAATGCTGGCCACAGAAGCGCGAAGACCAGAATTTGATCCCAGAACCCATATAAAAAAGCCAACTGTTGTGACATTCATTTCTAATCCCAGCGCTGGGAGCCAGAGGCAGGTGGACCCATGGTGGCCAGGCAGCCCAGACAAACCCATGAACTATAGGCCAGTGAGAGACCCCGTCTCAAAAATAAGATAGACATTGCCCTGAAGACTAACTAATACCTGAGGCTGACCCCACAAGCACTCAAGTGTGCGCCTTTACACATGAACATCACACAAACACATACCCAAAATCCACAGGCATACATTCAGGCAAAGCACTCAAACACATTAAAGTTTGGGAAATTAAATATATATATATTATATATATATTAAATAAATATATAATCTTTTTTAAAATGTTAAAAAAGTAAAGTCCATACTGAATGGAGGCTGCACAGCATCGTCTTCATGGTCCCCACCGGAGCACCTCACACTTCCAAACTGACATCACGAGGCAGGGGAGCCCTTCAGGTCCTCCCATCAAGAGGGGGGCCTCAAAGAAGTTTTCAGCCCTTCCTTGGATCCAGATAGGCACCTGTTAGCCCAAGAAGGGGTGCCTAGTGTGAAAAGCAGGTGTCCCCCAAATCCCACAAGCACAGGGGCTGCAGTCACATACTTTTAGAATGAGATGCATTTATATCCACAAAGATCCACAAGTACACAGAGAGACACACAGTCAGACAGACAGACAGACACACACACACACACACATGGCCACACATACAGACACACGCAGACAGACAGACACACATATAGACAGACAGACATACACATATCCATTCGTACAGATACACACAGACAGACAGACAAGTACATATAGACAGACAGACACACATGTCCACACATACACACACACACTCATATACAGACAGACACACTCACACATAGCTACAATATAGACACACACATACATATACACAGCCACCCATACACAGCCACACATATACACACTCACATACAGATATACCCACACAAAGATGCATACTCACACATAGCCACACAGACAGACAGACAGACATATACAGATACACACACACACGGAGACACACACATACACAATCATACACATAGCCACACATACACACACACACAGCAATTCATTCACACACTTACACGCAAACAGATACATACTTAAAAGTATGTAAATACACAGAGTCACCCCCATGCAGGGAAATACATTCACATACAACAGACACACAGACATACATGCAAACACACTAATACCCAAATTCACACACACAGACACTCCCTGAGTCATTTCTTCTTGTTTTCCTCCTCCTCCTCCCTCTTCCTTCTCTTCCTTCTCTTTGTTTCTCCCCCTCATCTCATTTGTACTAGTCTCACATAGCCCAGGCTATCCTTGAATTCATTATGCAGCCAAGAATGGCTTTGAATTTCTGATTCTCCTACCTCTACCTCCTGGGTGTTAGGATTACAAATGTACACCAATGCCTGGATGCCCATAGTTTGTCTTAAAGGATACTCTATACTAGGAAGTTGAGAGCAGAGCAACTACCACATGGACACAAAAACCCAGGTCGGGCCAAAAGCAGGCTAAGACTAAGGTCGGGGCTACGGCCAAAGGCTAGTTAGCACTTGCCCCTGCGCCACCCGCTTTCTCCTTATTTTGGCCTCTAAGTGTCAGGAGTCACAGCCCAGTGAGGGATCCAGACTCCCATCTCTCCTTTGCTGGTCTCTCTTTTTGACAACCAAGAAACGGGAAGTTAGAACGGTTCCCACAAACACCACTAGGTGGCGCTCCGCTAACGAAAATCTGAATGGACCGCACAGCCA
Organism: Mus caroli; assembly: GCF_978045245.1. NCBI lineage: Eukaryota > Metazoa > Chordata > Mammalia > Rodentia > Muridae > Mus > Mus caroli. Next base: position 140,915,114 of record NW_028227259.1, on the reverse strand, counting down.
GCTCATCCAGACCAAGGCTGACCTCCTGCCTCCATCTAAATCACAGTGCCCCAGGTCCTCAATCCCTGTGTGTCCCAGCCTCAGCTTCCTTTTAAGGCCTGAGGCAGATAAATGGGAGAGGGGACAAGGTTAGCTTATGGCTGCTCCCACCCAAGTGGTTCATATCCACTCTGCCTCCCAAGTTTCTAGAACGGAACAGAGGCAGGGTCAGGACGGGGCTCATTGATAGAGCAGCACCTACAAACACCTAGTGAAGGAGCTGGGAGCCTGGCTCAACAGCAGAGCACCTGCAAAGCCCTGGATCCTAACTCCAGCACCAAAACTTAGTGAGTTAATTAAAGTGCCATGATAGAGCCAGGCATGGTGGCAGCTGACTATAATCCTAGCAGCACTCGGGAGGCTGAAGTGGGCAGAAATTGGATTTTAAGGGCAGCCTGAGCTATGGTGAGATAAAGGTTCAGTAAGCAATAGTGACTCAGTTTCCCTCTTTCAGTTTCCCTGGGACAGCACTACCTAGCATCTATCTTTGACCTCTCAGTTTGGGGGTGATGGTTTCAAAGCCCATAGAGAAATGGGAAGACCCATGCTCTCCACTATACCCACACGAAAGGGTCAGAAGCCCAGGTCCACCACTGAGCCGGCCCCATCCAAGGGAGCAGTTTTAATTTTACTGCTTGTAAGTCCAGGATCCATCCAACATCCCTTCCTCCAGGAAGGCTTTCATGACTGACTCCTAAGTAAAGACTCCAGCTGGACCTTCTACAGTAGGAAGTCCCGGGCCACAAAGTACTGTGGACTCAGAAGGTCCCCTAGTCAGACACATGGTGGGCTTGGCCAGTTGTCAGTGACGGGCTCTGGGGCAGAGATAGAATCATGATACTGGATCTTGGGAAAGCCTGTGAGGTGTTAGACACTGGTGTGATTAGAAAGGCCTTTAGGGTAGGTGATGAAAATTTAGAAAATACCCTAAGAGAGGTAGGTTTAATCTCATGTCATGAACCTCACTGGCTCAGAGAGGTCAAGTGACTGATAGAACATCACACAGCAGAAGCAACACACAACGTGAGGCTGAGTGAAAAAAAGGGGAAGGAGAGGGAAAGAAGACTAAAATTAAGAAAATACATATATGGGCCGGGCGTGGTGGCACACGCCTTTAATCCCAGCACTTGGGAGGCAGAGGCAGGTGGATTTCTGAGTTCGAGGCCAGCCTGGTCTACAAAGTGAGTTTCAGGACAGCCAGGGCTACACAGAGAAACCCTGTCTTGAAAAAAACAAAAAAAAAAAAACAAAAAAAAAAAAAAAGAAAAAAGAAAAGAAAATACATATATGAACACATGTATACACATGCACATACACTCCTTAGAATAGTCCAGATGGCACCTTTAGCTTGTATCAAATGTTATCTACTTCTGTAAGACTCACCCCTAGGTACTATCTGTCACTCTGCCATATTAGCCTTGAGTAACAGACAGACTGCAGTAATACAGTCACCAGGACAATGGCAGCAGTGATGAATGTCCCTGTGTGTGTATAGGTCATCAGGGCTGGGTCAGGCTGGGTCAGCAGGGCTGGGTCAGCTCAGGCAGCCGCCCCGATGCCAAGTCCCTGCAGTCCATGGACTCAGGCTGAGAGTCCTAGGGCACAGGGCAGATCCAGATGGAAACCCCAGGAAGGCACTGAGGCAGGAGTGAGCTCCGCACTGGCCTTGGGAGTCTGTGTTCTTGCCCTGCTTGGAGCTTCATTCATACAAGGTGAGCTGGCCTGGCTGAGCAGCAGAGAGTGGAGGGGGCGTAGAGACATAAACAGAGAGGCATGTTGCCACTGTGAAGACCACCCAGGGATGCACATCAGGCCCCTACTTCTCCCGTTCCTTCCCTCTCCCCCTTCCTTTCTTTTCTCAGTGCAGGTCACTACTCATTCACCCAGAGTGGCAGCATCTTCCTCCTCCCTCACCTCGCAAACCAGCCAGACCAGCCATGAAGCTGGCCAGCGCCGAGGCCAGGCCCTCGGGTGCCAGGTTACCCAGCCTGTATCACAAGACAGCTGACTTCTCTGCTTCCCCTTCCAGAAGTCTGGAAAAGGCGCCAGTCCCAGCTCCTAGCCCCCTCGACATCTGCCACATGGGTGACTGGTGCCAAGTGTCCCTGGACAAGACAATATCTTAAGACTCCCCTTGGGCCAGGTGTGGTTAATCCCAGCACTTGGGAGGCAGAGACAGAGGCAGAAGCAGGCAGAGTTCTGAATTTAAGGCCAGCCTAGTCTACATAGTGAGTTCCAGGAAAGCCAGGACTACACAGAGAACCCTTGTCTCAACATAAATAAATAAATAAAATAAAATAAATATAAAAATAAATGAATTTTAAAAGTCTTCGTGGAGTCTCTCAGAGACCATTTGTTCAAAGGTTGATGGTTTCTGGGGTTCTGCACAGCAGATCACAGCAGCAAGCCTGAAGTTCCCACGAATCACTCCATCAAGGTCCCAGGCAGCCCCAAGCAAGATTCAGATGACACCAGCATACAATTGACCTAATTCAGACACAGACTACACCACAGCTGGCCCTTGAGCCTTCCCAGGGGACAGGATTTGCTGAACTGTGTGTATGGCTGCAAAAGGGATGTCCAACTTGCTTACACGAAATGACTACTATAAAATTAATACATTAGTTAATTAGCTAAATTAATTAATTAAAATAGAAGTGTGATTCAAGTTCAGCCTCCAACTTACCTGAAGTCTGGGCAGACCTGAAATATGATCCCCCTGCCTCAGCCTCCTGAGTGCTACTAGGATTAGAGGTATCACCTAGCCAAAACTTTTTATTTCAGCCAAACGCATACTCTGTGTCTCTTTGCCCTTGAAGTCACCCCCTCCTCACCCACCAGATGAATCAACAGAGGGCCCAGGACCCAAGTGTTAGTAAAACTTTCAAAGCTATCCAGCCAGCAGGCCACTGTTTTGGCAGTATGCATTGGTTTTGGTGGTGCTAGCACAAGGAAACCCAGGGCCTTGTACATGCTAGATCTCTGAGCCACGCCCCCAGCCCCTCCCTGGGGGATTCTAGGCAGGGGCTCTACCACTGAGCCACGCCCCCAGCCCCTCCCTGGGGATTCTAGGCAGGGGCTCTACCACTGAGCCACGCCCCCAGCCCCTCCCTGGGGGATTCTAGACAGGTGCTCTACCACTGAGCCACACCCTCAGCCCCTCCCTGGGGGATTCTAGGCAGGGGCTCTACCACTGAGCCACGCCCCCAGCCCCTCCCTGGGGATTCTAGGCAGGGGCTCTACCACTGAGCCACGCCCCCAGCCCCTCCCTGGGGGATTCTAGGCAGGGGCTCTACCACTGAGCCACGCCCCCAGCCCTCACTGGGGGATTCTAGGCAGGTGCTCTACCACTGAGCCACGCCCCCAGCCCCTCACTGGGGGATTCTAGGCAGGTGCTCTACCACTGAGCCACGCCCCCAGCCCCTCCCTGGGGGATTCTAGGCAGGGGCTCTACCACTGAGCCACGCCCCCAGCCCTCACTGGGGGATTCTAGGCAGGGGCTCTACCACTGAGCCACGCCCCCAGCCCTCACTGGGGGATTCTAGGCATGTGCTACATCACTGACTTATACACCCCCCTCAAAAAAGAAGTCCTTATTAAGGGAGACCTGTAGCTGATACCACATTGTATGCACACCTCTCAGTCCCATCTCAGTCACATAGCCTTGGGCCTCACAGACACCCCATCGGCACAGGTACACTGTCTTGCCAGCTTCCCTGAGCCCCACCATCTCCTAGGTAACTGGAAGCTCAGTACACAGTGACTGTTTCAAGTCCAGCCTGCATCCCAAGCCAGGGACTAGAAGGTAGGCACAGGGGAAGCCACTGAGTGCCTACTCTGGGCTGGATTGTGACTTTTGGTTTGTGCTCCTCAGAACACTCTCTACAAAACTAATCAGGGGTAGAAGCAGAGAATATAAAGTGGGGGCTGGGTGGTATGGGGAGGACAGGGCAGCTCGTAGGGAGTCCCATCTCTGACTTTGTCGGTTCCTTTACCCCCCACAGTTCCCTGTGCCTCCTTCAGATCTTTCTGTGACAAAGATGACTCCAACCAGAGCCTGGTCCTTTCTCACCTCAGAACTCAGGCTTAGAAGCCACTTTAACCTCAAGGCATAGTTTCTGTTCCCTCTGTTTTCTCCACCCAATTCCTCTCCTCCCTCTCCCCAAACCATCTTACCCTATAGCACAGGCTGACCCTAAACCCTTCATCCTAGGATTAGAGGTGCATCCTGTTCTGACACCCAGCTTGGATTTTCTTTCATTTGAAACTTTCTTACATTTGAAAATATAAGGAGCAAAATGTGGCTAGGAGTGCTGGCCACAGGTCTATGATCCCAGCACTTTAGAGACAGGGGCAAGAAGAGCAGGAGTCAGGCTAGAGTCCACTGTGTAGTGGGTTCAAGGCCAACATGGACTACATAAGAAAGGAAAGGGTCTGGAGAGATGGCTCAGGGGTTAAGAGCAAGTTTGCTAGTTGTTCTTCCAGAGGTCCTGGGTTCAATTCCCAGCACCCACATGGCACCTCACAACTGAGTAACTCCAGGTCCAGGGGACTCGATGCCCACTTCTGACCTCCTTGGGCACCAGATATGCACATGGTGCACAGACATACATTCAGACAAACATACATTCAAAATAATAAAATACATGTTCAAAACTTTTTCTTTTGCCGGGCGTGGTGGCACATGCCTTTAATCCCAGCACTCAGGAGGCAGAGGCAGGCGGATTTCTGAGTTCGAAGCCAGCCTGGTCTACAAAGTGAGTTCCAGGAAAGCCAGGGCTACACAGAGAAACCCTGTCTGGAAAATAAAAACAACTTTTCTTTTCTTTTCTTTTCTTTTTTTATCCTCCCTTTCTTTTTTTTTTTTATTACGTATTTTCCTCAATTACATTTCCAATGCTATCCCAAAAGTCCCCCATACCCCCCTTCACTTCCCTACCCACCCATTCCCATTCTTTTGGCCCTGGCATTCCCCTATATTGGGGCATATAAAGTTTGCAAGTCCAATGGGCCTCTCTTTCCAGTGATGGCCGACTAGGCCATCTTTCGATACATATGCAGCTAGAGACAAGAGCTCCGGGGTTCTGGTTAGTACATCATGTTGTTCCACCTATAGGGTTGCAGATCCCTTTAGATCCTTGGGTACTTTCTCTAGCTTCTCCATTGGGAGCCCTGTGATACATCCAATAGCTGACTGTGATCATCCACTTCTGTGTTTGCTAGGCCCCGGCATAGTTTCACAAGAGACAGCTATATCTGGGTCCTTTCAGCAAAATCTTGCTAGTGTATGCAATGGTGTCAGCGTTTAGAAGCTGATTATGGGATGGATCCCTGGATATAAAGAAAGAATAAAAGGAAGGGGGAAAAGAGGGGATATAGAGAAAAAGTCTTGATAGGTAAAATGCTTGTCTTGCAAGCATGAAGATTGGAGCCAAGACTCCCAGAACCTACACCAAAGTAGGGAAGCCTGATGACCACCCGTGAACATGGCAAGGAACAGGGAGATCCCTGGGCAAGCATGCTAGCTGGACAAGGCAGAATCAGGGAGCTCTGAGGTCAGTGAGAGACCCCACCTCAATAAACAACAGACAATAGAAGACACCTGACATCAACTTTGGGGTTTCCACATGCACTCTGATACACACACACACTCACACATAAATATATACACATATACACACATACATATACACACACAACACACACACACACACACATTTTAATTAAAAGGAAAACCCAGGAATTAAGGAATTAAACCCTAAACAATACTTCCTTGTCTGTAGCCTGTCTGCTAATTCATCTGTTTGTTATGTGCGAGTTCCAGCTGTTTGGGGTACCCAGAGAAAAGAACCTGTCCTCCCCATCCCCACCTGTTCAGGCTGCTCTGCCCAAGGGACTTCAAACAACTAGTCACATCACAGCCACAGTCAAGAGCAGAGAGAAATGAATGCATGCTTGCTCACTTGCTTGTTCGCTTGCTGTGCTTATCTGGATTTCTCTGCTCCTGTACAGTTCACGAACCCCTGTGGAAGTAATGGTGCCACCCACGGTGTGTCCATTAATTCATTTAATTAAGATAATCCCTCCTGGACATGCTTACAGGCCAACCCAAAGAAGACAACCCTTCATTGAGACTCACTTCCCAATTGACGACTAAAGCCAGCCATCATGACAGCCAGGGCTCTGCTGTCAAATTGGGTCTGGTGATTGTCATGTGTGAAGGCTTAAGAGAAGATAAATCGCTCACTCTTTCATTCATTCAGTCACGCCCTGGTGGGCGTGTGGTTAAGAGTTAAGAGCATGCACTGCTCTTTCAGAGGACCGGAGTTTGGTCCCAATCACCAACATCAAGTTGGTTCCCAACCATCTGTAATTCTCCTCCAGGAGACCTGATGGACTCTCCTGGTCTCTGAGGGCACCAGTAAAAACTACAAAACAGCAATACTCCGGTAACAGGCAGGACACAAGGCTCCAGAGGCATGTGAGAATCTAAGTCAACGTGCCTGCTGGCCCTTATGCAAGGGAACAGACGTGCAGGTAAGGACATAGGCCACGGTAGCCCAGAGCCACATAGCATCCCACAGGGCAGGACGGATGCTTTGGGCTGCACGGAGCGAGTCTGACTCAACCAGAGGTCAGAAAAGGCTTACGAGCGAAGGGATCTCAGAATTGTCACCTTGAGTGATAGCCAGGAGAACAGGCTTCATGGGAAACGGGGTCCCTCTAGGGCAAACAGAATATGCAAATGAGAGCTCAGGCTAGTGGCCTGGAGCAAAAGGAGGGACGGTCAGCTCTGTCAGCAACCAGCTTCTGCAGAGCCCACGTCTAGGGTCACAAATGACATGGGTTGTACCTTGGGACAAAATGTCAGCTCAAGATCTGGTCTTTTTTCTCCATGTTCCCTGGTGTTCTCAAACCTGGGGAAGCAGTTCTCTGAGACCAAGATTCCTTCCTATCATCCTCCCTAAACACTTCAGAGACTTGGACACTCTATCTAAGTTGATTTAAACATCATTTTGGCTTTTGCATTGTTGACGTTTATTGTTTGACTTGAGTAGTGTCTTAGTGAGGGTTTCTATTGCTGCAACAGAACATCATGACCAAAAAGCAAGCTGGGGAGAAAAGGGTCTATTTGGCTTACACTTCACATTGCTGTTCATCACCAAAGGAAGTCAGGACAGGACTCAAGCAGGGCAGGAACCTGGAGGCAGGAGCTGATGCAGAGGCCATGGGGGATGTTGCTTACTGGCTTGCTCAGCATGGCTGCTTTCTCAGAGAACCCAGGACCCTCCAGCCAAGGGATGGCCCCACCCACAATAGGCAGGGTGTTCCCCCACTGATCATTAATTGAGAAAATGCAGTACACCTGGATCTCATGGAGGCTTTTCCTCAAGTGAGGCTCCTTCCTCTCTGATGACTCCAGCTTGTGTCAAGTTGACACACAAAGCCAGCCAGTACAGGTCTCATCCAGAACACTGTCTGCCATCTACCCTAGTGCCCACCTATGGGGATGCCCCCAAAGGCCTCTTTTCCTAGACTAAGTCCCTAGAAACTGTCAACTTCCTCAACCACAGCATGGTCCCCTCATGACTGTGTGGGTGCGGAGACCAGTCAAGTTCCTTTGCTTTGCCTACCAGGAGCTCAGACATCCAATTACCAGGCAAGCAGCCCCAGGCCACACAGCAGTTATAACAGGCTGACTCATGACTGGCAATTATTTATGGAGCTCACCCATCCGCCAGTGTTGATTGCTGTTATAGTTTAAATGGGAAATTCCTCATCCCTCACCTCCAACCCCCAGGCTCAGCCTCCCCTCCAGCAGGGGGCGATGTTTGGGGAGGCAGTTGATCACTAAGGGTAGGCGAACCAAAGATTATAGCGTGGCTCTGCTTCCTGCCGGAGTGTTCTCTGGTCCTAGCCCACCTAGATGTGAACAGGCTACCTTGTGCTACCCCCACCACGATCTATTTCCCCCACAATGGACGTCTGTCTCCTTCCCAAGTGTAAACCAAAAAAACACTTTATGCTATGTCAATTAATTTTCTTTTTTTTTATTTTTTATTTATTTATTTATTTATTTATTTATTTATTTATTTATTATATGTAAGTACACTGTAGCTGTCTTCAGACACTCCAGAAGAGGGAGTCAGAACTCATTACGGATGGTTGTGAGCCACCATGTGGTTGCTGGGATTTGAACTCCGGACCTTCGGAAGAGCAGTCGGGTGCTCTTACCCACTGAGCCATCTCGCCAGCCCCCAATTAATTTTCTTTTCTCGTCTCGACACAAGCTAAGGTCATCTGGGAAGAGAGACCAGAACTTAGACAATGCCTCCATCACATTGGCCTGTGGATATATATCTGTATCAATTGATGACTGATGTGGAAGGGTCTAGCTCACTAGCATAGTTGCTACCTCTGGGCAGGCAGTCTTAGGCTGTGGGAAAAAGCAGGCCATGGGGAGCAAGCCAGTAAGCAGCATTCCTCCATGGCCTCTGCATCGGCTCCTGCCTCCAGGTTCCTGCTTTGAGTTCCTGCCCCATCTTCCCTTCATGCTGTAGTACAGCTGTAAGCTAAAATAAACCCGTCCCTCCCCAAGTTGCTTTTTGTTCATGGTGCTTTACATCAGAGAACAAACCGAGGCACCCTTCAGTGATTTCTGTCAGATGCTTGGCCACGGTGACGTAAGAGTCACTCATATTACTGCTTTATTGGCTTTTGTCTCATTTAAGCCCCAGGTTCTGTATGGTCTCTCTGCACACACACACACACACACACACACACACACACACCCCTATATACACACATACTTGTGTTCATATACCCATGCATGCATACATATATATGTGCATGCAATAATGGATGTGCACATGTGTGCATGCATGCATGGTATGTGAACACATGTATGCATGCAAGTATATGTGTGTGCCTGTATGTATATATTCGTAGGTAGGTGAAACAGAGTCTGTTTATGCACCCAGGCTAGCTTTGAACTTCCAGTCCTCCTGGCCTTGGCTATGAATTGCCCTAGGTCTCACCCTCAGCCATCCTGGCTGTCTGCCCCAATCATGGGACTCTGGCTCCTGGACACTGACACACTATTGTAGTTTCCAGAAGGGTGCCGGGGTGGGGAGTGGGGGCAAGAGGCAGAAAAAAGGAGTGTCATGTTATTGCATACTTTTTCTTGAGTTTGTGATAAGCTCCTATTAGCCTATAGATCTGGTCCCATAAAATAGATTTGTGGACTTGCAGCCAGACACAGCCTCGTTCTTGAGCCTCGCTAATGGCTCATTTTTCCATCGTCTTCCTGGAGTAACTGATTGTCATGAATTTTTCACCCAAATGTTGCCACTAAAGATGTCACCAGCTTCCCTCCCCGGGAGATTTTACAATCTGGCTCTAATGGGGTAGGGGCAGAAGACATGGAGACAGAGGAATAGTTATGCCCCTGAAGGGAGAAAGGAGCTCAGGCTAGGGAGACGGCTCCATTGGGAAAGGTGCTTGCCTCACAAGCAGGAAGGCCTGAGTTTGGATTCCCAGAAACCAGGTAAAAAACACACCAACAAGCAAGCAAACAAAAATCAGGTGTGGTGGTGTACACTTGTAACACCAGGGACTGGGAAAGGGGAAGCAGAGAGTGCAGGATCCCTGGGGCTTGCTGGCCAGCTAGCCAAGTCTATTCAGTTAAAGTTAAGGCTCATTTCAAACAAAAGTGGAAGGCACCAGAGGAACAACAGCCAAGGTTGTCCTCTGACGTACACAGACACATGCGTGCATGTATCCCACACACAGGCACATGCAGGCACCCACATAGACAGACTTAGGCATTTACCCGGATATACAGGTACTCACACAAACAAGCACACACATATAAATATATACATATAGATGTAAACATGATACGTAGATAGGATATGTATATATTTATTTATATATGACTTTATATGTCTTTTCATAGATAGATAGATAGATAGATAGATAGATAGATAGATAGATAGATAGATCTCACTGAATGATGTGGTACATCCCTTTAATTCTACTACTCAGAAGGCAGGTGGATCTCTCACTCAGGCTCAGCCACAAGCTGGTAAGGGTGGGACAGAAGGGCTGGGACTCAGAGAGGTTGAGTAACTTGCCCAAGGACACAAAACTCACTCGTGCAGCAGAACCAGGAAGCAAACCCAGGTCCCAAGGGTTCCAGAGTCTGCACTTTGATATGTTCATGTCTGCCTTACATGACCTGAGTCAGACTCCTGGGGTCTGACCCTCAGTTCCGCCTCAAGATTCTCAAAGAACAAATAAGGTAACAAGAAACAGGTTTGCTGGAGCACGCCTGTAATCCCAGCCTGTAATCCCAGCCTGTAATCCCAGCCTGTAATCTCAGCCATTGAGAGGCTGAAGCAGGAAGATTGTGATGAGTCAGAGGTCAGAATGGGCTACATAAAGAGACTCTGCCTCAAAAGAAAGAGTTGGCTATGGTTGAGTAGCCTGTAATCCCAGTACTAGAGATCCAGAGGCAGAAAGATTGAGAGTTCGGGCTCATTCTTGGGCAAAGTTAAGGCCTGCCTGGGATGCTCAAGACCCTGTCTAAAAAATAAATAAATAAAATAAAAAAGAAGGAAAGAAAGAAAGAGGAGGAGAAGGAGGAAGAAAGGAAATAGTACTCACGGACAGAAGCCCACACCCAAGTCTTGCACACCCTTCCAGGGACGGGAGCTCTCACTACCACTCAAGACCTCTTTAAAAAAAAAGATGTATATATTTTATTTTATGTATGTGAGTATACTGTCACTCTCTTCAGACACTCCAGAAGGGAGTATCTGATCCCATTTCAGATGGTCGTGAGCCACCATGCAGTTGCTAAGATTTGAACTCAGGACCTCCAGAAAAGCAGTCAGTGTTCTTAACCACTGAGCCATCTCTCCAGCCCCACTCAAGACCTCTTAACAGATCTCATAGCTCTGACTGATGATGAAATGGATTCCACCATTGTCACTCTGGCCTTCCTGTCTAGTCCTTGCATCTGAGCTTTGTGAGGTCCCCATGGAGTCTACAGAGAGAGACTTCCCACACAGAGTAACTCCATCGGAGCTGAGAGCAGACATCATTGCCTCCTAGATACTCTTAGTTTCAGAACTCTGAGAGGTGGTGAGCTGGCCTGGCTTGCAGTCCCCACATCTTCAAGGCTAAAAGGAGAGGGGACCTAGAGCCAAGTCTCACCGAGCAACTCAGAACAAGTCTGTGGAGGGCTGGGAATGTGGCTCAGTTGGTAGAATGCTTAACTACCATGCAAGATGCTATGGTTTCCAACCCAGCACCACAGAAACTGGACGTGGTGGAGCAGACTGTAAGCCTAGCATTTAGGAAGTGGAGGCAGGAGGACCATGAGTTCAAGGTCACCCTTGGCTACATAGCAAGTTCAAGGCCAGACTAGGTAACATGATACCCTCTCTCCAAAAATTAATTAATTAATTAAATGTTAAAAACAATATGCATGTGATAGCTTAGTAGTAAGTAAAGGGCTTGCCTTACAAGAGTGAGAACCTGGGTTCATTTTCCAGAATCCACATAAATATATATTTTTAAGATGAGCCCTGTGGTACCTGTTTGGAATCCTAATGGTTGGGAAAAGGACACAGGTGGATCCCTGGGGTTTGATGACCAACGAGCCTAGACTAATAGGTGAGTTCCAGGCTAGTGAGAGACCCTCTCTTGAAAACAAAGTAGCCGTTGTCCTGACAAACAACATATAAACTTGAACTCTGGCCTCCACATATACACCACCTGCGTGCACAAACACACATGCCTACACAGATGCATACATGCACAAACACACATGCATGCACAATTGCACACACATAAACAATGCACACCACACACACACACTCTTGCATTCCACACCTGCACACACCAAAACAGTGTACACACGCACACCCAGAACATAGCTACAGATTGATTGATTGACACATTACAAGAACCAGACACTTTTGGCATGGCACCCCTGGCTGTAGTCAGCTTACTGCCCTATAAATGAGTAAGAAGTGTGTTGACTGATTCATGAGGAGGCAGAGCCAAGCCCAAGACAGTCACCCAGAGATGACGCAGTGCTGGAACCCTAGTGAATGCCTGCTGAACAATTTATCAGCCTTGCCCGGAGGGCAAGGAGAGGTCCCGGAAGGCTTCCCAGAGGAGGGAACAATTCACTCACTACCCATTAGTGGTGTTTGGTTTGCCACCAACCTGGTGACCCAGTGACTCTTGCTTGGTGGTTCCATTGTGGGAGAGGTAGACTGGTGAGAGTGTGGGGCAATTTCAAAATCTCTCAATGATTGTTGTGCATACCTGAAAGTTGCAGCTCTCCGGAAGTTGAAGTAGGAAGGGTTTACATTTGAGGCTAGCCTGGACTACATATCAAGATCTCGGGTCAAACCAAGCAAAGGTGAAAGCACTGGAGAGATTGGCCAATGGAGAGCATGCTTGCTCTGCGAGCATGAAGACCTGAATTGGAATCCCCAGGACACGAAGACAAACAAGGTTGTTCACGTTTGGGATCCCTGTTTCCTATGGAAGATAGTAGGTGGAGACAGGAGACTCCTGGAAGGCCCTGGGCCAGGCTAGCCCACTGTATGCATCAGTGAGCAAGTCCTAGTTAGGTTTCTGTTAACTGTGGTAAAACTTCTGACCAAAAACAACTTGTGGAGGAAAGAATTTGTTTCAGCCAACAGCTTACACTCCATCCTTGAGGGAGGGCAGGGCAGGAACCGAAGCAGAAGCCGTGGGGGGAATGCTGCTTAGCAGCCTGCTCTATCTGCTTTCTTAAACAACTAGGGATTGCCTACCCAGAGGCGGCACTGCCTGCTCAGTGAGCTGGACCCATCCACAGCAATCATCAATCAAGAAAATGTACCACAGGCTTGCCCACAGCCAGTCCAACAGGAAATTCCTCAAACCAGGTTCCCTGACCCCAGGTGACTCTAGATTGTGTCAAGTTAGAAACAAAATGAAGACTGCCTCAGGCAAAGTTGAAGAATCCTCTCTGATCTCCACATGGTACACACACGCCCATGTTTATGTCTACACATACACACATGTGCACACACATACTCAAGAAGCAGAGGCACACAGATATCTGAGTTTGAGGCCCATGCTCATGTCTACAAACACACACACACACACACATAACACATACACACACAGGAGGCAGAAGACAGATCTTTGAGTTTGAGGCCAGTCTGGTCTACAGAGTGAGCTCCAGGACAGCCAGGGCTACACAGAGAAAACTTGTCTTGAAACAAACAATTAATATAATCCTACCACTCAGGAAGCTAAAGCAGGAGGATTGCCTTGAGTTTGAGGTAAACAGCGGCTACCAACAGAGACACCATGCCTGTTCCACAACAGAAGACTGACGAGTTGAATCGGTGATTCAGAGGCAAAAGTTAAAACCACAGAAGAATGAGAAGAAAACATGAATGAGTCCCTTTATAACAGCAGCATGGGAAAGCCATCCAGTGAAGATTCAGAACTTAAAAGGCAGAAGAGATGAACAGTTAAGATAGTAAGGACGACAACAACGACAGAAAATCTTCTATGTGACAAAGAGCACCATGAGCAGGGTCAGGATAGGATCCTCACAACTCATACCACAGGCAAAATCTCATCTCTCTCATATATAAAGAGTTTCTACCCATCAAGAAGAAAAGACCTGCTTGTTTTATGTCAATTTGACACACATGAGAGTCATTTAGGAAGAAGGTACCTCAATTGAGAAAATGACCCTCACCAAGTTGGCCTGTGGTTATGGCTCTGGGGTGGTTTTTTTTTTTGATTGATAATTGATATAGGAGGGCCCAGTTCACTAAAGGAAGTACCACCCCTGGGTCAATAGTCCTGGGTTTATAAGAAGGCAGGCTGAGTGAACAAGGGAGCAAGCCAGTAAGCAGCATCCTTCTCTGGCCTCTGCTTCAGTTCCTGCCGCCAGATTCTTTCCTTGAGTTCCCTCAGTGATGGCCGGGGACTAGGATGTGTAAGATAAACCTTTTCTTTCTCAAGTTGATTTCAGTCATGATGTTTATTGAAGCAGTGGAAACCCTAATTAAGACATAGTTGGAGAGATTAAGAATGCTTGCCAGGGGGAATGCCAGGGCCAAAAGAATGGGAATGGGTGGGTAGGGAAGTGGGGGGCGCTATGGGGGACTTTTGGGATAGCATTGGAAATGTAATTGAGGAAAATATGTAATAAAAATATTAAAAATAAAAAAAAAAATATTGTGTTAAAAAAAAAAAAAAAAAAAAGAATGCTTGCCAGGCCGGGCGGTGGTGGCGCACGCCTTTAATCCCAGCACTTGGGAGGCCGAGGCAGGCGGATTTCTGAGTTCGAGGCCAGCCTGGTCTACAGAGTGAGTTCCAGGACAGCCAGGGCTACACAGAAAAACCCTGTCTCGAAAAAACAAAACAAGACAAAACAAAAAACAAACAAACAAACAAACAAAAACCTCTAACCCAATAGGAAAGTGAGTGGGGAGAAAAATGGCCATGACATTCCAAGGGAAAGAAATGTGGGCAGGAATTAAATATGTGACTACTCAAGCTCACAGAGAAAAATGAGGGGCTGGGGGCGTGGCTCAGTGGTAGAGCCCCTGCTTAGAATCCCCCAGGGAGGGGCTGGGGGCGTGGCTCAGTGGTAGAGCCCCTGCTTAGAATCCCCCAGGGAGGGGCTGGGGGCGTGGCTCAGTGGTAGAGCCCCTGCCTGGAATCCCCCAGGGAGGGGCTGGGGGCGTGGCTCAGTGATAGAGCCCCTGCCTAGAATCCCCCAGGGAGGGGCTGGGGGTGTGGCTCAGTGGTAGAGCCCCTGCTTAGAATCCCCCAGGGAGGGGCTGGGGGCGTGGCTCAGTGGTAGAGCCCCTGCCTAGAATCCCCCAGGGAGGGGCTGGGGGCGTGACTCAGTGGTAGAGCCCCTGCCTAGAATCCCCCAGGGAGGGCTGGGGGCGTGGCTCAGTGGTAGAGCCCCTGCTTAGAATCCCCCAGTGAGGGCTGGGGGCGTGGCTCAGTGGTAGAGCCCCTGTCTAGAATCCCCCAGGGAGGGGCTGGGGGCGTGGCTCAGTGGTAGAGCCCCTGCCTAGAATCCCCCAGGGAGGGGCTGGGGGCGTGGCTCAGTGGTGGAGCCCCTGCCTAGAATCCCCCAGGGAGGGGCTGGGGGCGTGGCTCAGTGGTAGAGCGCCTGCCTCACAGGCACAAGCAAGCAAACAAACAAACAAAAACCCAAGAGAATAAAAGATGAACTAAAACTATCTCAAAAAATAAAAAATAAACACTTCTTGCCTATCAGATAGGCATAAATCCAAAAACATGACAACACAGGTTACGGCATGGGGAAGGAGATGCTCTCCCATGTCACCAGTGAAATGCAAAACAGTACAACAGTCCAGGATGAAAAATGACTTGGTAATTCTTATCAGAGTTCCAGGCGTGTTTACTCCATGACCTGGTGATCCCACGGGTGGGAATCTGCTCCAAAGACATCCCCTGAGCGTGTGAGAAGGGATGTTGGAACAAGCTTATTCATCGAAGCTGAGAGTCACGATAACAACAAAACCTGGCAACATCCCTGTCGTCTTAGAAACCTGCGTTAGAGAGTGTGGTCCAGCTGCTTTGTGGAATAGTATGCAGCTGCCTGGGATGAGGAGACAAGGAGGGAGAGGGAGGAGGAGGAAGACGGGAAGGAGGAGGAGGAGGAGAAGGAACCTCTGCTGGTCTCAACGTTCAGTGGTTTCCCAAACAGTATTTGGTAGAAGGAACAGAACAATAGCTATGTATGTAAATAGAGCTTGCTGTATTCATTTGCATAACGAAATCCTGGAAGGAAACACAGGAAACTAATTAACTGTTTCTCTAGGGAGCAGTGGACGGGCAGAAATGGGATTTCAGTGAATGTCTGTGTGTTAATAGCGACGTGGAGCCCGACCATAGGAGTGTATTACATATTCAAGCTTCTATAATGATATTAAAATTAGTGATCTGCCCTGTCAATAAACATAAATGCATTCTGGCGTTCAACTGGTCATCTGTTTATTCCTAAATATCACCTTAGATTCATAGGAACTGACTCCAGTTAGGGGCAGAAGTCAGTAAGGGGTCATGCCAGGTAGGTCACTGAAGAAAAAGAAAAAGAAGAAAATCCACAGCCTTGGGACCAGTGCTCTCGAAGCTAATGCGCACGTCACAGTAGGAAGACTGCGGCCACAGTCTGCTGTTAATGTTAGGTCTCTCCGGAGCCCTGCCCAGGTCTTCATATATTCACAAGGTCAATGCTAAACTAAGCATCTCACTTGAGGGGGTTACTGCCTAAAGAGAGGACACTTAGATATAGGGGGAAGGGGGCAGAGGGACAGAGGCCATCAAGGAGGGCTCAACTTGAGCTGCCAGAGTTTGTCTCTAAGTACAAGCATCCCCTAGCTGATACCGTGGCAAGTGGCTAAGAAGCCACCCCACCCCCCAAATCGAGGCAGTTCTGGCTTTTCTGTGGGGATAGATGAAGGATGGAGTTGGAGGGACGCATCCGCATCCGGGAGCTAGGAGGCAGCCCAGCTCTTAAGAACTGTATTGCTCTTAGAATAATACCCCGAGTTTAATTCCCGGCACCCACAGCCAGCAGTTCAGTCATCTCTAACTTCAGATCCTGTGCTGTGCATCAAAGGCTTGCCACCTCTGTGACACCTGCATTCCCGTGCACATAATACACACACACACACACACACACCCATGACTAAAAGGAATGCAAAGAAATTTTCAGACTAAAGGGACTATTCTGTATCTTGTCTCAGTCACGGAGGCTTCCCGACACCAACAAGATGGTCAGCCTCTTCTTGGGCCTCCTTCCCCGACCTGCGTCCTGTTCCGCTGACCCAAAGAGAAGATCCTCACCCACCCACCCACCCTTTCACCCCACTATAGCATGCAGCTGCCATATGACAGTAAGCACTTCCACATCTTCTCTGAGCCTAGCATGCCACAGGAGCACCATGCAAACTGTAGAGCGCTGTGCATTCCAGCAACGTCACCTGGGGTGGGCAGGCTGGGCAGGAGAGGAAGGCTGTAAGTGATTGCCTCTTCCCACTACAGGCCTGGCTTTTACTGCCTGTATTAAATGAGCGTTGGCTCACTCTCCACCCGCCCGGCGGCTTGCACACACCTGTACATGGAAGGTTGTAATTTTGTAGTCTGAATCACTGGGTGAGATCACACCCAAGTTACCGGCAGTCCGCTCCTTAGGGCGGGCTGGGCAGGCAGACGCCTTTGTCTTCCAATTATGGAGTCTTTTATTGCTCTTTTAGTTGGAAAAGAAACACCCAAAGAGGCTGAGTCTGGGAGTAGTGTGGTTGTCAATGAAAAGTCACGCAAAGGCACCGAGATCTGGGGCAGGTAGAAGCCCTGGGTGTTCATTGGAGCTCACCTCTCAGCCGGATGTGGAGAGGCTGAAGCGGGGACCGCATGGTGCACGAACTCCGGTATTTCACTGGGAAATCTATACATTTTATCTCTGGGGACAGCTGCTATGTGACTCTGGGAAAATCACCTCTCTCTGAGAATCCCTGTTCTTATCTATAAAATGGAATGATACCAAAGTCTGAAGACCAACGTATGGTATTAAGTAGGTCCTTGTAAGCCCAACAAAGTCTTCCTTCCCTTGTCTAGTCAGTTCCTCAAATACCAGCACACAGCTGTGTACACAGTAGGCATACAGGGTAATGAAAACTCATGGACCTGGGACATGACCCTTCATTCTATAAATATTGACCTACTGTGTGCTAGGTTTGAGAAAATGCTGAGATCAGCTTCCTGCCCTGGAGGGATTCACAGCCCTGGGTTGGGAACAGACACCTGTAACTGTCACAAGTCACAAGAGATGGGTGACAAGTTACCAACACCAAGTAAAATTCACAGGGTGTGCCCTATCCCAACATGCGTCAGATAGGCCTTTAGGGTACAAGAAATGATGCTTAGAGTGTGACTTCCTGTGTGTGGGAGCTGGGGGAGGGAGGAGCGAGCTAGTGAGGAGTAATGATGTCTCCAGAGAAGGAAGTGTTCAGAGAAAGGCTGGTGATAAGAGAGAAGAGGGGAAGCAAACATGGAGATGGGTGAGCCAGAGCCAGTTCCTAGAGGGGCTTTGCAACAGGCTGTGTGATTCCAGCTTAATACAGAGGCATGTAGTGGGACTATGAGTATGGCTCAGCTGTAGAGCACCTGCCCAGAGTCCCCAGTGAGGGGCTGGGGATGCGGCTCAGTGGTAGAGCCCCTGCCTAGAATCCCCCAGTGAGGGGCTGGGGGCATGGCTCTGTGGTAGAGCCCCTGCCTAGAATCCCCCAGTGAGGGGCTGGGGGCATGGCTCTGTGGTAGAGCCCCTGCCTAGAATCCCCCAGTGAGGGGCTGGGGGCGTGGCTCAGTGGTAGAGCCCCTGCCTAGAATCCCCCAGTGAGGGGCTGGGGGCGTGGCTCAGTGGTAAAGCCCCTGCCTAGAATCCCCCAGGGAGGGGCTGGGGGCGTGGCTCAGTGGTAGAGCCCCTGCCTAGAATCCCCCAGTGAGGGGCTGGGGGCGTGGCTCAGTGGTAGAGCCCCTGCCTAGTATGCATAAGGCTCTGAGTTCTATCTCCAACACTGAAAATATAATAAAACATTGATAGGGACTAAAAGGGGGCTATACATATAAACAAAAACAAGGAAGTGAAGGGTCTGGAGAGGGTTCAGCAGCTAAGGGGACACACCATGCTCTTGTAGAGGCCTGGGTCCAGTTCCTAGAACCGCATCTAGAAGCCCATAATCACCTATAACTCCAGCTCCAGGAGATCCAACACCTCTGACGTCCATGAACAATGTATGTGCACATATTCTCATACACACAGACATACCCACACACACATAAAAATTATAAAAATAAATACATCTTTTTAAATCCTGAGTGGAGTCGGAGAGATGTCTCAGCAGTTAAGAGCACTGGCTGCTTTTCCAGAGGATCCACGTTTGGTCCCAGTACTCACTTGGCAGCTCACTCCACTGCCTGCAACTCTAGTCCCAGGGGATCTAACACCTTCTTCTAGCCTTCTTACCTGGCACATATGTAGCAAACAGACGTACATGCAGACTAAACACTCATATATGTAAAATAAATTAAAAGTTTTAAAATTATTTTTAATTGAGTAATTGAACACATAAACAAATGGGGAGAGAAAGACAGCTCTTCCATGTTAAAATCCTGATTATACTTCTAAGAAAGCGAGGCGAGGTTGTGCACACCAGGAGCCCCAGGAATTAGGAAGCCAAACTCAATAGCAAATTCAAGGCCAGCCTGCTTGAGACACTGACCCAGAAAAGCCAAAAATAAAGAAGGAAGTTAATTAATTTGTAAGATCACATTAAATAAATACTTGTAGAAGAAAAGAAAGAAAGAAAGAAAGAAAGAAAGAAAGAAAGAAAGAAAGAAAGAGAGAGAGAGGAAGAAAGAAAAGCAGTCCCATTAGATGCCCAGTGACACTGGTTGCAGGTGATACCCACCAGTGAGTGGTATTGACATTGGATGAGTGGGGTGCAGTGGTGAAGACCCAGAGCACCAGCCCTCAGGAGGCAGAGGCAGGAGCTCCTGTTGAGTGCAGACCTGGTACTGGACTCAAAATACACTCTTCAACAGAGCTTATTGTTGATGTGTGTGTGCACGCGTGTGTATGTATTTGTGTCTGTTTGTGTGTATATGTGTGTATGTGTATGGGGGGTGTTTTTGTTTGTGTATGCTTGTATGTGTGTTTGTGTGTGCTTTTCTGTGTGTGTAGGTTAGAGGACAACCTTGAAGGGTTAGTTCTCTCCCTCCATCCTTACATGGGATCCAGGAATCCAACTCAGGTCTCTAGGCTTGTGAACCCTTCGCCTTTCCTGATGAGCCTTTTCTGACCCAGTTGTTTCACCTTTGATATAGGGTCCCCCACAGTCAAAGGCTTGTCTCTAACTCCCAGTCCTCCTGCCTCTACCTCCCAAGTGCTAGGATTATAGGGATGTGCCACCATGCTGTTTAAGGGAATATTTTTTTTTCCTGAAATACAGTTTCCATATGTAGCTCAGGCTGGCTTTGAACTCACTGCAATCCTCTTGCCTTCCCCTCCCAATGCTGGGATTACAGACATGAGCCATAACACTTTATAAACATTCTCCCCTCTAGGGAAAAATCAGGGTGCTGGCAGGATGGCTCAGCAGATAAAGGCCTTTGTCGCTAAGCCTGATGATCTGAGTTCAAATCTCAGAGCTCACATGTCAGATGGAAAGAACCAACTCCATAGATTGCCCAGTCACAAACACACAATAAGTTAGTGAATGTTTTCAAAAGAAAGAAGATGAAGAATTATCAAGCATACAACGGAGGGCCCAAGGTAGGATCCCAAACCAGGGGCCACGTAATTCTATTTCCAAAATAGATATACACATTTAGCCTCAGCTTATACAATAACAGGGAAATAACAAGCAGTCTGATTGGATGGTTGAAATTTATCTACAGCAAGTCAGGTTTGGTACCTCAGTCCTGTTATCCCAGTGAGGGGAGACTAAGGCAGGAGAGTCATGAGTTCAAGTCTAGCTTGGACTATATAGTGTGTATGTGTGTTTGTGTCTCAAACTTTTTTTTTTATTTTTATAAAAGGCAGGGATATTTTGCCTGCGTGTATCTGTGCACAGGCCAGAAGAGGTCACTGAATCCCCTGGGGCTAGAGGTTAAGCCAGTAATGAGCCATCACATGGACGCTGGGGATCGAACTCTGATCCTCTGGAAGAGCAAACTGTGCTCTTGACCTCAGAGCCATCTCTCCAGCCGGACTGTCTCATAATTAAAAAATCAGCATTGGACTGGGCTTATGGTTAAGGAAGTACACTGCTCTTGCAGTGCGCACACACACACACACAAATACATAAGTAAATAAATAAATAAGTCTTAAAATCACATGAATAAAATAACATTTTAGACCAACAAGCACACACACACACACACACACACACACACACACAAAAGAAAACCATATGAAGATAGAGAACATTCAAGACCTCCTTTCTGGGACCCAAGGAGGACAACAGAGGAGACAAGCAAAGCCCACAGACTCTCAGCTTTCTGACACTCTTCCGGGGCTACCTTCCGGAATTTGATAAGTGCAGCATCGTTGTCTGTTAACTTTGAAAGCTAGGGGTTGGGGATGCAGAAGAAATTGCTCTTTTCTCAATTTTCTTTTTCTTTTATTTTTTAAAGATTTATTTATTATTATATGTAAGTACCCTGTAGCTATCTTCAGACACACCAGAAGAAGCCATCAGATCTCATTACAGGTGGTTGTGAGCCACCACATGGTTGCTAGGATTTGAATTCAGGACCTTTGGAAGAACAGTTAGTGCTCTTAACCACTGAGCCATCTCTCCAACCCTTTTCTCAATTTTCAATAAGCCAATATGTAGTGTAGGCAAGAAAGAGATACTGTATAGTTGGGTAATATGGTACATTTCTGTAATCCCCACAGTAGAAAGGTTGAGGCAGGAGGATTAGAATTCAAAAACCAGCCTGAGCAACTTCAAATATTTCTATCTCCCAAAAAGTATATAGAAGATGAGGGCTTTGGCTCAAGATTCAAGTACTCACCCAACATTCCCAGGACCTTGGGCTCAAGGTCTAGTATCTCCGAGTGCTAGGGACTGAGCCCACTTGGAGGTACTAAGTATTGTACCCATGGCCTTGTGGGTGCTAGGCAAGTACTCTACTGCTGAGCCATGCTTGCAGCCCCAACTGGAAGATTCTATGCAAGTGTTTTCTCACTGAGCAACAACCACAGCCCCTCCCTCCCTAACTACCTAACTTGGCCCCCAAGCACCTGACAAAAACCAGGTAAACACTATGTCACATGCCTACCACTCTGTCATACTTCTTAATTTGAGACAGGTATTTACTGAGTTGCCCAGGCTGGCCTGAAACTTGCCATCCTCTGCCTCAGCCTCTGGATTTCCTGGGATGCTATGGCTGAACCACCAGGTCTGGCAGTATCCTCTAACTCAAGCTAGCTAGACTCCCTGCTAGCTTGCTGCGCTGGACACACCAAGCCTCTCCCCAGCCCCATCCTCTCAGCCTGGTGCAGCCCCCCTCCCTGC
Organism: Mus caroli; assembly: GCF_978045245.1. Lineage (NCBI taxonomy): Eukaryota > Metazoa > Chordata > Mammalia > Rodentia > Muridae > Mus > Mus caroli. Next base: position 140,892,915 of record NW_028227259.1, on the reverse strand, counting down.
CGTCAAGGCTCTGAGGGTTGGAACGACTGGCTAATGACAGGGAAAGTGCTGAGACGACAGGTCATTTCAACAGTGTCCTCATCCGTTGGGTATTTCAACATTCTGTGTTTGTGCAAGAGCCATAATGGGACGCGTCATAAACTCACACTGTCTCAAAGCTTGGGCACGTCGTGGCGAGATACGGGGAACTGTCCGGGTTTAGCAATCAAGCTGTCTCCAGGCTCTGGCTCCTTAGGGTGAATTGGGCTCGGCCCGCGCACAGCCCTGGAGAGAAATCTCAAGATGTCAGAGAAAATCCAGAGCAATTACCTCTGGGGGTAGTTAGATGAGGGTACAGATATCAGGCCCCACCTTTCTGCCTGCCAGGAGGGAGGAGGGCTAGCTTGTCCCTTCACCAGCCCTGTGTGGGAGGAGGTCACCAATGACCTCATGAGGACAGAGGTTGTGAATCATGGCTCAGACCTGGTCCTATTTCCTTGGAGGAGAGCAGGCATGTTGGTCTCCACTGGGGCTCCTCTGTGCCTGGAGCTAGCCACCACCATGTCTTGATGGATATTCCAAAGAACTAACTCAAAAAGAGAGGTTTTTTTTTTTTTTTTTTTTTTTTTGGTTTTTCGAGACAGGGTTTCTCTTTGTATCCGTGGCTGTCCTGGAACTCACTCTGTAGCCCAGGCTGGCCTCGAACTCAGAAATCCGCCTGCCTCTGCCTCCCAAGTGCTGGGATTAAAGGCGTGCGCCACCACGCCCGGCCCAAAGAACTAACTCTTGAAGAAGGCTGTAAGAACCCAGTAGCCTCCTATAGGAAGCCACATTTGGGATCAGAATTATCCAATCAGATCAGCTGTGACACAAGATTTGGTTGAGGGGCTAAACTGAAGGGGGGAGTGTGGAGGAATCACCTCACTGAAGCTGAGAATGAGGCTGGGAGAAAGGCAGAAGAGCTCTCATTGGGTGGGACAGTGGGGGGTGGGGTGCAGAGGGGGTGGGGGGTGTTTGTGTGTGTTCCTGGGGATTGAACCTTGTAGATGATTAGGCAAACACACTACCATTGCCTGAAGCCCATAGACCCTTAATGGAGGATTCTAGGCAGGTGCTCTACCTCTGAGCCACGCCCCCAGCCCCTCCCTGGGGGATTCTAGGCAGGTGCTCTACCTCTGAGCCACGCCCCCAGCCCCTCCCTGGGGGATTCTAGGCAGGGGCTCTACCACTGAGCCACGCCCCCAGCCCCTCACTGGGGGATTCTAGGCAGGGGCTCTACCTCTGAGCCATGCCCCCAGCCCCTCCCTGGGGGATTCTAAGCAGGGGCCCTACCACTGAGCCACGCCCCCAGCCCCTCCCTGGGGGATTCTAGGCAGGGGCTCTACCACTGAGCCACGCCCCCAGCCCCTCCCTGGGGGATTCTAGGCAGGCACTCAGAGAGCCATTACCCCAAGGCTCTCACTGGGTATTCTAGGCAAGGGTTCTACTCCAGTATCTCCAGTCCACATCACTGGGTTCCTGATTCCTCCCCTGGTCAAAGGAGTCCAGAGTCTTACTTTCTCTGGTCAGAAACTGGTGTCTTGGTGTGATGGCTACACTCTGCCTTGGAGTGGACTCGCTCACCTCCTCAGCCTAAGTTGCTCATCTGCAGCCCTGGCGTAATAGCATCACTTTCAGACATAGCCAGAAGCACGTGAAGCATGAATATGACATGGCATCAGTGCAGGAGAGAAAGTCTCATCTTATTCTAGAACTTTCTGTGGCTCCTTCACAGACTACTTCCCATAGCCCAGTACGTTAGGTATAGGATGAACTTTCTTCCTCTTTTGGCCCCAATTCAGCTTTTAGTCTCAGTCTTAGGGTCCAGCTGTAAACGGCACAATTAGTCCGTTCCCCTGGAAGCCTCTAGATCAGCGGTTCTCAGCCTTCCTAATGCGGCGGCCCTTTAATGCAGTTCCTCATGTGTGGTGACCCCCAACCATAACATTATTCCGCTACTACTTCATAACTGTAATTTTGCTACTGTTATGAATCAGAATGCAAATATCTGATAATGCAAGGTGTCTTGACCCACAGGTTGAGAACTGCTGCCCTAAAGAGCTGTTAAGCCAAGAGGTTTATTTAGCAGCTCAACCACCCTGATTGGGTGACCACTCAGGAGGCACCACAAGCCACAGTGGGGCCTGGAATGGAACCGGAACAGCTCACACATGGTAACTTGTTTACTCTGGTGCTCATTGTGACCCTGGTGTGCTGGCCAGTTTTATACCAACTTGATACAAGCTAAACTCATATGAGAGGCAGGAACCTAACTAAGAAAATGCCCTACAGGCTGTAGGCAAGCCTTTAGGGCATTTTCATAATTGGTGATTGATAGAGTAGGGCCCAGCCCACTGTGGGTGGTGCCATCCCTAAGCTGGTGGTCTTGGGTTTTATAAGAAAGCAGGCCGAGCAAGCCAGTAAGCAGCACTACATCATGGTCTCTGCATCAGCTCCTGCCTCCAGGTTTCTGCCGTGCTTGAGTTCCTGTCCTGACTTCCTCCAATGATGAACAGCGATGTGGAATGGTAAGCCAAATAGACCCTTTCCTCTCCAGGCCTCTTTGGTCACGTAGCAATAGTAACCCCAGCTGGGACACCTGGCTTCTGTCCCATGAATGCCACCACGAGCCCTCTTCTTTGTCTCCAATAAAGTCCCTTCCAGTGTAAAGCATTGCAAGGGATTTGGTACTGATTCACAGAGACAGGATGAGGGCACAGGCCAATTATCTCAGCTTGTGAGAAGCCAGAGGAGGAGGAACAGAAGTTCAAGATCCGGGCTATACAGCTACTTCCCAAGGCTAGCCTGGGCAACTTAATGAGACCCTGCCTAGAACCAAATAAATGATTGGGCCAGGGACATGGTTCAGCCCATGAAAGAGCTTACAGCACAGGCCTGATGACCCAAGTTGCATCTGTGGAACCCACATAGGAGCCAGGTGCGGCAGCAGCATGGGCTTGGAATCTTAGCACTCCAGTGTGCGATACAAGGCAGAGAAGATAGACCTCATAGGTCAGCTAGCCTGGAGTATACAGTACAGCAGCAGAAATGAGAGACACCACCTTCACAAATGAAAGCGGGATGGGGAGGGGAGGCCCTGGGGTGGTGGCTAAGCATGCAGCTTAAGCACGAGGATCTGAGCCCACATAAGTGCTCAATTAGGTGTAGCGGCCTCCCTATAACTCCAGTCTTCCAGAGTAGAGAGCAGACTAGTGCGACCATTCATATCTGTGAGCTCTGGATTTGATTGAGAGGCCCTGTGGCAATGAATAAGGTCAAAGAGTGATGGAGGATGACTCCTGACATCAGTTCAGGCCTCCTCGTGCACATACACATGCAAACATGCATACACATACTCCTCTCTCCCTCTCTCTCTCTCTCTCTTTCTCTCTCTCTCTCTCTCTCTCTCTCTCACACACACACACACCATGGGGGTGGGGAAGGTTAAAAAATTTTTTTTGTTTTTGTTTTCGTTTTTGTTTTTTTCGAGACAGGGTTTCTCTGTGTAGCCCTGGCTGTCCTGGAACTCACACTGTAGACCAGGCTGGCCTTGAACTCAGAAATCCGCCTGCCTCTGCCTCCCAAGTGCTGGGATTAAAGGCATGCGCCACCACAGCCTGGCCAGGTTAAAAAAATTTAAAGTGAAAACCAATTTCCAAAACAACAATTGTCCCCTGGCCTCCACATGAGCTTCATGGCACGTGCGTGCCTGCACGGATACAGGAATACACACTAAAAGAATAAAGATAAAAAATACACTTCAGTATGAGTCACAAGAACCTCTCCCCTACCGAGCTGCTATACACCTGGCCTGGCTTGTTTGTAGGTGGTGAGGTATTATTCTAAAAACATCCCTTGGAGCTGAGGGCGGAGCCTCCCTTGCTTGCTGGAAGCCCTGGGTCCCATCCCCAGCACCTCATCCATCAGATGTGGTGCTGCATGCCTGTAATCCCAGCTCTCAAGGGATGAAGACAAGAGAATCAGAAATTCAAGGCCATCCTTGACTACAGAGTGAGTTCAGGGCCAGTCTAGAATACAAGAGACCCTGCCCACCCCCACCTCTCCAAACAAGAAGATATAGCCTTAGGCAAACAGCCTCCAGTGGAGGGTTGGGTTACCCCTGGGGACAGTTCAGCCTACTTCCTGTGGTCAGCATCTTGGAGACTGTCTATGCCAGGTGGTCTGAAAGAGCGCAGCGGTGGAGCCAGCTTCGGCAGAAGGAGGCTAAAGTAGGACCCAGCTTTGGGAAGAACAGTGCGTGTGGGCAGCCAGTCAGGAGAGAGGGCTGGGAGGTTGGAAGTGTACTGTCTTCCCTGGAGGGGACTTTAGACAAAACCTGAACCAGGTTAGGAAGGACAAAGTGGAGAAACAAGTGGCTGTCAGGGGTGAAAGGCACAGAAAACAGGGTCTGGGGGTGTAAGTTTGTGTCCTGTAGGAGAGAGGAGATTAAAAATATGCTGTTAAACCAAGTGCGGTGGAGAACACATGTAAGCCCAGCATTCAGGAGGTGGAGGTCAGAAGTTCAAGACCAGACTTGGCTACCTAAGATCCCATTTCAAAACAAATCAATAAGGCTAGAGTTTGGCCTGGTGACACAGGCCTGCAATCTTACCTACCTGAGAGACTGAGGTCAAAGGATGATGAGTTCAAGGTCAGACTGGCCTGCATAACCTGGACTACTTAATGAAACCCTGTCTTAAACAAAACCAAAACCAGACAGAATGTTCTAGAAACTCAGGAAAGCACACCCTACCAGAGAGCTGGAATGGTGAGCAAGAAGAACAACATTCTCCCAGATGCTGGGCCACCCCAGCTTCCCTGACAGCTGTATGTCCACCTCCCAGGTGACCCTGGCTGCCTAGCATTCTGCTGGGATAAGACAGCGCAGACAGGCTGGCTGCGCAGGCTCAGAGCCTTCCAGTTGTCACCTCCCCCGCAGCGCAGCCGGATGGCATGGTCTCCTAACGCATCTGCCTGTTTACATTCTCTCCAATGAAAAGCAGCTTTGTTTATGGAAAAGAGCTATTTTGGTTCAGTCTTCTCTTCAGCCCCTCAACTCTGGCAAGCCTAATGGCTGCTGCTCTCTTGAGGGGCTGAGAAGAGATGAGTCGCGCTCCAGCCCCAGGGGAAGGTGCCGCTGGGCTCCCATAATGGGGAAAGAGTGTGGCGACCATCTCTAGGCAGCCAATAAAGCCAACACAGGCTGTAGACAGAGATCCACATGTCATGTAAACTTCAGGGTTCAACCTAGTTGAATGCAGCCTTGTAGCTGACCTGGTAGGGATAGAGACCCTCTGAAGAACCCTGCCCTTTGGCTATCAGAAAACTCAAACAATGGTCCCCAAGGAACTGGAACTCCTCAGGAGCGCAAAGCTGGAAGAAGGAAAGGGCTGAAGCCTGGTGCGGCCAGGAGGAACTTGTCTCCATGAAGATTCTTCATAGTGCTGATAACTTCTCTGACCACCTCGCAGGACAGACTGGAGCCAGCAGCGATCGTCAGACATGACTGTGTCATCAGAAATGACCACACCTTGACTTGGCCATCAAGACCTCTCTCTGTCTAGATAAACCTAAATCCGTGGTCAGGAACCCAAAGATGGACTTGCCTGTCTCTGTGCCTCTTCTCAACGTGGCCACGTTGAATTATTCTCTCCTCTGCTTTTCACTGTATCTACTTGCCCGGCGGATGCCCTGGGCCTACAGGCTCTGACCCTAACAACTTTGTCAGTAGTCTCACCCTGAGGGCCTCATGAGCTGGTGACTCTGAACTCTGGTCCCCAGGGTCTGACGATCTACCCTGAACTCACCAGCCAGGCTTCCCTCACAGCCCTGCCAGGGGAAGCAGTTGTGTGCTTCACCACCTTCGATGTGCAGATGAAAAACTGAAGTACCCAGAGATGAGAAAGGACTGCTTTGGACCACACAGCTACTAAAAGCATAGAGTCCCTTCTTGGGAGCCAGGAATAGCCAGTCCCCTTAAATTTCAAGCCATCTTTCCCCATGCCACCTGGGATGGGAGTGCATAAATCACAGAGGGGAGAGAAGTTAGGTGATAGTCAGAGACTTTCTTCCTGCCTGCCCTCTCTCCTTCCTGAGCAGGGGCTCTACCACTGAGCCATGCCCCCAGCTTCTCACTGGGGGATTCTAGGCAGGGGCTCTACCACTGAGCCATGCCCCCAGCTTCTCACTGGGGGATTCTAGGCAGGGGCTCTACCACTGAGCCATGCCCCCAGCTTCTCACTGGGGGATTCTAGGCAGGGGCTCTACCACTGAGCCACGCCCACAGCCCCTCCCTAGGGGATTCTAGGCAGGGGCTCTACCACTGAGCCATGCCCCCAGCCCCTCCCTAGGGGAGTCTAGGCCATGCTCTACCATTGAGCAGAATTTTGACTTTTTATTTTAAGATATGGACCCAGCTAGTCTTAAACTCCTGCTGTAGCACAAACTCACATTTTACTTGCAAGTCTCCTGCTTGGGCTTCCTCCGTACCTGGGATTCCAAGTCTGTAGCTCCATGCCAGCATTGTCACAGTCAATCTGTATTTGAAAGACTTCAGTCTTTATTCTTGGTCAGGGAACTGCTGTCTAGCACATGCAAGGGGAGAGAGAGACTGTGATAGCCATTTCCTGAGCAGCTTAGAGACGAAGTCAGGTGAGTCCCTTTGGGGTACACTGTTCCTTGATATAGACAGGTGGAGGGGTGTTTTTGAGGATCCCTTTAGAGGAGATCTGCTTCCAGCCACCAAGCCAACAGCTGTGGTCAACATCAGAGAGCAAGCCAAGCTCTATGAAGCTTTGGGAAGAAATCACCCAAGACCCAACCCTAGCGATTCAGGCAAAGGCAGGCATGGTCCTCTTGACCTATCAGACTGGATCCCAAACTGGATGGTGGCAGACTTTGATCTGTCTTCCCAAGATGTCTGATACCTGCTGATATGGAGACTGAACTGATCCCATTTCACAGGTGTCTGGACACTGTTTTCCTTGAATTTCAAACTTAAGACAGTCCCAGCTGCTGCTGCAGCTTTTGTCTGTTATTTTTGTTCCCATTTTCATATATTTATATGAGGTATTCGTGTATATATATGTATGTTTACATATGCATGTATACATAGATGTCCAAGACTGTTGGGAATCATGCTCAATCGATATTTCACTTTTTCAGTAAGTCAAGGTCTCTCAGTCAAACCCAGAGCTCATCGATATGGTTAGTCCCGCTAGGCAGCCTGCCCTGGGGATGCCCTGTCTCTATTGGTAGAAGCTGGGATTAGACATAAGCCGACATGCCCACTTGGCATTTAGGTGGGTTCTGGGTATCCAAACTTCAGTCCTTGTACTTTTACGGCACGCACTGTGACTACTGAGTCATCTCCCTGGCCCTATTAGTCTCTGCTTCCGAGTAGAGACGCCATAGTTCCAGAACGGCCACCAGATGTAGAGATCTAATTTCTTCTTTTCTATCCCTAAACCCACTCACACGAGGCGTTTGTGTGGGTAGGTTTCCTGACACTTGGAGAGACAGGGAGATCTGCTTGTGTGGCGTAATTACAGGACTTATTAAAATCTCTCTGGAAAGCTCTCCTGTCTCGTCCCTCCTGCTTCCCCGCTCCCTCTCTTCCTTCTCCTGCCCCCCCATGCTCCCTTCTGGCAAAGCAGAACACAGCCAGTCCTGATACACCTACCCGCTAGCCCTATCAGCCCGATCAATTTGCTCTTAAACAAGGAAAATTTGCTTCCAAGCAAAAATTGATACCAGATATGGAAAAGATGGTTTTGGTGTGGTTGGGTTTTTGGTTATTAAAGACAGTCTCGGGGCTGGAGAGATGGCTCAGTGGGTAAGAGCACCCGACTGCTCTTCCGAAGGTCAGGAGTTCAAATCCCAGCAACCACATGGTGGCTCACAACCATCCGTAACGAGATCTGACTCCCTCTTCTGGAGTTTCTGGGGACAGCTACAGTGTACTTACATATAATAAATAAATAAATAAATAAATATTTTAAAAAATAAATAAATAAAAAATAAAGACAGTCTCATGTAACCCAGACTGGCCTTGAACTCACTATGCAGCCGGTTGGCCCAGAGCTAGCTATGTAACTCAAGACAGTTCAGCTGCTGATCTTCTACCCTCAGTGTGGGCTTTACAGGAATGAGCTGCCATGCTTGGCCTGCTGCCCTGGGGCAGAGTCACCAGTCGTGAACATTTTTATGATTCTAGAATGAAGCATCACAGAAAACCAAGCCTCAAGAAGTTGAAGGCCTAAGCAAACCAGCGCTGGAGGACATGTCCTTTCATTGGAGGACTGCTTACCTAGCTGACAAGAACCCCAACCCACCACCTCTCCTCACTCCCCCTCCCCAACCCCAACTATATAAACTAGGCTTTGTGGTGCATGCCTGTAATCCTGGCATTAAAGAGATGGAACCTGGTAGATCAAGAGTTAAAGATCACCAAGTGGTGGTGGCTCACGCCTTTAATCTCAGCACTGAGGAGGCAGAGGTAACATATGGCTGAATTGGAGGCCAGCCTGGTCTACAAACTGAGTTCCAGGCTACACATGGAAACCCTGTCTTGAAAATGACAGTTAAAGGTCATCCTCTGCTAACAGAAGTTGGAGGGCTAGCCTAGGCTACACGAGACCCTGTCTCAAATCAGCAAAAAAGGAGCTGAAAGCCAAGAAAAGGGATGCAGGCTGGGCGTGACAGCTCTAGCTAAAGGCACTTGGGAGGCACAGGCAGCGGATCTCTGTGAACTGAAGGCCAGCCTGGTCTTCATGGTGAGTTCCAAATCATCCAGGGCTACACAGGGAAACCCAGGATCCTTGTGCCCTGCCCCCCACCAACACACAAGTGAATGTGCCTGTAATCCTAGCAACTCTGGAGGCTGAGGCAGAAGGATCGAGTTCAAGGCCATGCTGGTGAAGTAGAGGGACAAAAAGATGGAGTTGGAAGAAGGAAAGAGGAGGGAGGAAGACAAGTAGAGTGGGAGATGTGCCAACAACAGTGCAGGCTCCACCTGACCTCGCCAATACAAACCAGGATGTGAGCTGGACCAGGTTCTCAGTGTTACTGGGTTAACAACAACAGACACAGGACTGGGAATCTGTGCTCTACCCATGGCTCTGCAGGATGGAGAAAGAGGGTGGCTGTGAGCACATGGCAGACCCCTAGGCACTGCCTACTGCGTGGGATTATTGCTAATCAGTGGGTTTTCTGTCCCCTCGTCTCTCTGTTCCTAGGGCTCTCGAAGCAGCATGAGTGGGCAGCAAGCAGCTAACAATTAATTACAGGCTGTCTCGCATTGTTCTCTAATTACTGTCAGGCTTGCGGGATTCCTCACCTGCACAGAGTCCTGGAATACAGACAAGCGCCTCCTCCAGGCTTCTCTTTCCTCCCCAGTGCCTACACTACGCTAGGCTCACAGGATGACTTCAGGCAGAGCAGCGATTGGCTGATTCCCATTCACGTGGGCTATAGATAAGAATTACTGGGAGGTTGGCAAACATGCTGGACTCTTGGAAGACTGCTTAGTTGTTTGAGTAGAAGGCAGCCCCCAGGCATCAGATTTAGTTCAAACATACTATTATCAATCCCCCACCAAGTACAGAAGATAGAGACTACAGCCTCCGGTACCCTAAAGAAACTCTTTACTACTGAGCCACGCCCCCAGCCCCTCCCTGAGGGAGTCTAGGCAGGGGCTCTACCACTGAGCCACGCCCCCAGCCCCTCCCTGGGGGATTCTAGGCAGGGGCTCTACCACTGAGCCACGCCCCCAGCCCTTCACTGAGGGATTCTAGGCAGGGGCTCTACCACTGAACCACGCCCCCAGCCCCTCCCTGAGGGAGTCTAGGCAGACACTATACTGTTAACTCATGACCTTAGTCCCTCAGAGGATCCTGGGCAGGTGATCTACTGCTGACCCACACTCTTCAGGCCTTCAGTAAGAATTCTAGGTAGGAGCTCAGTATACCACTAAGCTGTATTTCCAACCCTTCAGGCAATAGAATTCTAGCAAATTTCCCAGGTGGCTTTCCCATTCAGTCTAGACTGAAAATCCTGCTGAAGTGGCTCCCCAGCAAATGCACTCGGGGTTCCTGTGTCATAAGACCTGGAAATGGATCTCTGTACAAAGTTGGGTCATATGTCTATCTCAATGACATCATCTACCTCAGCAGCTTCAGGTGGCTCCAGACTCTCAATATCCAGCTTAGAAATATCTTCAGCTCCAAAAGATAAAAGAGGGAACTGGGCATGTCGGTGCAGGCCTCTCATTGTAGCTAGTCAGGAGACGCAGGCAAGAGTTCAAATTCTGCCTGGGTGACACAGAGAGTCCAAAACCAGCAGAGACAACTTAGTGAGACCCTCTCAAAAGAAAAAAAGAAATAGAAAAGGTAAACAAAGGGCTGGGGGCGTGGCTCACTGGTAGAGCCCCTGCCTAGAATTCCCCAGGGAGGGGCTGGGAGCGTGGCTCAGTGGTAGACCCCCTGCCTAGAATCCCCCAGGGAGGGGATAGAGTGGTACCCAAAGGTAGGACACCTACAGAATGTGTCTGGCCCTGGTTCAATCATCTATACGGGCAGGGATAGAGGGAAAGAAGGAAAAGGAGGTGGCGGCAGGGGGTGTGGGGGAGACAAGAAGGGAGGGAGAAAGGAAAGCAGGCAGCAAGCAGGCTGGCCTTTCTGGAGTCCTGTAGCAGTGACAGGTCCCTCTTTCAGTCTCTGCCTTACCTTGACTCCACAGAAAGGTTGTAGGCAAGCATAGCGACAGCACGCCCCCAAACCCCACCCCAGCCTGGCTGAGAAGTTGCATTACTGTCCCTTACCAGCCATCTCTCTCCTCTCCAGGAAAATGATGTCCTGAGCCAGACTGTGGTTTTGTGACTTGAAGGCCAAAGCCATGAGTCAACATCATCTACTTATCAAGACCAAAGGCTGTGGTCACCATAGCTGTGGAAGGAACAACTCACAAGCCAGGGCGCCTTCATGCTACAGGGCCAAGCCATGCCCTGGTGCCACTGGTCTGTGTCTTGGGGTTCCAGTGCAATAATCTCCACGCTAGCCACTCGCTGCCTTAGGCGGACCTTTCCCACAGCCCTCAGGCTCTGCTGCTAGAGCCAGGCAGTCTGACTCCTCACTTGTCTGTCTGGAACTTCTGATGGGTTAGTCCAGCCTGTGCTGGGAGCCTTTGACTTACAGTTTTCTTTCTTCCTCTCTGTGTGAGCATGTGTATAAGTGTGTGTGTGTGTGTGTGCGCGCGCGCGCACGCGCGAGCGCACATACATGCAACCACATTGATCCCACCCCAGATCAGAGGTGTCAATCCTTGGGTTTCAGGTGCCTTTCTTTCTTTCTTTCTTTCTTTCTTTCTTTCTTTCTTTCTTTCTTTCTTTCTTTCTTTCTTTCTTTCTTTCTTTCTTTCTTTCTTCCTTCCTTCCTTCCTTTCTTCCTTTCTCTCTCTCTCTCTCTCTCTCTCTCTCTCTCTCTCTCTCTCTCTCTCTCTCTCTCTCTCTCTCTCTTTCTTTCTGGTTTTTAAAGACAGTATTTCTCTGTGTAACAGAGCCCTGGCTGTCCTGGTCTTGATTTGTAGACCAGGCTGGCTTCGAACACACAGAGATCCTCTGCCTCTGCCTCCAGAATGCTTGGATTAAAGATATGTGCCACCATGTACAGCTAATCTTTCTCCCCCCCCCCTCTGTCTCACAGGGTTTCTCCATGTTTCCTTGGCTATCCTGGAACTCTGTAGCCCAGGCTGGCTTTGACTTTTCAGAGATCTCCCTGCCTCTGCTTCCCAAGAGCTGAGATTAAAGGCTTTTACCACCATGCCCAGCTCACTGTGCTTTTCAAAACAGGGTCTCTCACTAGCCTAGAACTCACTAAGTAGCTAGAGTGGTTGCCTGGCAACCACAGCCTGACTCTGCCTCCCCAGTGCTGGGTCACATAGATGTGCTATCAGGTCCAGCTTTTTTATGTGGACTCTAGATGGTGGACTCAGGTCTGTGCTTGCACAGTAGGCTCTTTACTACCTGTTATCTTCCCCGGCCTGGCTTCAGTATTTGATTTTTCCCGAGTGTACACTACCTGTATAAATTATACTTTATCAGTCTTGATTAGCAAGCCAACTTGAGTGATTTTATTCTTTTGATTCAGTTGGCTACAGTTCATTCTTGTGATTCAATTGGCTGTAGACAATGGGCCCCCCCCTTGCCACCTGCACCCAGAAAAGACCACTCACACCCCACCAGCCCTGGCAGTGTCACTGCTCTGAGGTGCTCCATGGGCCGCTCCCTCCTCTATTGCTCAGGGGCAGGAAGAGAGAAGCTACAATCTTGTGCACACATGACAGGGGCCACTCATCCTGAATGAGGCAAGCACAGACACAGCATTCCTGTCATCCTCATCCTATGACAAGGACAGTGATTCCTGCAAAGAGGGGTGGGACATGCAGCCTCAATGAGTGGAAACAGGACGAGAAACCTGGCTCCATGTGCCAGACTCTCTGCTGCTTGTTGGAGGGCATGATGCTCTTCTGTAATTCATAAGGTAACCTGTGGAATTCTGTTCTGTCCTTCCATCCTGTGGTCCCAGGGCTCTAAGGGTCCTCGCATGTGGTCCATCAGGCTTTCTGAATTGAGGCTGGTGACTGAGTTATGGCACCAACGATTACGACTTCCTTAGCAACAAGTAAAAGCATGTTTAAAAATATCAGGTCTCTGGGAACCTTCCCTAGAGACCCACCCCTCGAGCCCTTGTGCTTTTCTTACTGTGGCTAAATGCCTGACAGAAGCAACTTAAAGGAAAAAGGACTTATCTTGTCTCAGGATTTCAGACTGTCACAGTAAGGAAATGTATCAGTCAGTCAGGGTTCTCTAAGAAACAGAGCTGGTGGCACATACCTTTTATCCCAGCTCTTGGGACTGCAGAGGCAGGCAAATCTCTGAGTTTGAGGCTAGCCTGGTCTACAGAGCAAGTTCTAGCATTGCCAGGGATACACAGAGAAACGCTGCCTCAAAAACCAAGAAGGAGGAGGAGGAAGAAGAGGAGGAAGAGGAGGAGGAGGAGAAGAGAAAGAAAGCAAGCTGAAAAAATGAATATGTATATATACATATATTAAAAGAGAATTTATGAGTTTGCCTTTTAGGCTGTGGTCCAGCTACTCCAACAATGACTGTCTCACTTGAAAGACTAGAATCCAGTAGTTGTTTAGTCCACGAGGCTGGATGTCTGAGCAGTCCATGGGGTGCTGGAGTCCTAAAGGATTCCTGGAGAGATGCTTCAGACTATATTAGAATCTCAAACATATTGGTTCTAATACCAGGAGAAGAATGTCTCAGCCACAGGGCAGATGCACTTGCCAGCAAGCCCAGGTCAAATGATCTGATCAAGAAAATCCTTCACTGTGGGACATAGTGGCCTACACCAATCCTAGCACTTGGAAGACAGAGACAGACAGTAAAGGGCAGCCTGGTCTACATAGTGAATTCCAAGACAGCCAGGGCTACATAGTGAGACCCTGTCTCAAAACAAAATAAAACTCCCATATACAATCACCAAACCCAGACACTATTGTGGAGGCCATCAAGAGCTTGCTGACAGGAGCCTGATATAGCTGTCTCCTGAGAGGCTCTGCCAGTGCCTGACAAATATAGAAGTGGATGCTCATCCATTGGACTGAGCACAGGATCCCCAATGAAGGAGCTAGAGAAAGGACCCAAGGAGCTGAAGGGGCTTGCAGTCCCATAGGAGGAACAACAATATGAACTAGCCAGTACTCCCAGAACTCCCTGGGACTAAACCACCAACCAAAGAAAACACATGGTGGGACTCATGGCTCTTGCTGCATATGTAGCAGAGGATGGCCTAGTCGGTCATCAATAGGAGGAGAGGCCCTTGGTCCTGTGAAGGTTCTATGCCTCAGTATAGGGGAATGCCAGGACCAGGAAGCAGGAGTGGGTGGATTGGTGAGCGGGGGGAGGCGATAGGGGGGTTTCAGAGGGGAAACCAGGAAAGGGGATAACATTTGAAATGTAAATAAAGAAAATATCTAAAGGGAAAAAAAAAGAAAATATCTAATAAAAATCTATAGCTTTGCTAGATACAGCAAAAAATAAAATAAGATAAAAAATAAAACAAAAACAGAAAGGAAGAGAGAGAGGGAGAGAGAGAGAGAGAGTGACCCTTGGGTCTAGCTAATTCCGATTGCAGCCAAATTAACAACTAAGATTGGCCACCTCAGGGAGGCATGACAGACCCGCCAGCCTTAGGCGCGCATGGTAGAAACACCGCACATGAGCAGATCAGGAAGCTGAGAAAGACCAGAAGCAGCCTTGTACTAAAACCCTCAAAAGTTCTCAGTCTAGTTGAGCAATGGTGGCGCATGCCTTTAGTCTCAGCACTCTGGAGGCAGAGGCAGGTAGGTTTCTGAGTTCGAGGCCAGCCTGGTCTATAGGGCGAGTTCCAGGACAGCCAGAGCTACACAAAGAAAGCCTGTCTGGAAACACACACACACGTACATGCACAAGCACACATGCACGCACGCACGCACGCCCCACTTCCATCCACCAAACCTCACAAGCTCCCCAAACAGCACTCCTATCCTGTGGAATAACACTCAACCCCTTTCTCTCAGAGGAGGGAGATAGTTCCATACTCAAAAGTCAATCAAGAACGGCCTCTGAGGGGTTGGGGCTTTAGCTCAGTAGTAGAGAGCTTGCCTAGCAAGTGCAAGGCCCTGGGTTCTATCATCAGCTCTGAAGGGAGAAAAAAAAAAAAAAAAAAGACAAAAAGAATGGAAAAAGAACGGCCTCTGAACAGTTATCTCTTGGCTGTTCCTGCAATAGGCCCAAGCAAGGTCACATGACTACATCTTTGGCCAATCGCCATCTTCTTGCTTCTACCCCGCACCTGTTGCCCCTTTCCGTGAGATGAAGGCCTTAGGTCTGTTAAATGGGGCACAGCCAACATAAGCCAGCCAGCTGCCCAGCCCTATGGAATTGGGGCAAAGGAATGAGCTTTTCTAGAAGCATTCTCGTTCAATATGCTTTGTTTCCCCTCCCCCACCACTCTTCGCCAGCTACAGAGAAGGAACCGTGACAACAGAGAGAATAGACAGGATGGTGGCCTGGTGTCAAAACAGATCCAACTGGGTCCTGCTGCGTGGCCAGGCGAGCAATGGAAATCCTTAGAAACTAGTATTTCAACAGAAACACAGGGGAAGAGAACTCTAGCCAAGTGGGCAAGAAAACATTGGCCCGGAAAAGTGTCTTCTGGGCCAGTTTCCTCGTGGGGATCAAAGGCAGATTCTGCTGCATCAGTCCAGCTCTTGTTAGGGGCCCAGTAATGTCGCAGGCGGGTAGCACCCAGCCATCATTCATTCCACCCTGGCCATAACCTATGGAAAGGGCTAACCATACTCATTTCACAGATGCTGAGCTGTCACAGGGACGGCCATGCTGTTATAAGGGAACTGGTCTCTGCCTTGCATCCATGGGGATTCCTATACCCACCCCCCAACTACTCCCATTCTCCACTCCAGCTCCCCTCAGGCCCCAAGATGTATGCACCTGCAGGCTGACAGCTGGCCACCACTAGAGGCTTTTCCATCTTCTCAGCTTCCACGCCGTCCCAAACAGGGTAGATGAGGGTGGAGAAGCCAGGGGACTTTGGGGGCCAACCTGAAGGACATTAGTAGGTGTTAGAAAAAATAGTTAAGTGCGAAATGGATTCCTGCAACCTCCTGGGCATGCTAGAACCTTCCTTTTGCCTTCTGACAATCCCACAGCTAATAAATCAGAGGCAGCCACAGCCAGAATGACCAAAACAGAGCTGGAAGTGGCTTTTCACAGAGGAGTCACCCAGAGGCCAAGAAGGAACTGGCTAGCTGCCCCCCTTTTCCTGAAGTTCTGGCTTCCTCTACTTACTGAGCCCTCCGAGGTGGATAGAGAACCAAAGGCAGCTCCAGGGTGGACTGTCCACAGCGAATGCTGAGCCCTGGTCAGGATAACTTGTCAGATTTTTCTGGGAGGGCTGGGGAGATAATGTGATTGGGTAAGCGCTTTCCCACAAAAACATGAGGCCCTAAGTTCAATCTCCAGAATTTATATCCAAAGGGGGTGGGGGGATGTGGTAGTGCACACGTGTAACTCAGTGATGCAAGCAGATCCCTGGGAGATTGATGGTCAACTTTTCTAATTAAATTGGTGAGCTTCGGATTCAATAAGAGACCCTGTCTCAAAAGAATAGGGTGGAGATCCACACAGATGCCTTACCACTGAGCCACGCCCCCAGCCCCTCCCTGGGGGAGTCTGGGCAGGGGCTCTACCACTGAGCCATGCCCCCAGCCTCCTACTGGCAAATTTTACACAAGAACTCTATCACAAAGCCATTCTCATCGAGAGTGGTGGCACACACTTTTAATCCCAGCACTGCGGAGGCAGAGGCACGTAGAGAGGCCAGCCTGGTCTACAAAGTGAGTTCCAGGAGAGCCAGGTCTACACAGAGAAACCCTGTCTCCAAAAAAAAAAAAAAAGCCATTCTCAGCCTTCCCTTTAGTTTTTATTTTGAGATAAGGTCTCACAGGTTACCCAAGCTGCCCCTTGTGTTTCTATATAGCCCAGCCTGACTTTGAACTCACATATCTTCCTGCTTCATCTGCTTACATAGTTGGGTTTTTTGTTTGTTTGGTTTTTTTTTTTTTTTTTTTGGTTTTTCGAGACAGGGTTTCTCTGTGTAGTCCTGGCTGTCCTGGAACTCACTCTGTAGACCAGGCTGGCCTCGAACTCAGAAATCCGCCTGCCTCTGCCTCCCAAGTGCTGGGATTAAAGGCGTGCGCCACCACGCCCGGCGTTTGTTTGGTTTTTAAGACAGGGTTTCTCTGTATAACCCTGGTGAACTGGCTCTGTAGACAGGCTGGCTTTGAACTTACTGAGATCGATCTGTCTCTGCCTCTTGAGTGCTGGGATTAAAGCTACGCACCCCTACCTACCTCTTGGCTCCACTCAAGTAATTGGGATAATAGACTTGAACCGCCAGTAACAGTTTTGTTTTTTATTTGAAGTGTTGGGCTTTGCACATACCTGACACACACTCTACCACTAAACAACAGCTCCAGCCCCCAAAACCTCTCTGGAAGAGTAAAGACTTGGTCACCATTTCCACACCCTGAAGGCACACAGAGTTCTGCCCTCTGTGACCCCACCTGACCCTAGAGGCACCAAAGTCACCCTTGG
Organism: Mus caroli; assembly: GCF_978045245.1. NCBI lineage: Eukaryota > Metazoa > Chordata > Mammalia > Rodentia > Muridae > Mus > Mus caroli. Next base: position 140,875,676 of record NW_028227259.1, on the reverse strand, counting down.
CTGGAAAAGAAAGGCAGTTCTCACTTAAGCTCAAGTGACGGTTTGCCCGCTTGGCTTCCTGTGAGGTTTGTGTCTCCCTTCCCTTTCTGAAGATGTCTCTTATCTTTCTGTTCTCGGGGGCTTTGGGGGCTGGGCTAATTGCAATTTGGTGACAGTTGGTACCAAGGCAGCCCCCGCTTCCCCGGAAAAACAGAAAAAAGACAAAACCAGGGTAGGTGGCAATAATACAAGCCTGTGTCACCTCAGGGTCTCTTCCCCCACCTACAACCCCGATGGAGGTCCTTAAGGTGCCGTATGGTATGGTTCCCACACAGTGGCCCTCTTATCTCCTCAGACTGGACAGGAAGTGACCAAGGGCACATACAGCTGTCCAACCAACAACAACCTTGCTCTTCCAAATGAGGATTATTTCAGTCATTGAAAATTGGTTCTGCTAGACTCTCCTCTGACTGCAAGAACCGGCAGTGAGCTGCTGTGAGGCTCCTTGTCGGCCACCCTGGTTCAGCTGGATCAGCAGGCTGAAAGGCTTGCCCTGGTCCCTGAATTAGAAACTTAGGCTCTTTAAAGGGGAGGTAGGGGAGACGGGGGGGGGGGGGGGCGGGGGGAGCACGGTGTCTTGTGTAGTCCAGGCTTGTCTCAAACTTTCTGTGTTGAAGAATGGCCTTGAACTTCTGATTCAGCTCCTGTCTCTACCTCCTGAATACGGTCATACACCACCATTCCTGGTTTAGGCAGAGCTGGATGGAGCCAAGGGCTTCCTGAGCGGTAGGCAAGCACTCCACCAGCTGAGCTTCCAAGGAACTCTTGGCTATTCAAAACTGAGTGCAAGGCTGCATGCCTGTGATCCTGGTTTTAGGTGGAGGCATGAGGATCAGGAGTTCAAGGACATCCTTGGCCTTGTAGTGAGTTTGAGGCCAGTTTGGGCTACAGGGGACCTTCTAAGACAGAGGAAGGGAAGGGAGAAGGAGGGAGGGAGGGAAGAAGAATATATTGGACACAGCAGTACCTCCCAGTGATCCTAGCACTCAGGAGGCAGAGAGACAAAAGGATTTAGATGGTTCAAGGCCAGCCTCAGCTACAAATAAGATTCTGTCTTTAGGATTGGATGTGAGGGGATCTGCCCCAGGGGGTGGAAGAAAGGCTGAAAAGGTCAGGCCCAACAGGGGAACTCCTGGTGACTTCATACGCTGCCTTCTATTCTTAATTTTTTTATTGCATTTATTTACTTATTTTGTATGTGAGGACACCCATGGCACAAGTTTTGACAGCCAGAGGACAACCTGAAGAAGTAGGTTCTCTCCTCTCTCCTGTGGGTCCTGGAGAGCCAACCCAGGTCTTCATGCGTAGCAGAAAGTGCCTTTAGTAACTGAACCATCTCCACAATCCTAAACTGCTTTCGAAACAGTGCTTGTACCAATAGACTAAGCTGAGCGGTTGTGGCAGACACCTTTAGTCCTAGCACTTGGGAGGCGGAGGCAGGCAGAGCTCTGAGTTCAAGGACAGCCTAGTCTACAGAGCGAGTTCCAGAACAGCCAGGGCTACACAGAGAAACCTTGTTTTGGGGGGACACACACAGACTAAGGAAGCCCTCAGCTTTGACCAGAGAAGGGCTTCTTGAGTGGGCAGTGCTTGGGGTGGGGGTGGGGGGACTCAGCTGGTCCAAGGGGTGAGAACACGTGGCTGATGAATACCCGGTCCCCCCAGCACGTTGTGTCACCATTCCAAGGCCCAGGGAACATCTGGAAAGAGGGAAGGGAGGAGTAGAATGGGGGTGAAGCATGTGGTGGGCTGTCACATGACTCGGTATCATGAACACGTGGCTGTGACTGCTTGTGGGGTGGGGGTGGGGGTATAAGAGAGGGGCATGAAGGTAGGAGGGAAGGGGAACTGGAAAGCAGGCTGTTGCAGAGGAAAGGGTAGTAAGGCGTTGGCTGATCACAGTGTCTTATGAAGCTGCCAAAAGGAAAAACATTTCCAAAAAGCCACTTCTGTTTTATCAGGAAAAAAGTTTCCCCCCTTTTCCTTTGACATGATATCTTTTTAAGATTTTTTTTTTTTAAGTGACATCGTAATTCGTCACATGAACGGATTGGTGAATTTAACGTTAACTCCCATTCATATACTGCTGAAAATGTATCTTAGAAACCAGACTTGCAATCCCAGCACTTGGGAGACTGAAGAAGGAAGGTGAAGTGTTCAAGGCCAGCCTCAGCTACATAGCAAGCCTGGGCTACATGAGGGTGAGGGGAAGGAGGAGAGGGAAAGAGAGAAAGATTGGGAAACTGAGGCTAAGGTGGTAGCTTTCCTTTCGGGTCATCAAGACTCTTCGTGCGCCTGACAGGGGGCGCTCTTCCCCAACTCCCTGGCTTCCTCAGCGCGCGCCGGTCAGGGTCCCCCTAAGAAAACCTTGGAGCGATTTTCCTTTCGCGCGAACTCAGCGCCTCCTTCCAACCGCGAGGTCTCAAAGGTGAGCCTCGCACAAATGCCTTGCAGATGTTTCTCCTTCCAGATCGGCTACCGCGGCGCAACGAGGCGCAGCTCCAGCAGCCGCGCGATCCTGCAGCGATCCGGACCGCATTTTCCTTTCCACCCTCCAACTTTTGCAAGCTGTAGTTATTTGATAATGATTTTTTTTTTCAACCTCTCCCAATAATTGTTATCCTCCCCGCCCGGTACAGCTCAGGTGATGGGTGCAGACGGTAGACGCCTCCTCCTCTTCCCGGCGCGCAGCCCGAGGCCCTGGAGTAAGGAGCCACAACCCAGCCAGCAGAGAAAGCCAAGGTTAAGCGCCCCGGGAGGACCCTAAACGGCCCCCCACGATGCTTTTCTTTGCACCCAATACCCTCCTGGAGCCAGGCCACCTCTCCCTAAGCCTACTCCGAGGTTGTGACTATCTTAGCTGGATGGGTGCCGCAGGCATAGGGTTCTGCGGAATCCAACCCTTGGAGTATTGATTGAGGACCTACGGCATTCCCAAGTCCTGAGCAATGAGTTGACTCCCAAAAGCAATCCAGAATGATCCCTGCCTTTGGGGATGCTGGTTCAAGAGAAAATCGGGGCCACCATCCTCACCTGGAAAGATGACAAGGCTTTCCCACAAGAGAAAAGGCAGCACCAGCACCGTACTCAGAAAGCCGCTTCTCTTGCTCCCTAACTTTCCTTAGCTCCCATGGCCTCTGCAAAGGATCATGGTCGGCCTGGATGAAAGCTTCCTTAATAAAAAGGCTCCTCAGCGGCCGGGCGTGGTGGCACACGCCTTTAATCCCAGCACTCCGGAGGCAGAGGCAGGTGGATTTCTGAGTTCGAGGCCAGTTTGGTCTACAAAGTGAGCTCCAGGACAGCCAGGGCAATTCAGAGAAACCCTGTCTCAAAAACCAAAAAAAAAAAAAAAAAAAAAAAAAAAAAAAAAAAAAAAAAAAAAAGGCTCCTCTAAACACGTGGCAGAAAACAAGACCACCAAGGTGGAGCTGGATAGGTCCAGGCTCCCGAGATGAGAGTGGGACCATCCAGTTGAAGTCCTATCTCCCCTCAAGACTGTGTATCTGGTCTGTTCGAGACAAGGTTCACCCTGAAGCCCAGGCTGACCTTGGAACTCACGATCCTCCTGCCAGCCACAGCCTGTCAGCCTGTCAGTTACATGTGTGTACCAGAAGATGAGGCTCCTGGGTTTATTACTGTTTTGCTGTTGTTGTTTCTTTTCTGGTTAGAGGGTTCTTAAATTTTATTTGTTCATTTTGATGGTTTAAAAACAAACAAACAAAAACCAAAACAAAAATAAAAACAAAAACAAAAACAAAAAACAAAACAAAAAAAAAAAAGAAAGAAAGAAAGAAAGAAAGAAAGAAAGAAAGAAAGAAAAGAAAAGACAAGATCATTTTAAGGGAGTAGGGGCAGGGAGAGCTTATGCCAAAGCCAGCCTGTGGAGGTCAGAGGACAAACTCTAGGAGTCAGTTCTTTCTTTCACCCACGTTGAGTTCCTGGGATTAAACTTGAGTCCGCAGGTTTGGTGGCAAGCTCCTTTACCCACTGAACCATCCCACCAGCCCTTTGCATGTATGTTTGAAGGGGGAGAGAGTCCTGTGCTGAAGGGGAAAAAAACGTCTCAACCTCAGCTTGGTTGCATTGCCTAGACAGTCCAGAAAGTCCTGCTAAGCCTAAATGAATTGTAAGTTTGTAAATAAATGGGGTGGAATTTATTAAGTCCATAGCCAGCAGCAGGGACTTAATGGGGGGAAAACTGAAAGATTAAACAGTTCTACAGAGTAGTGTGGAATATTCAGAGGAAGCAGGGCACTGGCTGAAGTTTGCTCTCTCCAGGTCTTCTCAGAGACACCCCCCACCCCCCCAATCTCTTGAGCCATTGCTCCCACCTTGGGTAGGGGGAATAAAGTTCACCAAAGAAACACGTGGCAGGGGGTGAGGATGTGGCTGAGTGAGCGCTTGTCTGATAAGCACAAGGCCCTGGGGTTCTGTGTCAGCACCGGGGAAGGTGGAGGCAGGAGGCTCTGGAGTCCAGTGTCACCCTCAATTGTATAATCATGGTGGGGTCGAAGGTAGCCTAGGCAACATGAGACCCTGAGTTTTTAAAAAAAAAAAAAAGTTCTATGGTTTAGGATTCTGTAACTTTTTGTTTTTCTTTTGGTTTCTTTTTCCAAAATATTTTGAGACAGGGCCTTACTATGTAGCCTACCCCAGAACTTATGGCAATCCTCCTGAGCCTTCCTGGAATCATTTCAGATGCCCACTATAATGCCAGGCTTATATGGGGGGGGGGGTTGAGACAGGGTTTCTATACAGAGATAGGGTTTCTCTGTATAGCCTGGCTGTCCTAGAACTCACTCTGTAGACCAGGCTGGTCTCGAACTTAGGAATCCACCTGCCTCTGCCTCCCAAGTGCTGGGATTCCAGGCATGCACCACCACTGCCCACCACTGTAATGCCTGGCTTTTAAATGTTCCTATGATTAGGGCCTTGCCACATACTCAGGAGCCCTGAACAAATGCCTCCTCCAGGAAGTCTTCCCATCAGCACAGCTAGTTCAGGTCTTCTCTAGACTCACACTCAATTACATATAGAGTTGGGGTGGTATCTGTCTTTTACCTGGAGTCCCAATGAGACCTAGGTGTGCTCCCCCCTCTCATTCCTAACATGGAGCTAGCTTGTGTAAGCTCTCCTCTCCCGCAGCTTGTTCCCAGGGCTCCAGAGGACACAGTATCCTGGAGGCAGAACCAGGAGGATCGCTGTGAGTCCCTGTACAGCTAAGGCTACACAGAGAAACCCTGTCTCAAAACAAAACAAAACAAAACAAAACAAAACAAAACAAAACAAAACAAAACAAAACGAATAATCGATCAGTGAATAAGAGTGAAGGGGGATGGCTCAGTGGATAAAACGCTTGCTACACCAGCAGAGGACCTGTGTTCAGATTCTAGCACCTACATAAAAAGCCTGGCACGTCCTTAACAGCAGCTCTGAAGCAAGAGCGGAGGTGGAGCCAGAGGATCCTAAGGAGCGCTGTGGTATGCAGGCCAGAGGAGACGGCCAACTCCAGGTTTAGTCAGAGATCCTTCCTCAAAAGCCGTGGAGATAACTGAAGAAGACCCTGCGTGCTGAACTCCGTCCCCGAGTGAACAAAGCACACCCCACACACGTGTACAAACACCTAGATATAACGAGCTTCAATTTTAAAATGCAATAAACAGCTCTTTTTCACAAGTCTACCGCTTTCGGCCATCGTGTTGTGGGACCCTCTTCTGGGCCTTTGAGAAACTGTCTCTTCCTGTCTCCCGACAAGAAGCTGGGAGGCCCTCGTTGCCTGCCAGAAGGGGGCTCCCCAGGCGCCTCCCGGCCAGCCTGGAGGAGGGGATTGAGTGCCTGGCTGGAGGCCCCCTGTCTGAACAGAGGCAGGATTTATCTCAGTTTGGGGAGGTCCAGGGCTCCGGGCCCTTAAATCCTCATTAGCTCCATCTAAGAGGCGGCTATGATCTGAGAGACAAGATGTATGGATTCCAAATTGGAAACAGCCCGGTGGGCTGCAGGGTGGGAGACAAACAGGGAGAGAGGGTTAGGGCTGATCTCTGGGGAGCCCAGGACAGCAGAGGAGTCCTGCAGACACGGTCACAGGAAAAGGAGGAGGAGGGAAGAGAAAACATTCCGCTCAGGCTCCAGGGAAGAGAGTTGTACAGCGATGGAGCTGTGCCAAGTCTGCGAGTCCAGGCGACCTCCTGGAGGAGACTGGGGCGAGGGCAGGCCAGTGCCGCTCACCACTTGAAGGGCCTGGCTCCGGGGCACACACCCTGGTGGGTCCTGTCTCACCACCCACAGCCACTCCTGGGAAATAGAAAGCACTGTGTTTGCTTTACAGAAGGGGAAACTGAGGCTCACCAGTGCTGTGTGGATCTACCCAAGGTCCCCCAGAGTACCTGCAGAATTGGGGATCCAACTTAGCTGCCACCACTCTGGGAATGCAGGGCAAATGGGCTGGTAAGGTTCAGCTTCTCTGTATTGTTCTATGCCCCCTACTCCCGGTCCACTGCCTTATTTCAGGCTAGGGACAGAGGAACAAAGCACAAGTTTCTACTGAGAATTGTGAGATGGTGATCCCGATGAGCAGAAATGGAATTTCAGTGGTATGTTCAGCTATAAGAACAACTCTAGGGGGTGAAGCTCTTGGCTCAGTCCTACAGCACTGACTAGCTGTGTGAGGCAGCGGAGGGAGGGAGGGAGGGAGCTTTCTCCGTGGGATGTGGTAGTGCATGTCTGCAATCCCAGCACTTGCTGAAGCAGAGGATTGCCACAAGTGTGGCTAGCCTGGGCTCCTGCCTGAAAAACAAAAAGAGGATGAACAGGAGAAAGAGGAACGGGTGAGGAGGGAGAGAGAAAAGAAAGGGAAAGGGAAGAAAGAAGCATTGGAAAAGAAGGAAGGAAGGGTGGGTGAGTAGTCTGGGCCTATAATTCTAGAACTCAGGAGACAGAACCAGGAGCATTGCCAACTTACTAGATCCTTCCCCAAAAGCAAAAAGGAAGATGAGAAGCAAGGAGGGAGGAGAAAGGGAGACAGAGAAGGAAGGAAAGAAACAAGGAAGAAATATGGCTGGCTGGCTTGCAGGATATAAGAGATTTCCAGCTACACCGTCCCATACTGTCCAAATTTTCTGTTACTGGATGTATATTAACTAGCAGAAACTTATTCCGATACTTTGTGAAAATTTAGAAACACACAGCTGACTTGAGCCAATGGGGCTGAGTATAACGCCTTTCTGAAATTCCACCGTTAACCTTGTAGGATGCTTTATCTGCCTATCCGGCCAGCCAAAATCCATTTTATTTTATTTTTTTCTAATGCATTTTAACATAAATTGGAGACAGCAGTCCTACAGCCTCCACTAAAGGCTCCCACATGAATATCTGCAAGCATGGCGTGTCTCTCTATGGCTCTCTCTATGTAGCTCAGGCTGGCCACCAATTTGCAAGCGCCCCCCCCCCCCCCCCCCCGTCTGTGGAGTTCTGGGATTCTAAGCATGAGCCACTTCTCATGGCAAAGTGCTGTTTGTTTACGTGAATTTATTTAGTTCGTGTGTGTGTATGTGTGTGTGTGTGTGTGTGAGAGAGAGAGAGAGAGAGAGAGAGAGAGAGAGAGAGAGAGAGAGCAGGCATGCAAATGTGCCAAGTGGAAGGGATGAAGGTAAAGAGGAAGGGGGGAGGAAGAGAAGGGGAGGAAGGGAAGGGGAAGAAAGGGGGAAAGGGGGAGAGAGGAGAGAGGGAAAGGCAATGTACATTAACAACTAAACCTTCATAGATCGGACATTGCTGCATAGTTTTCTGAGGAAAGTAGGGGGAAAATTCCTGTTCTAACCCCACCCCCCACCCCCCACATCCTGCCCTAAAGCCAGAACATCCCTTTGCTTTTGTTGTGACTGTTCTGTTTGGACTTTGAACCCTCCTCACAGGCCGGAGCCCTGGCATGGGTTCCTTTGCTTCATACCCAGTGGTTTATGACATAGTCATCATTTCTCAGAGATGGTGAACATTGAAAGGTGGTTTGAAAGACAGCTCATACTTCTCAAAGCGATGGAGATGCGTCTACGGTTTCGCTTTGAAGCTCATCGGAAAGCAAAGAAAAGAAGAAGGGGGGAAACCACTTGCTGTAACGTTTAGCACTGAGTAAAGGAATTCGAGATAAATGGGCCACCTGTGCATCTTGTGATTGGCCTCCAAAGTTTCAATAGTGGCTAGAAACGGCTCAGCCTCAGTGGATAAAACCCAGTGATGCAGGGCTTAGCAAGCTTTGAGCAATCCCCCCCCAGAGCCTCGCCTGGCACTCCCCCACTCCTAGTAGATGTGCTTTGGGAAATTGCCAACCTATCACAGATGAATGGATAATGGGGAACAAATAACTGAATGCAACAAAGTCAGTCATAATTCCCCCTTCCAGATATGTAGCACATGCTGGCCTTGAACTTGCTGTGGAGCAGACGATGACCTTGAACTTGTGGTCCTTCGGTTTCCCCATCTCAACTGCTGGGACACCATGCCATATTTACTCTCTCTGTCTCGCTGTCTCTCTCTGTCTCTCTCTGTCTCTCTCTGTGCCTCTCTCTGTCTCTCTCTGTCTCTGTCTCTCTCTCTCTCTCTGGGTATGTGAGGGTAGAACCCATGCCAACTAGACAGGCACTCTACCAGCAACACGACTCCAGCCCATTTTGTTCTGTTTTGTTTTGAGTTGGACTATGATTTTAAAAAATAAAGTTTATCTATATAATGGGGAGGGGACACATGAGCCCATGAGCCACTGTACAATGATAATCAGAGGACAGCTTTTAGGAGTTGGTTCTCTCCTTCTACTCTGTAGGTCTAAGGGTTGAAGGTCAGGCTTGGCAGCAAACATCTTTACCCCAGTTAAGTTTTTATGACCATATATACACTGGCTTTAGTCACTTTCTCTTTTCTGATTTTTTTTCTTTTTTGTTTTGAGGCAGGGTTTCTCTGTGTAGCCCTGGCTATGCTGGAACTCACTCTGTAGACCAGGCTGGCCTTGAATTCACAGAGATCCACCTGCCTCCACCTCCTGAAGGCTGGGATTAAAGGTGTGCACCACCGTGTTCAGTTACTTATTTTCATAGCAACAAAATCTAAGAGTAGTCTGTAACTTAGCTAGCAACTGAAACATACGCCATTTTTGTTTGTGTTGGGATTTTTTTTGTGTGTGTGGTTTTAGAGCTTTATTGTAGAAAGTCAGGGGGAAAGAGAGAAGGTAGAAAGAGAGAGGGAGAGGCTGGCCATGGAGAGAGGGGGGAAGAGAGAAAAGAGGAGGGCTAGAGAGTTAGAAAGGTGAGAGCTTAAAGAGATGTGTTGGAGCCGGGCGTGGTGGCGCACGCCTTTAATCCCAGCACTCGGGAGGCAGAGGCAGGCGGATTTCTGAGTTCGAGGCCAGCCTGGTCTACAGAGTGAGTTCCAGGACAGCCAGGACTACACAGAGAAACCCTGTCTCGAAAAACCAAAAAAAAAAAAAAAGAGATGTGTTGGTATTTTGTTTGTTTGTTATTTTCTAGTGCTCAGTACAGTACCCAAGACTTTGCCTGTGCCAGACCAGAACACTTTCACCTAGCCTCCCCCTGACCCTCGCTCCTTGCTGGGGGAGTCTAAGTACATGCTGTCCTGAAGCTGTCACCCCCAAGTCCCTACAATCTCAGTTTGATTTGTTAACTTCTCTAGGCATGAACAGATTTGTGCGTCAGACTCAGCTCTCCTTTGTATCTCTGTGACTCCTTCCAAATTGCCTTCATTCATAGCTGAAATACACTTGTCGTGACTTCTTAATGCTAAACACTGTTTTCTAAGAAATACAATGTTTAACCGCGAATTTCAGGTATGCTCTCATTTCCTCAAGCTGTTCAGAGTGATCAGATAATAATTGGGAATGACAGCTCCACCAGGAAATCAATATTCTTCCCCAACGGTGAGAATCTCAGATGCATTTTTACATCTTTTGTGCTTTCAAAAATTTTACAGCTTCTTTCTTTCTTTCTTTCTTTCTTCTTTTTCCCCACTTCCAAAACAGAAACTCCTTGTGCTAGTACTTCTTTTATTTTATTTATTTATTTATTTATTTATTTATTTAGGCTTATTTTAAGTTAAGTGTGTGTACACTTGAGCACAGGTGCCTTGGGAAGACCAGAAGAGGGCGTCGGATTGTCTGGATCAGAAGTGATGGATGTTTGTAGGCTGCTGAAAGTGGGTCTGGGGATCTGAACCTGGGTTCTCTGCAAGAGCACTCAGCTGATCCACCAAGAGCCATCAATCTACCCTGCGGATGGCTCTTCAAAATACAACCTGGGTTCAGATAAAGAGAGGAACAAGCTTTCCCACGCGTCTGACTTCTGCTAATCTAACATCAAGATTCCTCAACTTTTTCAGATATAGTTTGGGTTTTTTTTTTTGTTTGTTTGTTTTGCTCATTTGCTTTATCTTTATTTTTAATTCTGTGTGTCTGTGTGAGGGTATGGGCGCATGACTACAGGTACCAGGAGAAGCCAGCTGGCAGCACATCCCCTGGACCTGAAGCAGTCATGAGCTGCTCAGTGTGAGTGCTGGGAACTGAACTCTGGTCCTTTAGAGTTTCTAACCACTGAGCCATCCCTCCAGCGCCTATTTTCAGATGTGTTTTAAACTCCTTACACATTAAAAGTAAATTTTAGGGCTGTGCTGCTGACCCAGCTACTCACTGTGGGATTTCAAATAAGGGCTCAACCACTGAGCTATGATCGCAACTACTTATTTCTTTAATTTTTAAATATTTATTTAGTGGGTGGTGTGTGCCCTGTGGGGTTTGTTTAGCAGTCAGACGACAACTTGAGGGAATCAGTTCTCTCCTAACATATTGGTCTGGGAGATGCCAGGCAGCAAGCACCTTTACCCATTGAGCCGTTCCACCAGGCTTCTGTTTCCTGTTTATTTGAAGATGTTGTCTCCCTATATCTTTCTGGCAAGCCATTCTTTATGTAATGACCCTACCTGTCCTGGAACTCACTTTGTAGATAAGCTGGCCTCGAACTCACAGAGATCCTCCAGCTTTAGTCTACAGAATGGCTGTGACTTCAGGGTTGTGCTTGTAGGCCTTGATCTGATGCCACCCTTTTTAAATTATTTTACTTACTCACATAATCACCTCCTTGATTATATTCTAAAACAGCTGTTCTCAACCTATGGGTCATGACCCCTTTAGGGGGTGTCAAACCGCCTTTTCACTGGGGTCAAATATCAGATGTCCTGCATATCAGATATTTCCATTGAGATTCATAACAGTAGCAAAAAAAAAAAACATAACAGTAGCAAAATTACAGATATGAAGCAGCAACAAAGATAACTTTATGGCAGGGGTCACTACAACATAAAGACCTGTATTAAAGAGTCGCAGCATTAGAAAGGCTGAGAACCAGTGTTCCAGAGCTTCCCCCTAACTGAATTTTAGATACTTTGTTGGTAGGTTGGTTTTTGTTGTTGTTGTTGTTGTTGTTGTTTTTCTAGACAGGGTTTCTCTATGGAATGGCCCTTGCTGTCCTGGAATTCACTTTGTAGAGTAGGCTGGCCTTGAACTTACAGAGCTACACCTGTCTCTGTCTCCTGGGTCTAAAGGCATGTGTGCATCACCACACCTGGTAGAAAAAAATAATAATAAAAGAAAAGAAAATATGTATTTATGAAGTAGAGGGAAGGCTCTCATGGCGGTGAGAGGCCAGCTTTGGGGGGACTGGTTCTCTGTTCCATCACTAGAATTGCAGAATCCACTTCAGGCCAGCAGCAAGTGCCTTTACCTGCTGAGCCATCACACCAGCCCCTGGACTGGTGTGGGTTCTCTCTGGGGAGCTCTGATCAGCCTCAAACTCACTCTCCTCCTGCCTCAGTTCCCTGAGTGCTAAGATTACAGCCAGGAGCCATCACCATTTGGCTACTGAGTTTTAAGACTGTTTTACTATTTAAACTGTGGGTGTTTTTGTTCCGTTCTATTTTGTTTTCTGAGACAAGGTCTTGCTTGTCTATCTCAAGTCTCCAACTCACCGTGTTCCTCCCAGCGTTGCCCCGTCACACTCGGCTGTTAAAATTCTAGAAATTTCTATTCCTTCCTAGAGTTCTCTTAGTATCTCCTCACCCCTAGGCAACTTCCCTCACACCTTCACCTCATGCCTCACCTTTTTGTTGCTTAGTCCCTGTCGCTGATGTGCCAAGGACACATCAGCCTGAGACAAGGTGTGTGAGCTTGCTGGCCGACCTGCTGTTCCAGGGAAGACAGGAGTTACATCTTGTTCTCTGAGCACAATAGCTGATGGCCAAGGGGGCGCCCATGGAAGGAGTGAGCACCGCTGCCTGTCAGTCTCCAAGACGTCCCTGTTGATTGTACATTGTTACCCAGATACATAATTGTCTATTTTGAGCTTGATCACCAGTTGTTTCCATAGATACCTGATCATAACGACTAATTAAACAAAAAGGTTTCTATTTTATTATCTCTCCGATAGATTAAAAAAAAAAAAAAAAGAGTCCCTCCTTTTATTCAGTTCAAATGTTCTTCTTTTTTTAAATGTTAATTGTCTTTAGGGCTGGAAGAAAGCTTTCACAAAGAGAAAGCAGGTTTCTTTTTTATTATGTTTTATTAATTATTTTGAGAGGAGAAGTGTGTATGTGGAGATCAGAGGGCAACTTTCAGGGCTCGGTTCCTTCTTTCCAATATGGGGGTCCTAGGGACTGACCTCAGGCATCGGGTTTGGCAAGAGAGCTTTTGCCTGCTGGGCCACTGGTTCTCAGCATGTGGGTCGGAACCCTTTGGGGGTTGAACAACCCTTCCACAGGCTTCACCTAAGACTGTCCCAAATATCAGATATTTACATTATGATTCATAATAGTAGCAAAGTTATTGTTACAAAGTAGCAACAAAAATAATTTTGTGGTTGGGGAGTTACCAGGATGTGAGAAACTGAACTAAATAAAGCGTCATGGCATTGGGAAGGATGAGAACCCCCGCTGTGGTAAGCCATCTTCTTTATAATGGTCTTTTCAAAGTTTATTCCCAAAGATAATAAGGGGTAACTGTCTCCTACTGTCATCTGAGAGTTAGGTTTTTGTTTGTTTGTTTGTTTTTTTGTTTTTTTGGTTTTTTTTTTGGTTTTACGAGACAGGGTTTCTCTGTATAGCCCTGGCTGTCCTGGAGCTCACTTTGTAGACCAGGCTGGCCTCGAACTCAGAAATCCACCTGCCTCTGCCTCCCGAGTGCTGGGATTAAAGGCGTGTGCCACCACGCCCGGCTTAAAAAAACTTTTTATTGATTCTTTGTGAACTTCACCCCATGCACCCCAATCCTCCTCATCCCCCATCTCTTTATATCCACACTATGCCTTTGCAACCTCCCCCAAAAGAAAGCAAAGCAAAAGAAAAAAAAATCAATATAAATATATTAATTAATTAAGCAATAAATAAAACCAAACAAATGAAAAAAAAATCTCACAGTGGAAGATGCAGCATGTCACACAGTATATACATATATATACCCTGCAGCATGTCACAGTGTGTCACACAGTCTATACACCCTGCAGCATGACACAGTGTGTCACACAGTATATACACTCTGCAGCATGTCATGGTGTGTCACACAGTATATATGACCTGCAGCATGTCACAGTGTGTCACACAATCTATACACCCTGCAGCATGTCACAGTGTGTCACACAGTCTATACACCCTGCAGCATGTCGCAGTGTGTCACACAGTCTATACACCCTTGGTCCTAAGCAACTTCACTTGCAAATGTCCATTGCAGTGAGTCATTGGTCTGGTTTGAGACCTCTGGCTTCTGCTACACTCTCAATCCTGGATGCTCACCAGGCTAATCTCTGATATCCATCCTGCTGTTGTCCTGTGTCATGGAGATCTGTAGCTTTGGATCTGTAAGCCCTGCCCCCTTTACACACTCCTGCAGTTCATAGATGGGGTTGGATGTTGGGGTGGACCAACTCAGAGCCCTGGCTCTGGGCCTGGGTAGTAGTAGCCAAGTTGGTTAGCCAGCTAGCTCTCCTGCACCACGCCACCAGGGTCAGCTTTCCCACTTTACCCAGAGGAGGGACAGGGCCAGCTCTTCTGTGCTCACACCCTCTGGGCTGGCTCACTTGTACCCCTTCCCCACGGCCACCACCAGAGAGGGCAGTTCTATTGTGCTACCCAGGTGAGGAGCAGGGCCTGTTCTCCTGAGCGCTGCAGCCAGTTAGGGGTGGAAGGGTTCATTTATTGGTTCATCAAACTGGCCCTGTGGGTTGAAGGGAAAGGTAGAGAGGTCTTGTGTCTTTAGTTTTTTCTTAAGATTTATTTTTATTTTTGATTATGTGTATGTAGATGTATCTGTGTGTGCATATGAGTGTGAGTGTGTGTGTGCATATGTGTGTGTCTGTGTGTGTGTGTGTCTGTGTGTGTGTGTGTGTGTGCCCGTGGAGATTGGAAGAAGATGTCAGATGCTAGGGTGGTTTGTGAGCCACCTGATGTGAAGGATCTGAGACCAGTCTGAGCTACAGAATGAGCACTCTCTCTTTCTTACTTACCCTTCACTTTGTGCGTGTACATGCATATGGGTGGATGGGTGGGTGAGTGAGAACCACGGCCCATGCAGACCTGTGAGAGTCAGAAGACAAGTTGCAAGAATTGGTTCTCTCCCTCCATCATGTAGGTCCCAGAACTCGGGTTGTCAGGCTCGGCACAGGCCTGCTTGCTGAGCCACCTCGCTGGCTCCGCTTCCTGTGTTTTAGTGATGGAGTGAAGACAAAGAGCTCCCAGGTATACAGCATCACTGTAATCCCAGGTATTCCTTATCACTGCTAATTAATCTGCAAGCCTGGAGGTGTTGCTCAGTGGGTAGAACACTTGCCTAAAGCACACAAAGCCTTGGGTGCCATCCTGAGGACTGAATAAACCCAGCATGGTGGTACATGCCTGTCATCCCAGCACTCCTGAGGGCCAGGCGGGAAGATCAGAAACCCAAGGTCATTCTGGGCCATGTGGTGAGTTCCAGGATAGCCTAGGCCACAAAAACAAAAACAAACAAACAGATTTGTTTCCAATAACATTTAATTTGCACATAAATGCTACTGATACAGACCTAAAAAATAGTGTGAAATCAAAATAGGATATCATACCTAGTTTGAAATTTATAGTGAATAAGCTAAATTTTGTTTGTTTGTTTGTTTATTGTAATGTTGGGGATTGAACCCAGGGCCTTTTGGGGAGCTAGGGAGAGAGTTCATTAGCAACGGGCACTTATTGTACAAGCATTAAGACCTGAGTTCAATCTTTAGAACCAACAGAGAAAAACAATGAGCAAACACCTCTAACCCTCATCCTAGGACTGGGGAGGCAGACACCTGAGGATCCCTGGTACCACCCACCACCTAGACAAATGGGTAAGTCATGCCAGGGAGAGAGTCTATCTCCAAAGAACAAGGTGGAGAATGATAGAAGACACCAGGCATTGACCTCTAACCACCCCCCCCATACCTCCCATCCCTGAATGCATACACACACACACATACACACTCCATGCAGGACTGGGGATGTAGCTCAGTAGGAAGGCTCTTGCCTGGGATGCACAAGGCCCAGAACTCAATCCAAGCACCACCATCATTATCAAACAGAGACATCAGTGGGCCATAGAGAGTAGGGGTCAGACGTCCTCGGGAGGTCCAGAAGGCTTGAGGCCTCCCTAGGACAGGGTTGTGGCTCTTGCTGGCATGCCCTTTTCAGCCATGTGATTTCCAAGAACAGCAGCTCAGGGCCTGAACACCCACACCATGAGGAGCCTTCCAGGGGCAAGCCAGGTGCCCGACCCAGAAGCTTTGCCTACCTCTCAGCTGCTTCTGCCCAATCAAGGTCTGTTTCCAACCTCAGGGAGAGCTCCATCCGTGCTCCTCACTTCTAACCTACACTGGTGTCTGGCTTCAACATTTCAAGTTTGTATGCATTATAGCCCACCCAGGGGGCTCAGGCCAGCTTCCATTTCACAAAATAGAGCCCAGAGAGGGGGAGAAAATTGCCTTTGACACACAGCAATCTGCTAGCAGAGGCAGCCTGATACCCACATTTCTTCCCATGGCTTTAGTCTGTGTGCACTGATACAGGCACAAGCCTTCCTTCCCCAGAGTGCCCCACAGGGCCTTTGCACCTGTTGTTTCACCCTGCTAGGAGACCTAATGTCGGTTGTTTGTTTGTTTGTTTGTTTTGAGACAGGGTTTCTCAGTGTAACAGCCCTGGTTGTCCTGGAACCCACTCTGTAGACCAGGCTGGTGTAGCATTCACAGAAATCCACCTGCCTCTGCCTCCCAAGTGCTGGGATTAAAGGCATGTCCCATTACACCTGGTGATAAAGGTTTTGTTTTTTGCTTTTTGTTTTTTTGTTTTTATCAGATGTATTTGTTTAAAGTGTATGTGGGAGGGGTGAGGGCTGGGGGGAGGAGTGGGTTGGGGGAAGGAATGAGGGCAGAGGTGTGTATGGGAGGGGTGTGTGTTTGCCACAGTACACACATGGAAATCAATGCACATGAGGAGATCAGAGGGCAACTTCAGGGACCCAGTTCTCTCCTTCCACCATATAGGCCCCTGGTCATCAGGCTAGTGCCTTTACCTGGTGAACCATTTTGCTAGCTCCCATTTGCTTATAACCCCAGTACCCAGGAGGCTGAGGCAAGGGGACTGTGAGTTCCAGGCTGGCTCCACACTTGCAATGTAGCTGAGGATGA
This sequence comes from Mus caroli, assembly GCF_978045245.1. NCBI lineage: Eukaryota > Metazoa > Chordata > Mammalia > Rodentia > Muridae > Mus > Mus caroli. Next base: position 140,858,907 of record NW_028227259.1, on the reverse strand, counting down.
CCTAGAACTTTGATCCTCCAGGCTGCAGGATGACAGGTCCACATCACTGTGTTTGATTATTATACTACTGGAGATGGAACCCCCAGCTTCACTTATGGAGACAAACCACTGACCAGCTGAGGTCATCCTACCCCTAACCGGCTCCTTTTAATAGCTGCCCTTAGAGCAGGCAAGTCTTCCCCCAGGTAAGGCTGTGAACACTACAGCAATTCTGCCTCTTTAAATACTTAATCCTCCCAACCACCCACTGAGGCAGACACAATTAACACTGAACCTGAGTGCCTCTAACTCAGAAAGGTTAAGTACTTCCCCTCAGGTCACACTGCTCATCAAGGACCAGAATGTAGGGATTGGAGCTCCAGCCTCCTAGGCCTGGAGCTCAGTAGTCTGTCTAAGTTGCCACCTGACTTAGAGGAAGTGCCCTGGCACCCGTGGGCAGCTCAGTGAAGTCCTCTGATCCCCGGCAGGCTTCAGGACTCTGTTCTCCTGGAATGTAGTCAGACAGGTCAGACAACGTTCCCTCTTTCTTTTTAAAACTCCCACCCAGGAGAATGTCAGTAGCCCCACAGACCTTGGCAGGAGGCTGGGAAGTGGAACAGGCTGCTTCTAATATGCTTAGACTGGTTGGGTGAATCTCAGGGGATGGGGATGGAGGGGGGGACCAAGTTGCTACCCCAGAACCTTTAAGGCAGACTGGCCCTGGGTTTTGAGAGTTCTGATTTTCAAGAGCAAGTCCCCACCACTGTGACAGTCTTGCCTGCAGGACTTCTTATGGACAGTTACTATCATAGCAGCACACGGTCAAGTGTGTGTGTGTGTGTGTAATGTGAATGCAGGTACCCACAGATGCCAGAGGTATCAGAACCTCTAGCAGCGGGAGTGATAAGCAGTTAGGACTTGCTGGACATCATCATATTGACAGCTGGACTCAGCTTCTCTGAAAGAGCAGTATGTGCTTCTGACTGCTGAACCATCTCTCTAGCTCCCAACATCGTCATTACCATCACCATCATCTTCCTCCTCCTCCTCTTCATCACAGTTGTTTTGCTCATTGAAACCAGAGCTTGTAGTTAGGCTGGGCTGACCAGCCAGGGAGCTCCAGGAATCTTCCTGCCTCCAGCCCCCCTGTGCTGGCCTTGCAAGCTTACACCGCTCTATCTGGCTTTATACATTGCTGGGCCTGGTGTGCACATCTGTAATCCTAAAAGTCAGAAAGCTGAAGTATGGTAAGTTCCAAGGCCAGCCCAGGTAACTTAGTGGAATCCTGTATCAAAATATACGGTTAAAAACTAGGGCAGGCAAAATGGCTCAGCTCTGCGTGTAAATGCATCTGCTGTTGCCTGGTGACCAGAGTTCCAGCCTTGGGATACATACGGTGGAGACAGAGAACTGACTTCTGCAAGTTGTCCTCTGTATGTGAACACACCACATCTACCACATTCCCCACACACAGTAAATACATGCATTAAAAAGCTTTTATTTGCCAGGCACTGGTGGTGCACCCCTTTAGTCCCAGCACTTGGGAGGCAGAGGCAGGCAGATTTCTGAGTTTGAGGCCAGCCTGGTCTATGGAGTGAGTTCCAGGACAGCCAGGGCTACATAGAGAAATCCTGTTTTTATTTAATAAAATTATTTAATCTTTTAAAATAAAAAATATAAGTACAAGAAGACTGGGATCTAACTACATGGTAGAGCTCCTGCCTAGAATCCCCCAGTGAGGGGCTGGGGGCGTGGCTCAGTGGCAGAGCCCCTGCCTAGAATCCCCCAGGGAGGGGCTGGGGGCGTGGCTCAGTGGTAGAACACCTGCCTAGAATCCCCCAGTGAGGGGCTGGGGGCGTGGCTCAGTGGTAGAACAATTAACTACAATGTGCAAAACTAAGTTCAAGCTCTAATATTGAAAAAGAATAAGCCAATTAATTAGTCAAATGTGGTCTTGGTTTGATGGATGTCCCAGGTTAGAGAGGTAGCAGTAAAAAGGGTTAATGTATATGAGAGAGCTTATCAATTCATTGTGGTTTGGGATGGGATACAGATGTTAGCAAGAGGGGTCTATGCCACCATTCCTTGGGGGTGCATTATAGAAAGGAAGTCAGGGCAGGGTTTGCCTTGTCTAACAGGGCGAGAGGCTTAAACTTGATTTAGACATCTGTCTTTTCTAGGACCTTGATTCTGCAAGATCCCTGCCTCCCTAATGGAGGGATCCAGAGGCCATCACAGACCTCCCCTGTGCCTAGGGCTTGGATGTGGGTGTGCCACAGGAGGGGAGGAGAGTGTAAAGGACACCTGGGGCTTGTGTAGTCCTTATACAGTAAGAGACTAGGCCTGGCATCCTGGAAAAATTATAAGTTTAAGTGGACGCCACTCTCGGTGGGCGCTGGCTGTGTCGGTGGGCTTTGCCAAGAAACTGAAGGCTGGTGGCCCACCCTCCCGTGTGCTGGCTCTTCTCATCTGTGAAATGGGAATGACGATACTTACCTACCTCATCGCCCAGTTATGGGAATTAATTAATGTTTATAAAGGCCGTGGAGCACCACAGATGAAAGGCTCTGCAGAAGTACAAAGTATTATTACAGTAATTACATGACACATTATATCTCGGGCCAAGGGCTTTCTGCAGCTTCGCTTATTACTGAGAATGGGCGATGGGAGGCAGATAAATCCAATCTCTCCCAACCATCACTCAAAACTCCAAGCCCATCTCATTCTCCACTCTGGAAGATTCTATCAGGCTTGGAGGACATGATACAAGTGTCTCCCGACTCACAGTATCCCACAAGGGTAGGTAGGTAGGGAAAACGATGAGAAAGAATCACTTCTGATCTCGTTAGTTTTTATTGTTGTTTATTTGGGGGGTAGGTTTGAGGGGGGGTTGATTTTTTTGTTTTTTGTTTTGTCTTGGGGTTTTTATTTTTGTTTTTTCTGGTTTGGTTTAGTTTGTTTTTGAGAGAGAGAGAGGAAAAAAAAGCGGGGGGGGGGGAGGGGTCTCATATAGCCTAGTCTAGCCTCAAACTTAAACTGCCTATGTAGCCAAGGATGGCCTTCAACTTTTGATCCTCCTGTCTCCACCTCCCAATTTCTGGGTCTATAGGCACATAGCACATGACCCCTGGTTCATTTAAGGATAGAACCTGGGCTTCCTACTTGGAAGGCAAGCAGTCTACCCCCCAGGGCCACATCACCAGCCTGTCCTCTCCCCAAAGCTGCAATTGCTATGGTACCTACAGCTTCATCTACATGTCAGTTAAATCCTCCCCATATTTTGAGGTAGTGGGGTGGATGCTTTTAGTTGGTTCAGCCATGATGCTTATGGGGTCTCCAGACCCCCAAAAAGAATTCTCCTGGGGCCCTATGGTAAGCTTCCCTTGTCTATAGAACCTCCAAAACTCCTGGCACTTATTTCTCTTCACATTATTTCTCAACAGGCCGATCTGACCGGGTAGGCGAAAGGTAGATCAGAAAGAAATATAATTACCTTTTTACAAGCTTATGACACGGCTCTAGCCTGCTCGCCTGCCAGCTTGTCCAGTCACTCACAAATGATGATATACATACTATAAATTATATCATTATCGAGCTGTAATTACAGGCAATGTATATGCCAACCCCCCTGAAGGAGACTAAGGCTCCAAGATTACGTCCCCTCTTGCCCCTCAGTCCCTTGGGAAAGAAAGTCTATTGCGAGAGGGGAGGTTACTGATTTCCAAATATCACCGACGCTTGCTTAAAACAACAGAGACGCCCCCTTCTAGCCTCTTGTATACACATCCTGGGGCTCCCCCATAGTAGATCAGTGCACCCAGCAGCACCCACAAAGCCTGAGACATTGGCAAGAACAAATTTGCACAAGTGAGGGCAAACGGCTGTGAGTGAGGCTGATAGCAGAGCCACATCGGGTTTCAGAGCCTAGATGGAGCTCTCGGAAGTACAATAGGATGAAGCCTTAGGGGACCAGGGCCAGGCACTGTTAGGAGTTGCCTCTCTTCCTGTAGTGCACGCTCGAGTGCATGCACATGTGTGTATACACTCGCGTGGAAGTCCTCATGTGGAGGTCAGAGGGCACTTTTCAGGAGTCACTTTTCCCCTGCTACCATGTAGGTCCTGGGAATTGAACTAAACCCATCAGGCTTGGCTGTAAGCACCTTTATCTACTGAGGCATCTCGCCAGCCCCTTGTTTATGCTTTTGACATATAGTCACTGAAGCCAGCACCCACCAACTCAGCTAGACAGCAGGCTCCAGTAATTCTCCTTGTGCCTGGGTTACAGACACAAGCAGCCACATGCAGATCTTACAGGGGTGCCGGGGGATCTGAACTCAGGCCCTCGTGCTTGCAAGGCAGTTATTTCACCCACTACACTGTCTCCCCAGCCCCTTTCTTTGGGCTCTAGAGGATACACCTCAAGACCATTGTTACACCCAAAGATGCCTTCCTGTCCTGGAGGCCATTCCCTGGATGCTGCCATAATGCAGGATCATCTATATCTCATATCATCTTGCAGGGTGACCTGGGAGCTGGGCCTGGCTGAGATAAGAGTGTTGATCCTCCAGGTCCCTCTGCTCAAATCCAGTTGCTTCTGGACCTTCTCTGGCCTGGTCTGGGGAACATAAGATCCTCCCTTTATTTTCCACTAGGAACGTGGTTCCTTCCTTCCTCCCTCCCTCCCTTCCTTCCTTCCTTCCTTCCTTCCTTCCTTCCTTCCTTCCTTCCTTCCTTCCTTCCTTCCTCCCTCCCTCCCTCCCTCCCTCCCTCCCTTCCTTCCTTCCTTCCTTCCTTCCTTCCTTCCTTCCTTCCTTCCATGGGCTTCTCTCGTTTAGGAGATCAGAGTTTCAAAGGCAAAGCCTCTTCATCTGGAGCTTAGAGAGAAGAGTCCAGGATGCAAGGACCACGACATTAAGTCAGCGAGGCTTTAGAGAACTGGGCGAGACTTGGGAACCCAACTATGACAAAGTGGCTGGGCTGGTTAGAGAAGTCAGGTGCCAGAGGGAGAGGAATCACTAAGAACTTCTCAACCCAGACATGATTCTGATCCCAGCATGGACAGGACAGGGAAGGTAGTCAGTTGGCAGTGTGCTTGCCTAGCATGCACAAAGCCCTGGGCTTGATCTTTACTAAGGCGTACACCTGGGCACGGTGGTACACATCTGTAATCCCAGCACCCAGGAGGCAGAAACAGGAGGATTAGGAGTTGAAAGCCATCCTGGGCTATATAATGAGTTTAAGATGGGTCTAACATACAGAGCCTGTATCTCAAAAATCAGGGAGAGGGCAGGAGAAATGGACATTTGGGCTATGAGACAGCTGGGAACCATGTCAGCTGGGGAGCGTTCTGGTTGAGAATTGAGGGCAGTTTGAGAGCAGAGGGCCAGCCTCTGTCCCATCCCCTAGTGCACCTTTCCTCTCTCAATCCTGCATTCATCCAACTTGGACCTCTTGTACACCAACTACTTTCTAATACTCCCTTGGCCTTTCTGCTTCCTCTTCCTGCCCCAAACTCCTCCTGATACCCTCCCTTCTTCCCGGTCCCTGATCTCAGTTAGCAGGTGACAGGCCAGATGGTTCCTTATCATGATATTCTTCTCCCGATCCCCAGAGAACCCCATCTTGACCCACTCCCTCCACTGCAATGAGCTCTGTCCTCACTGTACCAGAAACAGGAAGTGGAAGAAGATGCTGGGGACAGAAAGACTGTGCTCAGACACCCAAGTGGCAAGCTCAAAGTAGCAGCAAGCCTCCACCATCTGGTTGGCAGGCGACCCCAACTGCAGCTTGTCCTTGAATCACATCTTGTAAAAAAAAAAAAAAAAAAATCATTTGCACATTTGAGTTCCAAGTCCCCTCAAAACGGTATAAACACCACCGTTCTGAGCACCATAAAAACCACAGCGAACATTTGTGGAGACTCAAACATGTGTATTGACATATGGCGCGAATATCACTCGCTGTGTCTTTTTAGCGTTGGACGGATACACCAGGCATCTGCGCTCAGAACGGTTTGAATGGAAAGCTTTGAGAAAAAAAAAAAAAAAAAAAAAAAGCTGAGTGAGGAGCAGGCTGTCCCAGGCTGGGCGGCTTGGCTTAGCTGCAGGGAAGCCCAGGAATGAGACAGGGATAGGGCTGGTGGCTTCAGCAAAGAGGCATAGCATGAGTTCCTAAGGGTAGGAGGACACACACACACATACACCCCTAGTTCACTCAAGCTAGACCCTCTAAAGCAATCTTTCTCTTCCTCTGTCTTCCCCCCACCCCCACCCCCACCTCAAAGGAGCAGCTTGGTCTTTTGAGCCGGGGTCAGCTCAGGAAAGCAGGCACATTTTAAGCCAGCTCTCAGGTCCTAGAGACCCCATTCACTTGTTCATTCAGCTTCCCACAGGCCATGAGCAAATTATTTAAATTTCATTTTATTCAGGGGTCAGCTAGTGGGCCCCATGGCCCACATGTAGAGGTCAGAGGACAACTTGTGGGAGTTGAACTTAACGTTTTCAGGCTTACTGGCAGACATGCTTAGCTCCTGAGCCATCTCATCGGCTCTGATCAAACTTGGAGTTTTATTTTTCTGAGACAAGGTCTCAGACTCCCTACGTAGCCGAGGATGACCTTGAACTCCTGATCCTCCTGCCTCCCCCTCCAGAGTGCTAGCATCATACCCACTTCACTCTGCATCTTTGCTGAGGAGCCCAGAGCCCCTGTCTCACTGCTCTTCACAGAGTCTCACTATGTGGTTCAGGCTGGCTGCTTCCAACTACAGATCTAAGAGCTAGGAGTAAAAACCCTGCTTCTTACCAGCTCAAGAACTGACAGCCGTCCCTAGCGGCTATCTAGGCTTTTGTAAGTCTCTCCTGTGACCCCTAACATAAGGTCAGGTTGGGGCATTTCACTTTGGGGCTGACGGAATAGTGAGTAGAGGAATTTTACACTAAACCTGATGACCTGTGTTGGCCCTCTCTCCCCGCCCCTACATGATGGGAGGAGAAAACCAACTCCACAAGTTGTTCTCTGACCGCCATATTTATATTGTGGCCCATGCATCTCCACCCCACCCACACCTGCCCCCCAGTAATAATGAGAAATACAACACTAGGGCTGGGAAGGTGGTTAAGAGCACTTGTGTCTCTTAAACAGGACCTGGGTTCAGTTCTCCGCACCTACATGGTGGTTTATTACTATCCTTCTCTCCAGGTCCAGGGGATCCAAACCCTCTTCTAGCATGTACATACTTAACAACAGGCAGGTGAGACATGCATACATATACAATACAATAAAAATAAATACATAAACAAATATTTAATTCTTTTTTTCTTTTTCTTTTCTTTTTTAATTTTTTTTGGTTTTTCAAGACAAGGTTTCTCTGTATAGCCCTGGCTGTCCTGGAACTCACTTTGTAGACCAGGCTGGCCTTGAACTCAGAAATCCGCCTGCCTCTGCCTCCTGAATGCTGGGATTAAAGGAGTGTGCCACCACACCCGGCTGAGAAGACAGAATCTTAATTGAGAAAATACTTCCATAGGATAAGCCTGTAGGCAAGTCTGTAGGTTTTGTGTTTGTTTGTTTGTTTGTTTGTTTGTTTTGACTGATAATTAACACAGGAGGAACGTAGGAGGACCGAATTTAGGGTGTGTGTGTGTGCCATTCGTGGGCAGGTGGTCCTGGGGTATCTAAGAAAGCAGACTGAACAAGCTCTTGGGATCAAGTCAGTAAGCAGCACCCTTCATGGCCTCTGCTTCAATTTCTGCTTCCAGGTTCCTGCCTTGAGTTCCCACTGTGACTTCTGCTTCATGGCAGATTGTAAAGTGTAAATAAGGCAAAACCCACCTTTTCCTCTCAGAGCTGCTTTTGGTAGCAGAAACCCTAGCTAAGTCAGCCCTTATACCCAAATCACTCCTTGGTCCCTGAGGATTGCTTATGACACGTTGATTGGGTGACTGGGAATCTACCTTAGACCTGGTAAGGGACCTAGATAAGCAAATGGTCTAGAGCTCTGGGCTGCAACAGCTAATCCTTCCACCTGGCTTTGGGAAAATAAGTCAACCTTGTAACTAGACACTGGCTCAGCGCCCACTGTGGTTCCGATTGGACAAGAAAGGAACTTTGAATTCCTTTGATACAGTGTGTCTGTAAGGAAAGGCCATGGACACAATATATCTTCCCAAAGGCTCACGGCTTGAAGTCTTGGTTCTCAGCAGGAGTATCCAATCTTTGAGATGTGGAGGGATCATGAGAGCTCTAACTAGTCAGTGGATTGATCTAGTTAGGCCAACAGTTCTCAACCTGTGGGTCGGGAGCCCTTTGGCAGTTAAATGACCCTTTCACAGGGTTTACCTAAGACCATAGGAAAACACAGAGATTTACATAACAGTAACAAAATAACAGTTATGAAGTAGCAACAAACAATTTTATGGTTGGGGGTCACCACAACACAAGGGACTATATTAAAGAGTGCCAGCATTAGGAAGTTCCTAGACAAAAGCTCTACCCCTGAGCCATATTCCTAGCCCTGGGGGATTCAAGGCAGCGGTTCCACCTCAGAACACCTTCAGAGGGCCTCAGAACCTCAATGCTTCCAGACTTAGGCTTGATGTTGTCCTTCCAGCGTCAGTTTGGGGTCTCTTCTAACTTGGATGCATGCTGCTTACAGGAAGATGCTGCCAAGAACAGCAGAATATGAACTAGAGCCTAGAATCGCTCAGTAAACTGAGGTGTGGCTCATTAGTAGAACACCTTCCTAGGAGGCCCTGGGTTCCAAACATACAATGCAAACAGTAACTTTTTTTTTTCTTCTTCTTCTTCTTTTTGGTTTCTGGAGACAAAGTTTCTCTCTGTAGTCCTGGCTATCTGTTGGAACTCACTTTGTAGATCAAGGTTGATCTGGAATTCTGCCTGTCTCTGTCTCCTGAGTGCTGGGATTAAAGGTGTGTGCTACCATCGCCTGGCACAAACAAGAAAAACATTTCAAAGGTCCCTTTCAATAAAGTTGTCTGAGCAGCCTTGGGTTCTCTTGTCCAAGCCTGAGCACGCTAGTCTCTCTCTTGGGGTATCAACGAGGGATAATTAAGCCAATACAGAGCCAGGAGCATGCATGGATACCTAAGGCAGCACTCCAACCTCACCCTGATGACTTGGTCTATCCTTGTATCCTGGTATTGTTTTGGTTTTAGGTGACAGAGGACCAACTGATGGCCAGACCCCTTGCTGTGGCTTATCAAAGGATGACCTAGAATCCCAGCTTCCTAGGAAAAGGAGGAAATTAGCCTACTGCCCTCCTACTCCTACTCGTGGCGATCACTTTCCAAATGAAGGTTGGAAAATTGAAGCAAACAGCCTAAGGGTACTGGTGGGTGACAGATAAGGGCCAGACTCAAATTGTTTAACCCTGTGTCCAGATTCGTGGCCCCTGGGTCCCTTTTCCCTCCCTGTCTATACCCAGGCATCTTTCCTTCCCTCCCCATTCTTTCCTCCCTCACCTTCCCTTTCTTTTGTTTACCTTCATCCCCATCCCCTTCTCTCCCCTTCTCTCCCCTCCCCTCTCTTCCCCTTCCTTTCTTCTTTGTTTTCTTGTAAACACACTCTCACATACCCCAGGCTAGCCTTGAACTTGAGATGTTGCCAAGAATGACTTTGAACTCCCCTCGCCTCCACCTACCACGTGTTGGGATTACAAAGCGCCACCACACCTGGTTTAAGGGGAGCTGGTGATTGAAGCCAGAGCTTTATGCCGGGTAGACAAGCAGTTTAACACCCAACTGCATTCTCAAACCACCCCCACCTTCTTTCTTGTTCCAACAGTATCTCCCTAGGCAGCCTAGATTTGCCTGAACTGCCAGGTGGCCTGGGCTGCCCTCAAACTTCAGGTCCCCTCACCCCAGTCCTGGGATAACAGGCTTGCGCCATTGCGGTCTTGACTGTCCTGTTAAAGGCAGGGAAGGATCTCTCCCTTTCCTTGCCCAGTGGGTGGTATGTAGGTGCTTACTAACTCTACAGGAAAGTGGCCTTGCCTAGTCACCTAATTGCCTGACAACTCATCCTCTTAACCATTTGGACTTGACACTGAGATAAGAATGTCTGACTTTTGATAGTGTCAAATGACTGTTGATAGTAATCAAAGCCCCAAAGGTGAATTCAAAGATCTAACCGCTTCCCTGCCCCTGACTTACCCAGCATCCTCTTGTTCAAACTTCAAGTTTGTTTGTTTTTTGAGGGGGGGTCTTCTAAACAAATCCATCTTCTTAGTTTACTCTTTGTCTTCTATCCCTTTTGTTTGTTTCTTTGTTTTTTGTTTTTTGTTTTTTTTCCCTGAGAAAGGGTTTCTCTGTATAGCCCTGGCTGTCCTGGAACTCACTCTGTAGACCAGGCTGACCTCGAACTCGTGATCCTCCTGCCTCTGCCTCCTTCAGCAAATCCTACGGGCGTGTGTCACCACTACCGGCCTATCCCTATTTTAAACCAAACCAAACCAAATTCATATTGATGGTTCAAATCCTGAACCACAGCACTTGGGAAGCAGAAGGGTTGTAAGCTCAAGACCTGCCTGTTTTCAAAATTAAAAGTGAAAATAGGAGGCTTAGCTGAGGCTCGGTGGTAGAGCCCCTGCCTTGAATCCCCCAGGGAGGGGCTGGGAGTGTGGCTCAGTGGTAGAGCCCCTGCCTAGAATCCCCCAGTGAGGGGCTGGGGGCGTGGCTCAGTGGTAGAGCCCCTGCCTAGAATCCCCCAATGAGGGGTTGGGGGTGTGGCTCAGTGGTAGAGCCCCTGCCTAGAATCCCCCAGGGAGGGGCTGGGGGCGTGGCTCTTAGTAGAACCCCTGCCTAGAATCCCCCAGTGAGGGGCTGGGGGTGTGGCTCAGTGGTAGAGCCCCTGCCTAGAATCCCCCAGGGAGGGGCTGGGGGCGTGGCTCAGTGGTAGAGCCCCTGTCTAGAATCCCCCAGTGAGGGGCTGGGGGCGTGGCTCAGTGGTAGAGCCCCTGCCTAGAATCCCCCAATGAGGGGTTGGGGGTGTGGCTCAGTGGTAGAGCCCCTGCCTAGAATCCCCCAGTGAGGGGCTGGGAGTGTGGCTCAGTGGTAGAGCCCCTGCCTAGAATCCCCCAGTGAGGGGCTGGGGGCGTGGCTCAGTGGTAGAGCCCCTGCCTAGAATCCCCCAATGAGGGGTTGGGGGTGTGGCTCAGTGGTAGAGCCCCTGCCTAGAATCCCCCAGGGAGGGGCTGGGGGCGTGGCTCTTAGTAAAACCCCTGCCTAGAATCCCCCAGTGAGGGGCTGGGGGTGTGGCTCAGTGGTAGAGCCCCTGCCTAGAATCCCCCAGTGAGGAGCTGGGGGCGTGGCTCAGTGGTAGAGCCCCTGCCTAGAATCCCCCAGTGAGGGGCTGGGGGCGTGGCTCAGTGGTAGAGCCCCTGTCTAGAATCCCCCAGTGAGGGGCTGGGGGCGTGGCTCAGTGGTAGAGCCCCTGCCTAGAATCCCCCAATGAGGGGTTGGGGGCGTGGCTCAGTGGTAGAGACCCTGCCTAGAATCCCCCAGGGAGGGGCTGGGGGCGTGGCTCAGTGGTAGAGCCCCTGCCTAGAATCCCCCAATGAGGGGTTGGGGGCGTGGCTCAGTGGTAGAGCCCCTGCCCAGAATCCCCCAGGGACGGACTGAGGACTTGACTGCAGTGCTTGCCTAGCATGTGTGAGGTCCTGGATTCCATTGCCAGCACTACAAAAAGAAAAAAAAAGAAAGAAAAGAAAGAAAGAAAGAAAAAAAAGGGCGTGCGGGGGTGGGGTGGGGGGTGGAGTTCTAAGGAACACAAAACAACCTGAAAGAAGATAAGAGGAGCATCTTTTGTCACCATCCTGGTATTCTGTCATCTGGAGCTGACTGTGTAGCTTGTGTTGGCAGGAGAGCGGGGTAATTGATCTGCTTGTGTCATCCTTCAGAATGTGCTCCTCCCTGGGCTCACGTCAGCCTCACGGTGTGGCCAGGCAGGCTGCTCTCAAAACATAAGCCTTCCGTTAGCCTGGGTAAAGGCACTGCCCTTTCTCACACAGGCTACTGAGCTCATCCATAACCTGCTTTTCTTTCATCTCTCCTCCCTTCCCTCCTTCTCTCTCTCTCTCTCTCTCTCTCTCTCTCTCTCTCTCTCTTTCTTTCTTTCTTCCTTCCTTCCTTCACACTCAGAGATCTGCCTGCTTCTGCCTCCCAAGAGCTGGGATTAAACATGTGTGTCATTCCTTCCTGCCTTCCTTTCTTTTTTTTTCTTTCCTCCCCTATTCTTTTTCTTTCCTTTGCTTTGGGACAAAGTCTCAGCAGATAGCCCGAGATGGCCTCAATCCGTAGCAATCCTTCTGCTGCTCCCCCCTCCCCCCAGTGCTGGGATGAAGGCCCAAACAAGCACGAGTGGCTTCCACAAGTCTTTTCAAATAGATTTATCCCAGTTTCTTCTCACTGGAGAAGGTGACATTCGACGGTTTTTCAGGAAGTCCTATCTACCGTGGCGTGTTGGTCTTAGACTTGAATTCTAGAGACAAGGTCATGCAAAGGAGAGATGCACAATGGTGGGACAGGGCTTGGAGTAGGGGGCCTTGACTGAGCAGGCATGTAGCTACCTATGGGGCATTTGCTAAGGGAACAGTAAGGGTCAGAGATAGAGTCTGGGATGCAGATACCCAAGGCCAAAAATAATCTTTGTTAGGCCAGGCATGGTGGCACACACTGTATTTCCACGCTCTGGAGGGAGGCAGACCAGGCAGACCTTGTGAGTTCAATGGTAGCCTGGTCTATATAGTGAGTTCCAATCCAGCTAGGACTACAAAGTGAAATCCTGTCAAAAAATAAAATAAAAGAAACAGGGGCTGGTGAGATGGCTCAGTGGGTAAGAGCACCCGACTGCTCTTCTGAAGGACCAGAGTTCAAATCCCAGCAACCACATGGTGGCTCACAACCATCCGTAACAAGATCTGGCGCCCCCTTCTGGAGTGTCTGAAGACAGCTACAGTGTACTTACGTATAATAAATAAATAAATCTTTAAAAAAAAATAAAAAAAAAAATAAAAGAAACAAAAAGCCACTGGGCGTGGTGGCACATGCCTTTAATCCCAGCACTCGGGAGGCAGAGGCAGGCAGATTTCTGAGTTCAAGGCCAGCCTGGTCTACAAAGTGAGTTCCAGGACAGCCAGGGCTATACAGAGAAACCCTGTCTCAAAAAAGAAGAAGAAGGAGGAAGAGGAGGAGGAGGAGGAGGAAACAAAAACCCAAACATCATTACCTCCCCATGTGGTGTCATACACTTGTAGTCCTAGCACTGAGAGCATTTAAGAGGCTGAGGCAGGAGGATTTCTTTGAGTTCAAAGCCAACCTGAATCATATAATGAATTCTAGCTCAGCTGTCCAGGCAACAGTGTAAGCTCTCCTCTCAACAAAACAAGATGGGTCCTCCTGAAGAAGTACTCACCCTGCAGACAGCAGGAGCTGGCAGAGTTCGAGCCCCAAAACCCACACGAAGAAATGCCGAGTGTAAAGGGCTTTCACTGTAACCATAGTTCCTCAGCACGTAAGGAGAAAGCCAGGCTCACTAATGTTTACTGGCCAGCTAGCTCGGCTTAACTGGGGAATTGTAGGCCAAGAAGAGATCCTGTCTCAGAAAAGAGTTCTAGCACTTGGAAGGTAGAGACAGGTGAGTTCTCTCTGTGAGTTCTGGGCCAGAGCTACATAGTGAAACCCTGTCTCAAAAACAAAAATAAGGGCAGACCGAGGAATGACACCCAAAGTTGCCCTGTAGGCCCCATATTCATGTGTACCTGCAACACACACACACACACACACATTCATGCACACACACACACATACACACACACCTGATATCTCTTTGGGTCTCTGACTTGTCTCCTGCTTCATGATAAGAAGCAGTAGCAGGTCCTACCCCAGACTTGCTATAAGGCCAATGTGTGATCATGGCCTTTCAGGAGCGTTGCACGCCATAAGGTCTTCCTCAGCAAGTAAGGAGAAAGCCAGGGTATGGGCAAGATGGTTTAGACTAGACAGACAAATGCAGAAGTGTCTCAGAGACTCCACCACCTTGCGCACTTCACCAGGATGAGCCGTTACATCAAGACAGCTCTGGATGTAGACAGGAAGCATTATGGTCCTTGCATCCCAAGAAAAATAGAAAAGAGCATCGGTGAGCTGGCTCAGTCAGAAAGGTGCTTGCTGCCAAGCCTGATAGCCTGAGTTCGATTCCTGGGACCCACATGGTAAGAGAGAATTGACTTCTGAAAGTTGTTCTCTAATTTCCACATGTACATCCTGACACAACACATCTACACACACACCCATTACATAAATAAACAAATAAATACATAATATATAAATATAAAAATAAATACATAAATATAACTTAACATTTTTATGTAAAAAAAATGTATCTACTTAAAGAGGTCAGAGGGCTGGAGCTATCTATGGCTTAGTTGATAGAGCACTTGCCTAGAGAAAGAGAGGCTGCCAGTTACAGACACTTCCGGGTCCTTCCCAAGCAGGCAATGACATCTGGTAAACCCATTGTCTGCTATTCTGTGGGGAAAGAAAAGTGTTAGACGGAGATTGCCTAACGTGTTCTCTCTCTCTCTCTCTCTCTCTCCCTCTGCCTTTTCAGTTCTTGTGAACGCAACAAAATAACAGCTGTTCATAATTTCATGCATAGAGAACTATGTAAATCTCTGTGATGAAAATGTGTTGCGTTTCTTGTTTCTTGCAGAGGAAGTGTGCCTGCCGGAGACACAGCCTGCTCGGCATACAGTTGTGAAAGCTCACATGCAGCTTGGAGTTGATTGAAGCCTGTGTTCCACGGGGACTACTCACTGCTCAATTTGGGAATGAGTCTGGGCTACCAGATAGTAAGCGGCTTCCAGATCTATCTCTGTCAGCCAGGGTGGTTTGAAGGCCAAGAGTCTTGGTTCCAATTTAAGCTGGGTCTCCTCTGACTGACACATTAGACTCAGTAGTGTGTGAGTGTGTACATGCATGTGTGCATGTGGTGTGTGTGTGTGTGTGTGTTCAGCTGTAGAGGTGAGAGGACAACTTTTGGGAGTTGGTTCTCTCCTTTTACCATGTGGGTGCTGGGGGTCAAATTCAGGTCAACATCAGGTTTGGTGGCAAGTGGCACGCGCTACCCACTGAGCCATCCTGCCTGCCCTGACTTTGTATTTTGAGACAGGGTCTCTTTCTCCCTGAACCTGTAGATCACTGATTCAGCTAGGCTGTGCTAGCCCTCGAGCCTCAGGGACCCTTCTATTTCCACCTTACCACTGCCAGGGTCCCAAGCAAATGCCATGATCGATCTCCCAGTTCTTTTATGTATGTGCTGGAGAACAAACTCAGGTGCTCACTCTTGTATACTAAGCACTTTATCAAAACCTCCCCAGACCTCTGTGTGTTCTTTCGACTGTGGCTACATGGGAATAAAAACACTTATATTTCAGAGAACATCTGTATAACAGTTATGTACCTGTGTATTTATTCACTTCTAACAACCCCTATTTAGGAAGGTCAACCATATGTACAGTGTTTAAAACATCTACTCATTTTAATTAACAACTTCATACATGCACAGTGTCAATTTAATCTTAGGGACACCCCCCCCCATGCTCTTCTTATGTTTTTACAGGTATTTTTGCACACCCACGTATGTAAGCAAGCTTGTACAATGATGCATGTGTGGAGGTCAAAGGGCGGCCTCAAGGGTCAGTCTCTGCCTTTTCCCCCTTGTTTAAGACTCCACTGCATACCCAAGGCAAGCTGGCCCTTGAACTTCCTGGGATTGTTCTTTCTCTCCCTCCCCGCTGGCTTTGCAGGCATGTTCAGGTCTGGCTTGCTATGGGTCCTGGGGAATTGAACTCAGTTCCTCACACTTAAATAGCAAGTGCTTTACCCACTGAGCCATGTCCTGATTCCTGTTTACAGACTTTGTCTCCTACTTGGAGGAGGTCAAAAGGAGATGGGGAGGGTGGAGGAGGGAAGGGTGGAGGGGTGGAAAGAACAGGGTGGGGTGAGGGTCAGGATGGGGGTTGTGAAGAAAGGACTGGAGACTAGACCCCAAGGGCGCTTGGTCATCATCTGTATTTTGAGGTTCTACACTTGACCTGCTGCCCTGGTCCCTGCCACCTGTCTGATGATGTTAGGTCAGGCACTGCTGGAGGCAACTCTGAGACAGTTTCAAGTGTAGCCGCCTTAGTGGGATTTGGCCACATGGAAGACCCGCCAACGCTTTCGTGGAAGTGAGGGGAGCGGTGGTGAGCAGCAGAGGACGAAGCTAAAGCATCAGCAAGGCCACTAAAAACAAAGTCTGAGGACGAAGCATGTTTTGTAAGGTGTTAAACTTGAAGTGATTCTCCTGCCTCAGCCTTGCCAAGGCTGGGATTACAGAGGCGTCTCCACCTGTGTGTGAGTGTACATGAGTCTGGGCACTCCTGGGAATTCTCTCCTTCCACCCTGGGGGTTTTAGGAACTGAACTTGGGTCATCTGCCTTGGCAGCACATGCCTTTCCCCTAAGCCAATGCGTCTCAACCTTGCTAATGCTGTGTGTGACCCTTTGATACAGTTCCTATTGTGCTGACCCCCCCCCAACCATAACATTGTTTCCACTGCTACTTTATAACTATAATGTTGCTACCATTATGAATCATAATGTAATTTTTTTTTTTTTGGTTTTTTTCGAGACAGGGTCTCTCTGTGTAGCCCTGGCTGTCCTGGAGCTCACTTTGTAGACCAGGCTGGCCTCGAACTCGGAAATCCGCCTGCCTCTGCCTCCCAAGTGCTGGGATTAAAGGTGTGCGGCACCATGCCCTGCAATGTAATTATTTTTGGAGATGTAGGTTTACCAAAGGGGTCACAACCCTCAGGTTGAGAACCACTGCCCTAAGCCATCTTCACTGGCCTCCTTAGCCTTATTTGAGGGTTTCCCCTTTCCTTCTGCCACTGAAGACATTTGAACACACGACTCCCCCTTGAAGTAGCAGAAACTCGGTTACTAGAGAAATAAAGATTAGCTATGAGTTTAAAATCATGCACAATTATATACATGCACACAGCACACACCTACACGTCAATCACATATCAATCACACATTCAGGGGTGGGGGAAACAAACAAACAAACAAAACCTAAAACAATAACAAAAGATCATATTCTGGGCCAGCCAAGAAGGCTCAGCACTAAAGGTGATTATCACCGTGGATGAAGACCTGAGTTCGATCCCCAGGACCCACGTGGTAGAAGGAGAGAACAGACTTCCAAAAAATAAGTCATCCTCTGGCCTCTATGTGCATGCAGGAGCATGCCCACGCCCACCCACATATATACAGACAGAACCCATAAATAAAGTGAATGTTAAAAAGTGTTGGGTAGGTGAAAGGGTTCAGTAGACAGAGGAGCTTGCCACCAAGTCAAACCACACCAAGTTTGAGCCCCAGGACCCACATGGTTGAAAGAGAGAATGATTCCTGCAAGCTGTCCTGACTTCCACATGACTGATATCGGTACACTCACCACCCATAACCCCAACAAGCTCATAAGTACACACACACACACACACACACACACACACACACACACAAATGGGTTCTTATGATTTTTGTAAGTGATTGTTCCACCAAGCAAAGCAAACTGAATCATCAAATTGGCTCCATCACTGATAAGCCCCAGAGTAACCGCCACCTCCCAATACCCAGCCTTTCTTATCTTGGATCACAGTAAGCAGAAAAACAAGTGGGGAAAAAAAATCCTTAAATAATTACGGAGGTGGGCAGAGTTTATTTTGTGATTGAAGTAGTTGATAACGCTTGTATAAGGACTAAAAAACATGTCCTATAAAAATGTAATCTGAAGATTTTTGTTGTAGAAAAAAAATCTGTGAATCACAAATTACGAAAAACATCAGCAGGCAAGGCTGTGGACAAGTTGCTGCAAGCATCTCCGGCATCCGATGAGCTCACGCCTGGGTCCGGCTTGGCTTCAGTAGTGTTGGGCTTCTATCAGATTCACAACTCTAGGCTGCCTTGATGCTGGCTTCAGGCCTTGCCCTGATCATTTCCCATTGCCAGGTGTTGGGGGAAATATAGTAAAAAAACAAAACTTGGCTGGACACCTGAGACCACAATTAGAGGTGGACCATATTGTGTTTCAAAAAAAAAAAAAAAAAATTCTTAGCCGGGCAGTGGTGGCACACACCTTTAATTCCAACACTTGGGAGGCAGAGGCAAGCAGATTTCTGAGTTCAAGGCCAGCCTGTGAGTTCCAGGACAGCCAGGGCTATACAGAGAAAACCCTGTCTCAAAGAAAAAAAAATATTTTACTCCCTTAAAACGGCCTCTAGTTATATAACCTGAGATGGTGATGTGCTCACTCTGTAGCCCAGGCTAGCTTTGAACTTGAGATCCTCCAGGTAGGTGCCACTACACCTGGACACATACTGTCCCTCTCCCTCTTTCCCTCTGCCTCTCCCTCTCCCCCTCTCTCTCCCTCTCACACTATGTAGCTCTGGCTGTTCTGGAATCCATCCTGTAGACCAGGCTAGCCGTGAACACACAGAGCCGCACCTGCCTCTGCCTCCCAAGTGTTGGGATTACAGGTGTGCTATATCGAGTACAGTTTGTCTAAGTTGTAAATATAAAGAAAGAGATCTTAGGCTGAGGGTAGCTCCATGTAGAGGACTTGTCTAGAATGTAGGATGCTCTGATTCAAGCCCTAGCAAAGGGGTGGGAGTGGAGGGGAAGATCGAGGCAGAGATAAAAATAGTGATAGACAAAAAGGGATGGGGAAGGAGAGGGAAGGCAGAGGAGAAGGGAAAAATGAGGAAGAAAAGAGGGGAGGAGAGTAGAAGAGAGAATATAGGGGAAATGGAAGGAAGGGAAATAGGGAGAGAGAGAAAGAGAGAGAGAGAGAGAGAGAGAGAGAGAGAGAGAGCTCCATACTTGGCTTGGTTAAAAAAATTCCCCATTGAGCTGGGCATGGTGGCTCACACCTTTAATCCCAGCACTCAGGAGGCAGAGGCAGGCAGATTTCTGAGTTCCAGGACAGCCTGGTCTACAGAGTGAGTTCCAGGACAGCCAGGGCTACACAGAGAAACCCTATCTTGAAAAAACAAAACAAAACAAAACAAAAAAAATCCCCATTGATTCAGAGACACACACTTTTAATCCCAGCACTCAGGAAGCAAGCAAGGGCAATTGGGTCTCTATGAGTTGGAGTCTACATAGGGAATCTTTGTTTCAAAAGAAACATAAAAAGAACATTCTGTTAGCAGACTAGAAGGGCTTGAGGTGTCTGAGTGGACTCTGACCAGTCAAAGAAACATGATCTCTACCAGTGTGTGGTGCAGTTTTGGGGAGCAGGCAGAACACTGGAGTGCTGAGGCAGGAGAAGGGACAACATGCCGAGTGGGGAGAGATGAACTACATAGCAAACAGGGAATGTCATAGAAGTTACCCGGACTTGGCAGCATTTCAGGACCCTGATCTATCTTGACCATGGCAACTTGCTCCATATATCCAGTAAACTTGAGACCACAAACACCCAGATTAAAAGAATAAAGGAAAAAGGACGACAGAGGGTCTACACAATTGTCCCCAAATACCTTTTCATTCTGATATACATCCAAGGCCAGGATATTCTGATATTCATTTCCATGGTGACACCATTTATGACCTAAAAGCCCCAAATGCAGAAATGAATAAATTCACATGGCCTTAATTCCATTCTTCTCCTTTCTTTGTTTTGGGGACACTGGGAACCAAACCCAAAATCTTCACAGGCTACCCCTGTGCTTTTCTGCTGAGCCACGCCCCCAGCCCCTCCCTGGGGGATTCTAGGCAGGGGCTCTACCACTGAGCCACGCCCCCAGCTCCTCTCTGGGGGATTCTAGGCAGGGGCTCTACCACTGAGCCACGCCCCCAGCCCCTCCCTGGGGGATTCTAGGCAGGGGCTCTACCACTGAGCCACGCCCCCAGCCCCTCCCTGGGGGATTCTAGGCAGGGGATCTACCACTGAGCCACGCCCCCAGCCCCTCCCTGGGGGATTCTAGGCAGGGGCTCTACCACTGAGCCACGCCCCCAGCCCCTCCCTGGGGGATTCTAGGCAGTCATTCTATTGCTGAGCTGTATCTCTAGGTTAAGAGTTTCACATTAATTAAGCTAATTCAATCTAAATTAAGCTAATTTATTTCTTCTTCCCTCCTCAACCCTCTTTCAAAAATTAATCTATTTTATGTGTGTGAATTTTATTTATTTTTGTCTGCATGTGTATCTGTGCACCATGGGCACGCCTGCTGACTGAGGAAGCCAGAAGGTGTTGAATCCCCTGAAATTAGAGTTGCAGACAATTGTGAACTGCCATGTGGATGCTGGGAACTTCCAAACCCAGCTCCTCTAGAAGAGGCCAGATCCTACTTTTATTTTTAAATGTGTGTGTGCAGGGGCCAGATGAAGGTAGAAGAGCCACTGGATTCCCTGGAGCTGCAGTCACCTGACATGCGTGCGGTGACCTGGACATGACCTCTGCAAGCACTCCTAACCCTGAGCAGGCCATCTTGCCCCAGGTTTTTGTTTGTTTCTTCATTTTGAGTCAGGCTTTCACTCGGTGGCCCAGGCTTGCCTGGAACTCCTGCATCAGCTTCCTTAATGGCAGAATCCAGACCTATGCTATTCCACTCAGTCCTCCCGGAAAGACAGGGAAATCAGGGAGACTCGGTTTTGTGAAGCCACCCCAGGCTGAGAAATTGAGCGCCTGTGGAGGACCAGCATCTCCTAGGAAGAGCTCTGGATCCTATCGTCTTTGGAGTCTGTTCAGAGGACTTGGGGTGGCCTTCATCCACCATGGGAAGCTGCTGGGCTCACAAGGCTGCACCCTAGGTTTCTCCTTGAGTGAGTATTTGGAATGTGGGACTCACCCAAACACTTGCCTGCAACACATCGTTTACTCCCACCGCACATCTGAAGAGAGCACAAAGTCAGTGGTAACCCCCAGCTTCATCCCACAGCGCGGCTCCACCCCCAGCATGGCTCCACCCACAGCGTGGCTCCACCCACAGCGTGGCTCCACCCCTTTAACTAGGCTCCTAGGAGTGTGAAGCCTGTTCCCATCACCAGCCCTGCAGAAACCTGCCATCCTAGCACTCTGGAGATGTGGGCAGGAGGATCAGGAGTTCAAGGTCACCCTCCGTTACTTAGACCACTCAGGGCCAGTCTGAGCTCATCAAAATTAAAAAGAGGGGACAACTGTTGAGTGACGGCTCAGTGGTTAAGAACCCTTACAGACCTTATAGAGGACCCCAGTTCAGTTTCCAGCGTCTTTGCTGACCACTTATGTCTTCAACTTCAGAGGGTAAAATGTCCTCTCCTGACTTCTAAAGGCACCTATACTCATGTGCACAGAACCCACCCGCATATGCATAATTATAAAATAAAATAAGCTAAGCATGGTGGAGCCTTTAATCACAGCACTCAGGAGGCAGTGGTAGGCATATCTCTGTGAGATCAAGGACACCCTAGTCTACAGGACAAGTTCCAGGACAGCCAGTGTAACCCAGTCCCCCTGCCCTGTCCCCAAAAAGGCAATACTAAAACTAAGTAATAAACCTTTAAAATTTGTCTTTTCGTAGAAAAAAAATAGCTTTCTTTCTTTCTTTCTTTCTTTCTTTTTTTCTTTCTTTCTTTCTTTCTTTCTTTCTTTCTTTCTTTCTTTCTTTCTTTCTTTCTTCTTCTTCTTCTTCTTCTTCTTCTTCTTCTTCTTCTTCTTCTTCTTCTTCTTCTTCTCCTCCTCCTCCTCCTCCTCCTCCTCTTCCTCCTCCTCCTTCTCCCTCTCCTTCTTCTTTTTCTTCTTCTTTTTTCAGAATATCTTTCAATCCAATCTTTTTAGGAAGCCTAAGTAAATGACTTACTCTCCAAATAGGAGCAGGAGGCACCTTGATAATGGGAAGTGGTGGGGGGTTGCTTATGGTAGTTCCTTCTTTACAGAGCTGTCTGTATTGATTAACCAAACTGATGGCTGCCAACTGTCCCACTCCTTCATGCCACACATTCTCAGACATAATGTGTGTGCATCTGGGGTGGAGCGAGGGATGGTGGAACTGAGTAATATTAAAAAAAAAAAAGAATAGAAAAAGAGGCAGGAAACAACACGATTGCATTAAGCAGCACGTTCTTCTGCCACGGACAGCTGGTGATGGCGGAGCTTTCAATCTTTTATTTTGTCTGAGGAGAGCAACGAAGTCTGGTGTTTAGCTCTACTTTGTATTGATTTTGGAAATGACAAGGAAAATTTCAGAAACTCAAACAAACTCGGAGACATTTGTGAAGCAAGAGCTCTGACATGACTGTGTCCCAAGAGAACTTGGGCGCTCTCTCTCTCTCTCTCTCTCTCTCTCTCTCTCTCTCTCTCTCTCTGCATTTCATTGGTGACTAGTCAGTTCACTTAGGGATTTCAATTGAAAGTGCTTCTATGGGACTCAGGAATGGCTAAGCAGTAAAGGTGCTTGCCACCTAACTAAGGACCTGCGTTCGATTCTCCCAGGGCCCACTTGGAGAAAAGAGAGAGCTGACTCTTTCAAGTTGTCCTCTGACCTCCACACACTCACCACACACTTATTAAATGAGTGTTAATAAGAATAAAACTCTCCTACCACTTATATTAAAACATAAGAAATAAACTCCATAAATAAGGCAAGCTGGTAAGAGCATGCCCTGATAACGCCATGCAGAATGCGGAAATACAGTTTTCAAACATCTGCAATTATGAAAAATACAATAACCAAGCAGGCAATGTTTCAAATTAAATTCCTAAATGTACATTTCATTTGACTTCATAAAACATCACTTACATTCCAGTCATCCCACTTAATTATTAAAAAGTCCCATCCAACCGGATTAATAACCACGAAAAAGATGCTTGTCTCGATGCAAAGTTCCCCCCTGCCCAGCAGAGTGCTTCATTATGAAGACAATCCCTCATTCTAGAATGTTCTTCTGTCCCTCAAAGACTTGCCGTTAACTCATCTTTAAGGCTGTAAATTATTTACATCAGAAGCAAAGAGACTCTTCGCCAGACAGAAATGATGACACCCGTGTGCTGGCTTATGTTTTATCTTTTGTATATTGCATTCTGAGCATCTTTTTAAACCCAAGCAAGCTGTAAGGATTTATAATTAATAAGTATTCAAAAGTGAGCCAGGTGCTCTGGGAGCTGAGGCAGGAGGATCTCCAGTTTGAGGAGAGTATGGGCTACAGAGTGAGTTTCAGATTGGCCGAGGTAATATATAGTGTGAGACCTTACCTTTGGAGAGTAAAGGTGCTTACTCACAACCCCTGACAACCTGGGTTTGGTCTCTGGGACATATATAGTGGAAGGAGACTGTCCATAAGCTGTCCTTTGACTCCAAACACCCACTGTGGCACAAGCATGGGCATAGAGACATTCATATACATACACAAACACATATCCATTCACTCACTAAGTGCAAAGGAAATTAAAACAATTTAAGAATAATAATTTTAAAAAGAATTCAAAGTGCGCCTCAGCTAACAGTGAGACTCTGCCTCTAAACATCAAATAAATTGATAAATAATAAATAAACATACTAATAAACAAACAAACTGAGATCTGTGTTTGAATGGGAAAAACTAGTCTTTTCATGTGCTGGCCACCTCACAGACACTGGGTGTACGTTTTTTTATTATCCAATCTATGTGCATATGGCAAGTGTGATTGCTCCCATTTTACAGATGGGGACAAGAGAGACTTAGTAAGGCAGTCTATTGGAAGCCACATATTTTGTCACATCATTTGGATTCTTTCTTACTAATTTTTGTTGCTGTGGCAATAATCGTTTATCATAATTTCCAATATTGTTGCTGACATTGAAGTTTACAGACATGATTTGGCTGCTGTTGGATCACTAGCAAGTTTAGTACCTGATGTGAGCCATGAGGTAAGTTTGTTCTTCCAAACTTAGCACCTAGTTTCATCCTTGATACCTGTTGGAGATACTGGGCTTTTGTTTGTTTTGTAGTACTGAAGGTGAAATGGGGTCTCACATCTGTAAGCAAACCCTCTACAACTTTGTCATACCCGGAGCCCCTCTAGGGCTCTGCTGGGAGGTGCTCTACCACTGAGCCACGCCCCAAGCCCCTCACTGGAGGATTCTAGGCAGGGGGTCTCCCACTGAGCCACGCCCCCAGCCCCTCCCTGGGGGATTCTAGGCAGGGGCTCTACCACCAAGCCACACTCCCAGCCCCTCACTGGAGGATTCTAGGCAGGCACTAAATCATGCCCCGAACTCCTTTTGAAATTTATATTTAAATACAAAGGTTTCATAAATTTTCCGGGCTATCTTTGCATTTACTCTGTAGTCCAGGTCGTCCTTGGGGTTGCTATTCTGTTAGCCTCTTGAGTACATAGAATGACAAGACTTTGCCACTAGGCCTGTCTTTATCATGTATGAATGGATGGCTTGCCAGGCTAACCTCCCAGGCTAGAGCTTGCTGGCTAGACAGCTAGCCGGGAGGAGGCAGGAAGTTCCCGTCTGATTTCTACAGAGTTTTTGAAGTGCCGGCTGTCCTTTGGAGCTGCTTGCCTCCTGGATGGTTGTTGCAATCTTGGCCTCGAGACACAAAACAAGGAGCCCTCAGTTGCCTGGTGGGATGTGAGGTGGTAGGTGGGAAGACTGGTTTATTAGGCTTCTGGGTCTTTGGACTTGGAGCAGCTTTGGTGAATCACTGGACCACTACCTCTAGCGAGTTGGGGAGGTGAGAGTCCAGAGGCTTAGGAATCTGGGAAAGACAAGTAAGTCCATTGCCATGGTTACAGCCAAGCCCAGTGCACCAAAGGGTGTGTGTATGGAGGAGGAGTCAGGACAGACACTTCTCCTGCTCAGTTTGTTCACAAACAAGGAGGGGAGGTTGTCCAGGAAGTCCACTTGAACCACTGTGATTTACTCTTAACTTACAGGACATTAAAGGGACCTTGACTCAGAGCCCTCTAGCCAGACTGAAAACTAACTATGACCTGAGAAGGCTTTTTCATGAGTGACAAAACTGGCTTACCAGCAGTTTCCCCTGAGGTCAAAAAAGCTGCAGGCTTCTGTTGATTTCATCACCATCCATGAAGGCAGGTGTGTGCGGTCACTTCAGGCCTCTCTGCTCCTTCTTTGTGAGTGGACTGAGAGAGGTGAGAATAGGCAAGAGCACTGTTCTCATCTAGGAGGCAACTTTTTATTTTGTCTTCTTATGTTACTCAGGATGGAACCTAGGGCCTCCGATACAGGATAAGCAAGCATTCTTTCACAGACCAGAGAACTATAGGCAGGAGCTCTACCACTGAGCCATGCCCCCAGCCCCTCCCTGGAGGATTCTAGGCAGGGGCTCTACCACTGAGCCACGCCCCCAGCCCCTCACTGGGGGATTCTAGGCTGGTGCTCTACCACTGAGCCACGCCCCCAGCCCCTCCCTGGAGGATTCTAGGCAGGGGCTCTACCACTGAGCCACGCCCCCAGCCCCTCACTGGGGGATTCTAGGCAGGGGCTCTACCACTGAGCCACGCCCCCAGCCCCTCCCTGGGGGATTCTAGGCAGGGGCTCTACCACTGAGCCATGCCCCCAGCCCTTCCCTGGGGGATATAGGCAGGGGCTCTACCACTGAGCCACGCCCCCAGCCCCTCCCTGGGGGATTCTAGGCAGGGGCTCTACCACTGAGCCACGCCCCCAGCCCCTCACTGGGGGATTCTAGGCAGGGGCTCTACCACTGAGCCACGCCCCCAGCCCCTCCCTGGGGGATTCTAGGCAGGGGCTCTACCACTGAGCCATGCCCCCAGCCCCTCCCTGGAGGATTCTAGGCAGGGGCTCTACCACTGAGCCACGCCCTACCACTGAACCATACCCTCAGTCCCATCACTGGGGAAGGGGTTCTAGGCAGGAGAGTGGAGAGTCCTAGACCAGCCTAGGCTATCTCACAAGACCTTGTCTCAAAAAACAAAAGTCTGAGCTATGACTATTGTAAGACACATTTGGTCTAGTGAACAAAATTAATTGTTGCTATGACAAGAATTAGGCACAATTAGTGAGCAGACATACTGAAGGAAGGGTGTGGCCAAGGATCCCTTCAGGAATGAGGAAGAAGAAGCAAAACCGAAACTGGCTAAGAGCCAGACACGGTGGCACATGCTTGTAATCTCAGCACTCAGGAGGTGGATGCAGGAGGATCAAGAGTTGAGGGTCAGCATGAGTTACAGGAGACCCGATCTCAAACAAGAGTGTCTTGTGCCAGGCCTAAAGCTTTCAGTATAGTAAGTAACTCAATTAATCCTAGCAAAAATCCCACAGGGTCCTTTTGATAATTATGAGGAGGCGGAAGCTGTTTTGTTTTGTTTTATTTTGTTTTGTTTTTGACAAGGTCTCATATACTTCAGGGTAGTCTTAAACGCTCTATACAGACAGGATAACCACGACCTCTGTTTAAAAATTAAATTCTTATTTCTGTGGATGCACATGTGTTTGTGAGTATGTGCATCTAAGTGCGGGTTCCTGTGATGGCCAGAGAGGGCGCTGGATCCCTAGGAGCTAGAGTGTAGGTTACTGTGAACAATCTTATAGGAGTATTGGCAACTAAACTGAGTTTTTCACTCAGAGTAAGTGTGCTTAATTGCTGAGCCACCTCTAAGCTGCCTCTACCCCTGAGTGCTGGGACTATAGACATGCACCATGCTAGGTTTATGCATGTTGTAGATGGAACCAAGGCTTTATTTATGCCTGCTGGGTAAGCAATCTACCAACTAATGCATGGCCACCCCCACCCCACCCCTTTCTTTTTTATCCCAGCATTGGGAATTAAACCTGGGACATTGCATACACTAAGTAAGCTTGATCTATCACTGTGCTACATCCCTAGCCTAGACACTGTATGCTTTATTTTATATCTATATTCCAGGTGTGGTGGCACACATATTTAATCCTAAGCATTGTGAGGCAGAGGCAGGCTATGAGTTCAAGGTCAACCTGGTCTACATAGCTAGTTCCAGGCCAGCCAGAGCCTCATAGCAAGAGACCCCCAAACACATCAAAACCCTTTACATATTTTTTTCCTTTAACTTTATTTTATACATATACGTGTTTTGCCTGTACAAATGTTTGTTCACCACATTTGAGCAGTACCCTTGAAGGCTAGGATGAGGTGTTGGAGCCACTGGGACTGGAGTTACAGACAATTATGAGCCACCAATAGGGGTGCTGGGAATTGAAATGGGTCATCTGGAAGAATAACCACTGAGCCACTTCTCCATCCCCAGAGACTGTTCTTAGCCCTTCACTGTTTCACCATCAATATGGGAAGAGCAGTTTATATTAAGTTAGTACTGAGGACACTGAGGTAGACCAGTTAGTAACCGGTTCAAAGTTACCCAGGGAACACACTGCCCGCATAGTGTGTGGTTCATGCCCCACCGTTGTTTGTGCCTTCTCAGGGCTCAGAGACACAAGAGCACCGAGCTCTTTTAGCTTCAGCTGCAGCAGTAGCAACCTGGATTGTTCCAGGGAGCCGGGGTAGGCGGGTTTTGAGGAGAGGCAGCGACAGGAAATTTGGTCTATTGTTTAAAAGAAGAGGTGCAAACAAGTCCTGGACTTTGAAGTGCTGAATAACAGATTCCTCTGGGAGCAGAAAGGCAAGAAGCTACAAGATTCCTGAGCTGGTGTCAAACGCACTGCTCTAAGGACGACGGGGTGTGTGTGTGTGTGTGGGGGGGGGGGGTGGATGTGGTGACCTTAGGAGAAACTGGGGCAGGATTTGTTTGAGACAAATGGATCTTAAATAAATCAGGCTGCATCAGATGACAAGGAAGGAATATGGGGTCACTTTTTCTCCCCCACCCTTTTTCCTTAGGAAGCTCGTTTTTGAAGAAAGTGTGCAACTCAAGGAGTGGGGCGCTCCCTAGTAAAAACACAGAGCGATTCCAAAAGCAAATAGAACCAGACTTTGCCACCCGCTCCGACTCAGGTGGTAATAAAACTGGTGATCTGATCAACCGTAGCTTGTGTAAACTGATCCTGACTCCCACTCACGAGCCCGTATTAAATTGAGGAATGCTGAAAAGCAGAGATACCCGTTTGAAATTAGTTCCAATTGGTTCCCTAAACTGCCCGCCTTGAACTCCCATATCTGCGACCCCTCCCTTCTCAAGGTGGAAGCCAGAGTAGGCTAGTTAATCAGATTCTCCCACCCTTGCCAGACAGTCCATTAAATCAGACTCCCCTTGCGTGAGGAAGAGCGAACCTTGGGCAATTATTAAGTAGATTCTCAATGACGACTAGGAAAACAGCCTCTTCCAGCCGTCTAGATTGCCAAACCGCCAACCCCGCTGTACTTAAGGGGGACTTTTGACTCTCCTCATTGTCTTTGCAATCAATGTTTCATTCAAGAGCAAGGTCAAGCTATCCATTTTTATGATAGATGCCCTGGACCAGGGTGTCTGGAGCCTCCACTACCACAGAAAGATGTCTGCAGACAAGAACGCCGCTGCCAAGGATCTCTGGCAAGCCGGCTGCTGCAAGGTAGGACCACAATCCCTCCCGGGTCAGCAATACCGAGGGTTACCTGCAGGGGCGGGGAAGATACTCTCTGTGGGACACCCTGGTTGGTTCTGACTAGTAGAGAGAAGGTCAGGGTGGATTAGGTCTGGGTGGTACAGAAGACCCTGACATAGGGGCTGGGGGTTGTGTCTCAACGATAGAGTATTTACCGGCTAGACACTAGGCTCTGGAATTCATCCCCAGCTTTGCCAACCCTCTCTGAATCTCTTCCTACCTGGAAAACCTGCTCCCAAGGCCTAGCTAGAGACACACTTGTTGAAAACCCAGTGTCTAATAAAGGCAGGGATTAGGTGTTTTTTATAGGCAGAGAGAGGGCTCTTCCAAGATTGTGACTTCCCACCCCAGGATGTCCCACGTGGCTCTATTCCTGACCCTCTGCCGAGAGTTCCCATAAATGTTTTATAGCTGGAGGTTGAGGGTCAGGCTCAGAAGTTCCCAAGGGGAAGGAAGTAGAAGACAGACACATGGCTGGGTTGGAATGAGACTGGTGTTCCATTCTCTTGAAGTCCCAAGGGTGTTCGTTTGGGGCCATAGTAACACACCTTTGTAGGTTTGCGCACAGATATTTTCTTGTGCATACCATTTATTATCAAACATAGCTGATGTTCCTCCAGGGAGACTTGTGTGTGTGTGTGTGTGTGTGTATGTGTATATATATGTATTTGCATATATATATATATATGTGTATATGTGTAGTATGTGTGTATGTGTATATATGTATTTGTATATATATATATGTGTGTGTGTATGTATAGTATGTGTGTGTGTGTTTGTGTGTCTTTGGGGGTAGGAGGTCTTCACAGAATCTTGGGCTTTCTAATGCAGCTAGTCTAGCTGGCTAGCAAACCCTAGAGATGTATCCTCCCGTGTCTGCCTCCCAAGTGCTGGGATTATGGGTGCCATGTGCCTCTAGATCAAGCTTTTTTTTACCTGGGTTTGCACCCAGCTTCTCATGCTTGTGTGACAAGCCCTTAGCCAACTGAACTGTCTCCCCAGGGAAATTAAAAATATTTTCTTACTAAGTTTTGTGTGTGTGTGTGTACCACTTATGCTGATTCTCTCTCACTCTATGGGTTTTGGGGATTGAACTCAGTTTTTCAGGCTTGGTAGCAAGCATCTTTAACCACTGAGGTATCTTGCTGCCCTACCCTCTAGAGATAATTTTAAATTCTCTTTAATGCAGGAATCATTGTATTTCCAACCACCTTGCTCTACTATACCTCAGAAAGCATGAATACATGTACACACACACACACACACACACACACACACACACGCATGCACGCACCATCGCTGGCGGCCTGACCCAGCTCTCAGTAAAGTAGCAATCACAGATAGGAGTCTACTTTATTTCCCATCATATTCAGAAAAGGCAGGGGTTTTTGTTTCACTGTATGTGGTTGTGGTCTTGGCCCGGATTTCTCAAATAAAAAAAGTCCCAGCAAAAACAGAACTTTGACTATGAGGCTAGCCCCTTGCCAAAGTCAGACCTACCCAAAACACATCTCGAACTGGTAATAAGTGGTTACGTTGCCAAAAGAGCAAAGTATTACAATGCTCTGTGGCTTGAAGAATGCGTGTTGGGGAAGTAAAGGCATTTACTAACCAGCAAAGACAAGCCAAAGACCAGGGTGGGGTAGGAGGTGGGGAGATCCTTTCTCCCTTTGAAATTTCTTTCTTCAATGTGTAGGGATGGAGAACTCAGGATCAAGCGCCTATCTCAGGCTACAGACCTAGCACAAAGTAGGTCCCCAATACTATTTAGAGAAATAAATCTTAAGCAAATACATCAGTTGCTTGAGAAAGACCTTGGGAGAGGGTAGCTGACGTCACGTCATTAAAAGCTGGTTGGAACCCTGGGCTGGGGAGATGGTTCAATCTGCAAAGTGCTTGTCTTGCAAGCATTCAGATATGGACACGAGTCTCATCCTTAGAACCCAAGAAAAAAGCCTATGGGTGTGGTGGCACTGGCTTGCAATCCCTACAAGGGGGTGAGGGGAATGGTGGATTCTTGGGACGTCCTGGCCAGCCAGCCTAGACTATTTAGAGAATTCCAGACCTGTGAGAGACCCTCATTAAACAAATATGGTGGTGCCTGGTGAACAGCACCGGAGTTCTTCTCTCTCTCTGTGCATGTACACACAAGTACACCTCTGTCCATATGAACATTGACACATACACACACACACACACACACAGACACACACACACAATCAAGCAGGCCTCTGAGATTTTGTACAATCTCCATTTCTTTCCAACGTCTCCATCCTCATGTCTAGAAAATGTACTAAAATATCAGTGGAGAAGAAGAAAAATTAAAAAAAAAAAAAGAAGTGGTAGGAAAGCAGTTATATAACGGTGAAATAGATTCTGCTAATGTTTGTTTGTTTAATGCATGTATGTATGCATGTACATGCATGTGCCTACTAGACACTCACCTCAGCATGCACATGGGGGACAGAGGACAATTTGCTGGTGTCAATTCTCTCCTCCTGCCATGTGGGTCCCAGGGATTGAACTCATATCAGCAGGTTTAGTGGCAAGTTGACAAATACCTTTCCTTCCTGAGCCACCTCAGCAGTCCCCTGCCCCAGTTGGTTTTTGTTGTTTGCTTGGTTATTTTTGCCTCACTACACAGCTCTGGCTGGCCTGGAATTCACAGAAATCCCTTGTCTCTGCCTCCCGAGGGTTGCGACTAAAGGTGTGTGTTTCTGCATCCAGCTAGGGGTAGATCTGGTGTCACAGGCAGTGGTGGGTGTTGGGACTGGAACTTGGGTCCTTTGCAACATCAGTCTGTGTTCCTAACTGCGGGCGGAGCCATCTTTCCAGCCCTTCTAGGTGATTTTTTGTTGGCGACTACCCATATGAATGGCCAGCCTGTGGTCGTGTGGTGACACACAGACTGTGTGGTTAGCTGACTGCTCTGGTGTGCTGAGCAGAGAGATGTTTTAAGAGCTTGGCAGGACCAGCATGGGAGGCAGCATAGAGGCATCGAGTCCAAAATGACAGGCTTCCCTTTGGTCCTCAGGAGAGGATCACCTTGCTGACATCCTGCCGAGCAGCCCGCTGTGCGCCCCTTCCCTGCATTAGGAGATGTAGTCTGTGTCACACTGAGCAGTGCTTTTCCTGATCCCAACATCCTCCACCTGTCCCTCCCCTGCCCTACTCAAGAACCCATCATTTCTAAATTCTTTTGCTTATCCGAAGCCAGAATGAGCCTCAAAGGCAGGGATGTGGATAGAATCCCTAGGGATGTGGTTTGACTGTAAACCCCCTGCTTAGAAGACCCCAGTGAGGGGCTGGGGGTGTGTCTCAGTGGTAGGGCACTTGCCAACATGCACAAGGTTCTGGTTCTGGGTTCAATCCTAGGTATCCCAAACAAACAAACAGAAATGTAAAACAATGAGTAAGTCACTTAGCCGGGCAGTGGTGACGCATGTCTTTAATCCCAGCACTTGGGAGGCAGAGGCAGGTGGATTTCTGAGTTCAAGGCCAGCCTGGTCTACAGAGTGAGTTCCAGGACAGCCAGGACTACACAGAGAAAGCCTGTCTCCAAAAACCAAAAAAAAAAAAAAAAAAAAAAAGTCTCAATCACTTGCTCAGATCAATAGGAACACCAAAGCACACTTCAGTGTCTCATGTAGTCCAGGTGGCCTTGAGCTGGCTGAACCCAGAGTGAGCTTCAAGATACATCATCAGCCCCTAAACTGGTAAACGCTAAGGGCAGAGACCATGTCTATGGCTTTGGTGTTTCTGTGGTGTCTGACACAATGCTCTACCGCATGAGTGTCCTTACGGGATTAGATGATTTTGTTTGTTTGTTTTTCAGAATTATTAGTGAGATCCCTGTCTGCCCCACAAAGCTTTTTTAAAGAACATGGGAGGAGCTGGAGAGATGGCTCAATGGTTAAAAGCACCTACTTCTCTTGCAGAAGATCTGTGGTTGGTTCGCAGCCCTCACATTAAGTAGCTCACAACCATCTATAACTAGCTCCAGGGGGGCCCAATGGCCCCTCTTTGTGGGCACATACATACACATGTGTGCAAACACACACATATGCATACAAACACATACAGATGCAAACACACAAATGTGCACATGGACAAAGCATAATATATATATACACACATGTGCATACACACATGTACACGCGCGCGCGCACACACACACACACATGCACACACACACTATAAATACAATAATAAAAAACTTAAAGCAAGCTGGGCATGGTGGTGCACGCCTTTAATCTCAGCACTTGGGAGGCAGAGGCAGGTGGATTTCTGAGTTTGAGGCCAGCCTGGTCTACAGAGTGAGTTCCAGGACAGCCAGGGCTACACAGAGAAACCCTGTTTTGAAAAACCAAACCAACTGGCCAAACAAACACCGCCCCCATCCCCTGACTCTACAGAATTGTTGTTTGGCCCTCCCTGTGGCATCTGTTGTACTTTTCCTGCCCCCCCCCCAACACCTTGAGGATTTCCACTTCACCCAGGCACTGGTGTTCTTCACACCTATTTCAATTAGCATTAATAGGACTGTGCTTGGTGCCTTTCTTTGGAGGCTCAGGAGAATTTTACAAGAAAGTGTTAATTATTCCCATTTTACAGGCAGGAAACCTGAGGCCAAGTGAGGTGGTGACTCAGTGGCAAAATTAGGACCTGATTTTCCCTTGCAGTTTGCCATTGTCTCCCATAATGATGGGATCATCCTCTCCTTTGCTGGGTCAGAGTTAAATTACTGTCTAAGAAACAGCATGTCAGGCAGCCTCGAGAGAAGTAACTCAGTCGGGAGAATGCTTGCCTGGCATGTGCAAAGCCCTGGATTTGATTCCCAACATCATAAATCCAGGTACAGGGGCGAACACCTAGAGCTATAGCACTCTGAGAGGAAGA